>NC_056515.1:35171110-35180973 GCF_014905685.2 Nematolebias whitei | reverse complement strand
TATATATATATATATATATATATATATATATATATATATATATATATTAAGATGAAGAGAAACCAAGAAGAGAAAAATCACAACAAATAAACTGAAAGTGTGGCACTGGCAAGAGTGCATGAAATAAATATCATTAGAGATGCACTCACAGCACATTGGCATTTACCAAATACATTTCAAGACCTTATTTGATTGAAACCAAGCTGGAGCACTGGAAATTTAATTGGAGCAAGAAGTAGCATTACAGGCCACTGGAAGGGATGCTCCAGCTCTTCAAGTTAGCTCTGATTGGTTGTGATGGTTCTGCCAAGAAAACAATGAGCCTAATTTCTTGTGGTGCAGATGTGCCAACTCTAGACCGAGCGAGGCTTAACATCAGCTTTGTCAGACAACAGCTGCCATCCGAACACTAGAAGCTACATTTCGATTAGCCATTGTATCATGTTTGAATGTATTTTTCTCTGCCTCTTCAGAAAAAAAAAATAATAATCTTAATAAATGTATTTAACAATCTGATTTACTCTTGTTCTTTCACCAGTTTAATTTCTCTCAAGAACAGAACACTAGAATGTAATGTTTTTCACTACAGTATAACATTATCTCTGCAGATCAAATAAAGTATTGTTTTAGCTGAGAAAAAGCAGAATTTATTTAACTTTTTTCTCATCACTATGTGCACTGTCCATTTCTGTAGAAATCCTTACTAGGATCCCACCGCTTGTTTTCTGCTTGCACTATTCCCTGTGTTAGGCTCCAGTTCTTTAAACTAAGCTCCTCTATTTGTCTCGCATCTTTACTCAACTTCAGCACTAACATCACTTCATCTTCCTCTCAGCAAGACTGTTCTTCACAAGTTAGCCGGCTAAAAAAACAGTAGACTTCCAGAGGGTCGTTGCTTTGTCTGTTTTGTGGCAGTAAAACTGTAAGGACAAGGATGACCAAGAAAAGCTGAGAGAAATAGATGGGACAGACCGGGGGGTGGGTAGTATAAAAGGATTAACGGAGAGGAAAGCAGAATGAGAAACACACATTTCAGCAACAATTTTAAGATATGATAAGGAATAAACCACACAAAAGTGATAAATAAATATGATAAAGTTGTAGTTTTGGAATAAACTGAATTGTGTGCATTAGTAAACAAATAAAACACATTGCTGAGAATACGTCTTATGGAATTCTGGCAAAAGAGCAGAGCCTTTCAAAAAGTACTCATGCCCTTTATTCTGACTTTGTGCAACACACAGTCTAATCTAAGTCAGAGTAAAGAGGCATAAACAATTTAAACCAGAGACAGCCTTAATGCTGCTAATGATTTTTGCCACACTGTTTTTATTTTTCATAATATAATGGCTAAGGATGGAAGGGAAAACAATCTGTCTCACCAGATTACTTTGAAATCCAACAGACCCAAAAGAGCCAATGCACAAACCTTCCTTTTTACATTTTCAAATTTCCCTTGTGGCTCCACAGTGACTTTGCAAACCAGGCCCATTTTACCAATTGTTATGGTTGTCTTTTACAATAAAATTATGGGAGTTCCTGCTGTTCTTGCAAGTAGAGCAAAGAATGGGGGAAAACTTTGTATCTGGAGCAGAATAAAACAAGTAAAAAAAAAAAGAGAGAGAGACAAAGATAAATGAG
Source organism: Nematolebias whitei (assembly GCF_014905685.2). NCBI lineage: Eukaryota > Metazoa > Chordata > Actinopteri > Cyprinodontiformes > Rivulidae > Nematolebias > Nematolebias whitei. Next base: position 35,179,332 of record NC_056515.1, on the reverse strand, counting down.
AAACATTGACAGTAGGGATTAATACTGCAATGCTTAGTCTGAAGTATTGACAATTTTGGTATCATGGTAATGAACAGAAGGTTTTTTATACATGAATCCTGAACTATTTTGCATTAAAACATCCATTAGTGACCTGCTATTCACAAGTAGGTTTAGCCATGTCCTAGTTCCTTTTGGTGATATAAGGAAAGAGGCAAAGACCTAAAACCATTCAGCCATATCCATACATCCATTAGCTTTACCCACTTCTTCCTTTTCGGGTTGTGGGGGTCACTGGTGCCCATATCCAGTAGTCACTGTGCAAGAGGCGGGGCGCACTCTGGACATGTCTCCAGTCCATCACAGGGACACATAGACAAACAACCATTCACTCTCTCACTTGCACCTAGAGAGAATTTAAGAGTTACCAATCAGCCTAACATGCATGTTTTTGGTCTGTGGGAGGAAACTGGAGTACCCGGAGAAAACTCACACATGCACAGAGAGAACATGCAAACTCCACCCAGATGGGTGTCCCGGCTGGGATTCGATCCGGCGACCTTCTCACTGAGAGGCAACAGATCACCCAACTGCATCACCATGCCGCCCCATTCAGCCTTATATTTAAAGAATTAACAAGGGCCACTTTAAATTAATTTTACTGTGTGTGACATTAATTAATAATTAACTTTTAGGTACGTTTTTTTTGTTGTTGTTAAAAATAAATAAATTGTGTAGTTTTGCGTCTTTGTAATTTTCTTCTTCTTCTTTCGGCTCCTCCCTTCGTCAGGGGGTCACCACAGCGAACTGAGTCGCACAAAGACTTGGCAAATTGTTTTTAAGCCGGATGCCCTTCCTGACGCTACGACAACCACTGAGCTACCACAGCCCTCTGTGTGGAGCAGAGAGCTGACATCTAGGGCGCCCGGGTGAGCAGATGGGGAGATTAAGGGCCTTGCTCAAGGGCCCAGAGGGAGGCAAATGAGGGTGGAGGCAGGTGTGGGTGCTTCACCAATCCCAACCACATTTTGATGTTTTGTCGGTACCGGGAGTTTGAACCAGCGATCTTCCGATTACAGACTCACCTTCTCTAACCTCTGCGCCACCACTCCATTTGTGTCTTTGTTATCTTACATCTAAACTGGTTTTAGGTCTTAAGAGATTTTTCTTCCCTTAAATTTGTGTGTGTGTGTGTGTGTGTGTGTGTGGGGGGGGGGGTCTCTTCTACTGATATAAATCCAAAAAGCTAAATCTGCCAAATTCATAACCCAACTTGAAATGTTGTCTAAATCTTCCGCATGTTTCAAGCATCATCAGTGATTGGAAACTGGGGCAAAGAAGAGCAATTAGGCAAAGAACTCAACAGTTCTACTGGTGCCCTTACATGTGGGGCCAAATGCTTCCAAGTGTAAAGAGGAAATCCCAGAGGAGCTCTATGGGTCCATCCTCTCCCAAAGTGATTTGTCCGCAAAGAGACAATACAATTTCATTACCCAGCAATGTAGCACAGGTCCCATGAGTGTGAGTGTTTGTGTGCAGGGAATACACACCAAAACAAGCTGCCCAGGGAAAGGAAATGGACATCAATTGGTGTGTCTGGGTGGAAATCAGTTGCCTGCACATCAATTTAACCAGATAATTCACACATCCTTGAACTCATCCTCTGAAGCTACGGGTGACCAATCTGTGTGTGGAGTCGCAAGTTGACAACATGTGAGAACATCTGTTAACTGCAATCATTACACAAACTATCGCCCTTATTAAAGCAGCACAGATTTAAGGATTTGACATAAAAGACATGCTCCCAGACTGAAATATTGAAAATGATGAGGACTTAGAGTTGTCACTGCAATGTCCCTAAATGTCAATTATCACGCTGTAGACACACGTTTGTTTAGTTCTGTCAAACTGTGAGGCAAAGTTAAACAAATAAGTTCTTGGTTTTTTTGCAACAAATACAAACCTAAAGCTTGCTAAGATACATCTCTTGCATGGTGCTCCAAACCTCTTATGATAATTGATCTGTCTTGCAAGCTAATTCCAATAAGCCAGTGAAAATGTCACTTTGACTCATGTTGCATGCTTCCAACTGTGGCTTCGAATGTTGTCAGCCCATTAAATGGCCGTTATTAGCCGTTATCATCCCCATAGGTTGCGTTCAGACTGTCCCTCCTCTACCTCCTAGTAGGTTTAAAGGTACGTTCTTATCACTGATAATATGCAGCTTTACCCACAAGTAAAACCAGAAGTTTTATTTTGTTAGCTTTATTTAACCTCTTTTCTAAACCTAACTTTACACCTGACCCCGAGCACTGGCTCTAAACTTAACCCCATGACCCTTGAACCTTAACCTAACCCTGACCCTAAATCTAACCCCCTGACCCTTGACCATTAACCTAACCACCTGACCCTATTATCAGTGATAACATACCTTTAAAACTATAGGAGGGACAGGAGGGACAGTCCAAACACTTAACTTGATGTCTACTTAGATTTCAAGACACTAGCATCTAGCATTAGCATCAGCTGGTATAGTGAGTAACTAAGTAGCTGAATAACAAAATGTAACCTTTCAGACTACGAGATTTGTAATACTAAGAGTGTCATCATAGATTATCTGCTTCATCCAGAACTCAAATTTATTCATATGCATTTTCAACTTTTTTTATTTTTTTATTTTTTTTACACTGGTCTAAATTACCTTTCAAGGAAGGCAACTTATCTAAGGAGGTTTAACATATTACAATTGAAAGAAATTAATGCTGACACCTTAAAGTTTGTGATTGATAAAATAATTTAAATATATTATGTTTTTACTGGTAAATTTAGACGTGGTGTTAATCAACTTATTCAGTAACCAGCTGTGATTCACAAAGCTAGTTGGTTGTAGCTTAGAATGTGATCACACATGCTAGCTTAAATTATATTTTTTCAGATTTTCATTTTTTTTAAAGTACCTAACCATTTAAAAAAAAAGTTTTTACTGTGATCACTTAGCTAACTTTTTTTTTTTTTTACATATTTTCTAATGCTTCTTTTTAATTATTCTGCATACATACTAGCAATATCTGATTTTCTGGTAAAGACGAGTTTCTGAGAAACAAAAGGATCAAAATAAATCCCAGTAAAAAAAAAAAAAAAAAGACTATACATGTTGTGCAGCTCGATTATAAACTGGGGACTTATGGTTGAAACAACATTCTCTCGTTTTATATGTTTGATTAATTTGGAATTATATTTACATGATATAGGTTTCAAATAAGACTGGTGGATCATGTCCACTTATTGCAAAACTTGTATTTTCATTGTTTCTCTGCATTCCTAAATATAAATGTCCATGAAGACAAGTTATACAAGTATCCACAATATTACCAATAATTAATCTCTGCTCATTCCACATTGTTTGTATCACTTTTTAAAATTAATTCCTTCTTACAATAGTCAGGAAATTAATCAATGAGGTTAAATTTGAATTGCATTAATTCCACATTTGGCTGCTGGTTTGTGCACGTGTGTGTGTGTGTGTGCAAGTGCTTTGTGGCTGACAGTCTGTCAGGTCACAGAGTAAATGGTTTAATAAATGACCCCCTGCACTGATGTTTTGTTCGCCGTGAGGCTAAATAACCGGGTGGCAGCAGCCCATGTTGCTCTGCTATAAATTGTTTAGGTGATAGGAGCAGCAATAGATAGAAAATGGCACAAAAGGGCACAAGCACAATCTAGAGGATGTTGTATGTCTTCCCCCCAAAAAACAAGTTTTAAAGGTGCCTGTCTTTTTACTTATTGCCTTTTTTTTTTTACTTTTTCTTTTAAAATGTTTTTGTGTTGCTTTCAATGTATCTACAAGCGAACATAACTCATTTACATTTATATTATCTAAATATGTTATTAAGTGTGCCATGCTTGAAAAGTGTAATGATCAGATATAAGTCTTTCTATACCTTTGCGGGACAATAACATCTTGCTATGTATATCAGTTTGAGACACAAATGCACAAACACAATTGTACACTTGTTCCTGCAATATTTAACATTACTGCCTAACTTTATAAGATTTTTTAGATACGCCAAGCTTTGTATGTAACCATACTGTTAGAGATAACGTCAGCATCTCATGGATTTGTCTAGTGGTGAAATACTACAAATAAGAAGCAAAACAATCATCACAGCAGTGCTAAAGTTTTGCAGATGCGCAACTTCATTCTCCGCGTACTGACACCGTGTTGACTCGTCATAAATTTAGCCGACACGCACAAAGACATGGCCGAAACGTGATGTCCCCTGTTCCTAATGTGAACCAGTGTAAACACAAAACTAACAACTGCAGCTACAAAACTGCAAGTCAGAGGAGAACTGGAAAGTGAGCATGAATCAGAAAGCAACTAAAAAAATAAAAATGCACAGACAGATGGCTCTGTGTTTTTCTCCTGATCACACTTCTGCCTGTGTAAAACATAACAAGCCCCGGGTGTGAGCTATAAACACTGCGTAAAAATCAAACTATCATCAATATGGTAATCACAACAAGTGTAGCCTGTCATGGCTGCACAACACTTTCCAGCTTTGTAGTTGACAGCTAATATAATGGAAAAAATGTATAAACTGTGGAGAGGTGAAATCACAGAAAGGATAAAGAAGTAGCAGCTAGTTGGAAAGGCAGAATTAAAGTTGCTTAAGTGCCTTGAATGTGTCACAAAATCAACAACTGTTAACAAGGCAATTATGCTCAATGCCAGGTTAGACCAGAAAGGTATTGTTCTCGCAAAGTTGTAATTGACCCCTGATGATTGGTTACACAACGAAAGTCTGTTTCTCTCTCACGTGCACAGTTTGAGACCACCAAAGTGTCATTAGCATACAGAAACACCACCATTTGTGGAAGCAAATACAACTCTAGCTTGTGCACAAACATGAAGCACACATCTCTGATTCAGTCGTTTTCCTTCTTCCACACACATCCACACAAACTCAAGCCTGTTTATGCATTGCATAATTCACCCTGCTGACACAATCTACCATAACATAAAAAACACATTAATTCAGTATTGGTTTATGATTCTGTAATTCATCATTGCCAATATGATTAACCAAACTGTCACACTTTGATATAGTCTCATTCATCAAACATTTGCAAGGAAATCTTAGGTTTAACAGTGGCACTACAGTGCAATCCTGATGGGTGATTGTTAGGGTATTTTTATTTATTTATTTATTTGCTGATTTGGCTCTCTTGGTGAACATGTGGAAAGACTAATACACAGTTTAAAAATTAGCTGTAGCTACCCACATATTCTAAATAGTGTAATATTTATGCTGCTTTACTTTTTACTTACGCTTATTCAAAAAAGCAGTTGAGTGAATTAAAAAAAAAAATCAAATTATACTTTAAAGCCCATAGTAATGTTATTTTTAAGACATACATTGTAAAGGAACCATGTGTAATTATTTAAATTAGTGACTTTAGGACTTAATGTGCATTCTATAATACATCCCACAACCATGTTGCAAAACAAAACAAAGCAAAAATGGTTTCTTTAATTAATCAACATTTAATTGACAATTAACAATTAATCAACAGACAAGTTGAGCAAATATTCCAGTTTAATTCAATTCAAATTGAAAAATACTTTAATAATCTCAAAGGGAAGTTAAGTGTTGCCATAGCTCATCATCCTGGTTTCATTCAAGAGTTGGTGTTGATGCTGATAGAAGTGGGCAGGAAGGATCTCCTGCAGTGAATCAGAAGAATCTGGTCATAGATCCATCCACTCAGATCCAGCTTGCTTTCAGATCCGGCGGGCATCTTGGTCCTGCAGCAGAACTGCCCAAATGCTGGGCAGAATTCCTCCCTGAGCGATGGTCACTTCTCCCAGCAGCAGTCTGCCGAGCGCCTCGTCGACATGAACAGACAGCTGTAAGTGTTGTGGGATGATCCCGGTCCTCTCCTTGTCACAAGCCGAGTTTCCCACCAGCTCCAGGATCTCGGCGGTCAAGTACTTGAGCATCGCCACAAAGTTGATGGGAATTCCTCCATGGCGCCTCCTTTTTCAACTCATTTGGGATTTGGGGCCGTAGCTAAGGTATTTGAGCTTTTGAGATGTTAATCAGCTGCTCCTGGATGTAAAAAAAAAAAACTTGTATCCATGGTTACGCATCATAACAAATGCCCAAAAATAAAAAGGTTTCAGTAAAAATCCTTCCAGCTGCACAGCATCCGATTCCAGAGTAAATAATCATCCGAAAAAAAAGTGATTTACATCCAGAAAAAAAAAGAGGAATTAAAGTTTTCAAAAGCAAGAACTCAGAATGAACGTAGCAGAGCTACTCCAACATGCAGCCACCCCGAGCTGCACAATTCATCGTGATGTCTTGATGTCTTATTGTATTTATTTTTTCTTCATAAAAATCTTTGGCCTCTTATTCGAGGACATTTCTTAAATATTTTTTTAAATACAAAATAGAGAAAATTCTGTAGATGAGAAGCAGTATATAAAAAAAATGGTTTCAATTGTTTTGATTAGATGTAATGGGTAGATGAGAGTTCTCCACAATATAGAGAACAATAAAGAGACGTGAATAAAAAAATAAATAAATGAGTAGTATTAAAAAAAAAAAAAAAACCCTTTTACTATAAAGATACATTGTGAAGATCAACTTTGATGATAGTTTTATGCTAAAATCAAAGAAACACATGTTTAATTTGTGATTTTTTTTTCTCAATATCTAATATGGTAAATTTAAAGAATGTCTGATACTTATTTTACTTTATCATATACATAAGCGTGATATGATTAAAACAAAATAAACTTTTTTTTTCTAATTTACAGTGGAATCCATCTGTGTTGTTACAATTAAAACAAGTTATATACATAACAACCAGTATCTTATTTTGTTTATTAATGTTTCATTCACCTGATGTTACAACCAAGCATGAAAAACGGTGTACTAAAATTAATTTGTCTATTCTTATTTTCTTCACGTGCAGTTTAAAATGTCTGAATTGAAACTGTGTGTATTTGCAAGTTGAAGTTGTTCACCAATCATCCACAGGGGCTCCTATCATTCACAAGTCCATCCCATCTCAACCCTATTATTATGCACAATCCTCAGAGTATAAATCCATTCCCATCAGAGTAATGGATCTCAAGGGAGGTCGCTGCCATCTCACAGGCCACTGCAAAATGATCCTAAATTGACACCTAAATAGCTTTTGTATGATTGTTAAAATGGCATAACTGGAAATAGCCAACATGTCATTTTAACAACTTATCATTACAACTTCGTAATCTGACAGCGGGTCAGACAATTCACGTTTTCAAAATAAAATGAGATGGCCTCCAAATGTTAGAACACTGTCATTTTCTCAAAGTGTTCGAGAGAGAAAAAAGAAGAAGAAAAGAAGTGGTGAAGTAGGTGGAGGATGATGGAGTTTATGTCTTCTATAACTTGTTTGGAGAAGAAATTGGAAAAGAGCTTGCTACTTACAGCCAACGTGAAGGTAGATGGTGTCACGCCTCTCTCCATCTGGGTTCTGAAAACAGCTGTAGAGTCCATTATGTCCAAAGTCCACCTCAGTCAGAATCAGTTTGGGACCTTCTAGATGATGCGGAAATATTACGTCGGTCCCGTTCACCTTCCATGACACTGACGCGTCACTGTTCAGGGAGCCGCACTGCATGGTGACATCACTGCCCATTTGCTCATACTGGTTCCTTGCAACTGAAAGCACACAAGAAGTCAAAATTAAGTATTAGAAACAGCAACAAGGAATACAAGAAATGCATATACCAGTAAAATCAAATCGTATGGTTTCACTAATAACAAGAAAGGTAATAGGACTTTTTTTTTTATTTATTTTTTTTATCAGGCAACATAGTTTGCATCCATCCGAATACATGGAAGAAAATAAATTTGTTTTGGATTATAGCTGCATTCAGTGAACTCAATAATATATGTGTGTGTGTGAAAAAAAACAAGGAACTCAGTGTCCCTTGCCCGGACCTGGGTTGGGTCTCTACCCACGGGGGCCTGGTCGGGCTCAGCCTGAAGTAGCAGCATGTGTTTGAATTCCTGTTGACTTATCACCTGCAGGAAGGGCCATAACATTCAGTGCATGATGCCACGGGCAGTGGCCAAAGGCAAGGACCTTGATGCTCTGACCCTGACTTACCAGGCTTATCATATATATGGTCGGGTACAGCCTGAAGTAGCAGCATGTGTTTGAATTCCTGTTGACTTATCACC
>NC_056515.1:35145131-35170710 GCF_014905685.2 Nematolebias whitei | reverse complement strand
ATGCTAATTATTTACTAGAGTTCATAAAAAGTATTGAGACGTTTTCCCTGTTATAGTAAGTAAAGTGTTCATATTCTCCTTCATACAGAGTGTCTTCTTTGTTGTCTTGACCCTGGTATCAACTAGCTTGTTATTGATGCCAACAGTGCTTTGTCAGAAAAGTTGGAGTGTGACCTCCAGGGTGAATGGATTTATGTGATCCTAATGGGAGATTTAGTTAAGACACTGGGGTTTGTAGCCCCGCTCTGTTGATACGTCTCAAGGGTCTTGTCGTAACCGTAAGAAGTGAAGACCTTGGATTAACACTCACACACACTCAGACAGGATCAACAACACAAGTGCAAACTATGAAATATTGATCTACAGGTCTAGAAAATAAACTTGTGCGTATGAACAAAAAAAAAAAAAAAGGCACGGACGGGTGTGGGGTGGCTCCCACTGGATCGGGATCAAATATCAAATGGGATCTTTTACAGCCCTTGTTTTGCCCAGATGTCTTTGTTTCTCTCTTTGTCTGTTTGTCCCCTTCCTTCCTTGTTTCCTTCTCTTTCCACAATACTCAACATTTTCTTGTTTTTCACTTCAGCTACCTTCCTTCTCTCCACGTCTCCAGACATACCTCAACACAGCTGATATAGATGTCAACTCAGTGTTTCATGTATATTTCATGTCACATAACAGAGCCATCTATATTTAATAGGACAAGATTCCTGCCCCCATTACCATTAACCTGACACTGTTTGTTCCTCCATTCCATATTTAATCTAACTGCAGCTTTAGTTCCCACTTTCTTTTCTTCATTTTTGTAATTTCATACTTAATACTAGTTTTCTCATTTACTCTGTTCGTCTTGGTTACCTGCATGCTTGCACTCCATGTTCTTTTTTTAATAAAACGAGTGGTTGCATGCACGTTAGTGGCAAAAACTGACATTTTCTTTGATCTGTCTTTCTGTCAATTCACTTTAAGTGAGTCTGTGTAACTTTATTTACATAAAAAGCTATTTGCATCTGAGGGAAAACCATACAGTTTCACTTTGATGTTGTCTTTGATGATGATACTGGTGCCCAAAGGCTTTATATGAAGAGTATAGTAAGAAGAACATGAGAAATGTGGTACTAAATCAACAATTTCATCTAAGTGAAATAAGCTGTTCTTTAGTACTTTAATAATGTAGAAGAGATGCTTGCGTAAAATACCCAGAACAACCTGTGTTATGCATACTGTATGTACTATGGTAATACTCTACCAGATAAGAGCATTAATTAACAAGTTTGAATTAAAAAAAAAAGAGAAAAAATAAAACCCGAAGTAAAACATTTATCTTATACAGCTCAGGCTGTCCTTTCTTGAAGTTTCACACCTTACTCCTTTATTTACATACTCCACCTCTAACAGTCTCTTAATTTTTATGTTCTCCTTGTAACTTTTTCTTGTTTTTTGTTCTATCATATCAACATTTGAGCCCACCTCTCCATGTACTCTGCATCACTTTTATCTTATCTCTTAGCTTCTTCTGTCTCATTTTATTTGGTTGGCTGCCAGCCATTTGCATCTTTTTATGTCCTGCTTGGGACTTTATGTTTTCCTCAACCTTACTATTTACGTATTCCTTTATAAAGCTATTATATAAATATAATAAATATGACATATTACACATACAAATATGGTATAAACTCATACAATTTATAGACTGGACAAAATTTGAAAAGCTGACAAGTATTTTCAAGAATCCAGATGGACCAGATGACAGGGTTGCATTCATACATCTTTACATTTTTCTTATTTTCATATGCATCATTCATGCATTCATTCTTTTTGTTCATATGCATGGTATGCGTATTCATCATTTGCATGCCTTTTTTTTTCTAGTACATTTCAGGTTTTCGTTAATTTTTTTCTTGCATTTACATTTTATATTAAAAGTGATTCCAACTGGATTGTGTTGAAACACTAACATCCTCCATTCGTATTTTTCTGGTTTTTGGTAGCTTGCAGAGACACCACTCAAGGATAATAAACATTACAGCACCAGTGGAAACACAAGCAGATACTTATGATTACACTCATGAACTCACTCACACATAAGGACGCTCCCCTGCATAATGCTCTCATTTCTCATGACCAAGCGGACAAGCAGGCCTAATAACCATAATGACATTCAACTCAAGTGCTATTGATCTCTTGGTAATGGACTAGGCAATGTGAGCAGCAGCAGAGTACTGTTATCCCCCACCAAAATGCAAAAGAAAATCAACGGTGTCCTGTTTTTTGCACATTGTTCTCCTCGTTTATATTGGCACTAGCTGACACAGCTATAATAGATAAACAGTTTATGACCCTCAAAGAGGCAAAGCAGATGAGATAACTCAAGCTGTCGTCAAAATCAGATACGTTTTGTCAGACAAAAGTCATATGTGATGTACAAAGATAAAAAAAAAAAGTCATGCAAACAATCAGTATTTTTATTTTTATTGTAACTATGTTGCATACAAAATGATTAAATTTAGCAGATGTGGGTAATGTCCTTTTGCTATAAACAAAAACATTTCTGTCCAGAAAAAATGTGTTGGTATAACCTGATTATGTTATAACAGACATATTTAAGTTAATAATGAATAGTTTAGGTCTTCTTAAGTGAGTTTATGTAGAGTTGCTATCAGAAATATCTTGCCTGCAGCCAAAGAGAAGTCAACATCATTTTATTTTGGAAAACTGTGGCATAATTGTTATTGAGAAGTTGAGCTAATTGCAAATCAGACTTGGTCCTATTCTAGAGTGGATGTCAGTTGTATTAAACAACTCAAACTTTGCAAAATTCAATGGAGTACAAGCAGGGCTTAATTTGAGCCGGATCCTGCCAGAAAATAATCTGGAAACTCTCTTATTTTGACAGGATGCTTCCAGTACTGTTTGCTCGGATCCGGTAATTCTCAGGCTTACTAATAATAAAGTTATGAACAAATATGACTGCCTTGAATAAATTAAACTTATATTGGATATATAAACTGAACATAATGACATAAACACACATTTTAAGCACAACAGAAGACAATCTGCCTCTTCAAGTGAAGCACTTCCACGTCTACCCTTAAATAAATATCCGCCCCGAAAAGAGTGACGCGCTAAGCAGGAAGTTGTACGTGGGCAGGAGCCCGTCACTGCACAATCCGTACCGTCAGCTCATTTGCACATGCACTAAAATAAATACTTTTGAATATGCTAGATTTAGGAAAATGTACTGGAAATAATTACTTCCAGCCTTAATTATAAAGGTGTGCTAAATTATATCCTGTAAGCTGATTTAATACAACACATATATTATACACATTTTGATATTAATGAAATATATTTATGAAACATACCATGTTTATTAATATTAATTAAAATATCTATTTATATACATTGATTGATTTTCCTAGACAATGTTATAATTCTGTTTATAAATAAGAGCCGTCTTCATTTACTTACAAAATTATAATTCAGTAGTAAAATCTGGTTGATTGGACTGTAACACATTTACCTGTCAATGCGCCCTCTGGTGGAACCATTACTGACAACAGAAGACCTTTATTTTAATAATAGTCATATTTTATGAGATTTATTGAAGAAATCTATCATCATGGCATACTTTGCTATCCACATCTGCAAAAGTTTTATTTTCCAGGGAAAATTGCAGGCAAAAATAGTAGAAAAACTGAAAATCCATCCATTTTGTGATCTACAATGTCTGAAGCCCTCCCAGAAGTATTTATTTTAGCGCATGCGCAAATGAGCTGACGGTACGAATCGTGCTTAAGGAACAGATTGTGCAGTGACAGAGCCCACAGACAGCAGCAGGGCAGACAGCTGGAGGTTTACATGTGGAGTCGGACAACAAGAAGCAGGGACAGAGTCAGGCTTGAAATCAAGCCCGACAAAACCGTCAAGTAAAGGGGGAGTGGGGGGCTGACAGAAGAGGAGTGTTTACAAATGTAGGTAAATTTAGATGTTTAACAACCTGTTAAAATACACCAAAATGCAGGAAATTGCACCTACTTCGTTAAAAATGTTCAGGGAATCGACCCCCAGATCCTACACCCCCACCACCACCACACTCGCCATCGGCCCGCCCGCTATCTGCGTTCTGACATCAATTGGTTTACAAATTAAGCCCGGAGTATAAGCAAATGGTCTACTAAAAACTTTTAAATACCACATTTCACAATGCACCTTATTAAAGACAGTCCATACATTGATTTGTTGTAAATGTATTGTAGTCTAAAAATCCATATAATCAATCAATCAATCAATCGATCAAAGTGATTTAAATGGTTGAAACCTGTTCAGGAATTGTTCCTAATCTTATTATGTTATCTTGACTACTATTTACAATTGTTGCATCTATTTTTTTCAAACTGAAAACATTCAAAATGCATTTTAAAATATTTTAGACACTAACTAAATAATTAATCCTCAAAACTCTTTAAATAAGCCAACCTGTTTACAGATTTCTAATAAATTATTTTTCATCACTCTTTCTTCACTCTAGATGCAGGAAGAGAGCCACCTGCATCATGAAGGACCCCACTCACCCAGCACACACAGTTTTTGCCCTGCTCCCCTCAGGCAGGAGGTTGAGGAGCATTAAGTGTAGAACCACTAGACTGAGGAACAGCTTCTACCCTGAGGCTGTTAGACTCATGAATCCCTAACTAGAATAATCACTGTGAAATAATCACTGTAATGCCACTCGATTGTTAATATGTGCTGCTGATCTCATGCTGCTGATTTATTCATACTGCTGTGTTCATTCATACTCATCTGCTCTCACAGACTCATGTTCGTGCTACTGTTCGGTGTATTGTTTTTTTTTTATTGCTACTAGCGCTTAGAATATTTTTAGTTTAACATTTTTCTTAGCTCACGTCTTAGATCTTATTACTGTTATTCTTTACAATTGTATTTTTGTCGGATGTAACTGGGACCCTGTGTACACAGTTTCGTTCCACCACATGTACCACATGTGGTGCGTTTGACAAATAAAGAAACTTTGACTTTGATTTGTGTGAAGTTTTTTATGTTTTATTTGTGCATTGTGTTCTATTCTTGTAATTCAGTTTTTCTCACAAATTCCAGAAAACAAAAATGTTATGTTATTGGCAACTGTAAAATGTCTAAGTTTGAGTGGTTGCTTGAATGATTGTTTGTGTCTGTAGCCTTTTAGAGGACAGGTGATTCTTTTCCCGGTGTACAAACCTCTTTTCTTTTGACAGCTGGAAATAGGCACTTGATCTCTGTGACCCTAAACAGGACCAAGCAGGTATAAGAAATAATGAATGGGTGAATATTCCTTACTGTCATATTGATACATATGGACACATTTCACTCAGTTGGTATTAGTATCCCTGGAGGCAATTTTCCCCTCCCTGGTTCAGATTTTCTTCAATTCAGGAAAGCTGAACTTTGTATTAATCATGGGATTCTGCAGGCCAATGAGGACATTGTTGTTCTCAGGCAGCTCTGTGATGTTCTCCTGGAGAAGTGCATTACCATAAAGAGCCAACATAACATCTTGTCTTGAGGTCACTGGTGCTATACCTGCAGGACAGCACAGGATCCCTGCCCAGAGGCAACTCAAAGAAGAATGAAATACAATCCAAAACTCCCACAAACCCATGGGTAATAAACTGCATTTCAAGGTTCGTGGACTACTAAAGTGTCATGAGGGATGAGCCAAACATGTGCAACACATATGTTTCGGCACTTCACAAACATATACATTCCCTACAATACACATGCAGGTGAATTCACACAGTCTTATTTTGACCTATGTGCTATGAATGATAAATATTCATTTGCATGAGTGTGCACACATATATATATATATATACATATATACATATATACATATAGAACTCTGACACATAGGGTAAAAATCAGCAGATGTAAAAAAAAAGTTAATTTGAGTTCTAAAATTTAGGATATATAAATAGCGAAAGGATGAAAGAAAAAAACAAAAGGGGGGGGGGGGGATTAAACAAATATGCAAACTGGAAGGATGGGTAAACCAAAGTCAAGGTGGATAATGTCCCCAAAAGTTTTCATTAAACTGTAAACAAATTCCAGATGTTTTTATTTTATTTTTTTATTTTTTATTTTTTATCCTTATGAGACAAACTGTTATTGAACCATAAGAAATATTCGGTCAAACTATGATTAAGAATTTACAAACAAAAGATGTTTACAGTTAACAGAAGCCTTGTTGCTTGATCAGCTGGTTAAATATGGCTAAGATTTCTTGTCAAACAAAAGCAAAATATCTTTGGGCACGACTATGGTTTTGGCTTCAACATTAGCATCAAATTGATTTTATTTATTTATTTATTTGCTCGGGAAGCAGAGTACATAATAGACAGGTCATCAGTTCATCAAAAGGCCAAGTCTGAGAAAGCAAGCATGCACGCTCATACTCCTCGACCAGTTTAGAATCACTAATTAGACAGAGTTTTCAGACAAAACCACTCGCTTGCAGAGAACATGCGAACTCCACACAGAAAAGCCTCTGCCTGATGCAACGATGCAAACCACACACTCAGTAATCAAACACTCCAAGCAAATGATAGGAATAACACAAACAAATAACCTGATTTTATAAAAAGTGGATACAGCCGCATTATAAAAAAGACACACACAAAAAAAAAGACAACATAAAATAACCTCTAAAGCAGCAATGCATGTTTCCATACACACATACACACACACACGGCAAAGCTGACAATCACAGAAACTTATGCAGAGATGCAACGAGCAAGCACACAAGTCATTAAACAAATATGCAGACCCTCTTGAGTTGATTAGATTACTGATGAAGTTTGATTATGAAGTACCAGCTGTGAAAGCTCGTGTATGGATGTTTGCATTTCAATTTGAACAATATCTACCCCTCACATGGCTGAAAATGTGGCTCCATCATTGTGCATCTATGACTTTGCTCATGCATGCATGGGTGTGTTTTAAAGTGTCTGTGTGAGTAACCATCTGTAAGTTATGATCTGACAGCAAAGCAGCGGCATGTAATGGAATTGAAGTTCACTGCTGGCATTCTGATTTACCATCTCAAAGTGTTGCACTTCCATTGCTGGTGTGTCTGTGACAGTGCACCTTTGTGTGTGAGCAGGTGACTATGTGTATGCAGCCCTTCTTTTTGGATTCATTGGCATAAACATATCAAACCAAGTGAGAAGGTGTCACTTTCCAGTCATGCTGTAACTCACTAGAACATTTATCAGAGAATCACATTTGTATGCCCAAGGGGAGCAATGCCTTTTCAAAGTTCAACAGTGAAATGGTGGAATTGCTGACATACAGATATAGAGCCCTGGAGATTTATCAGTTTAGGTTAAAAAGATCAATTGTTGCACTTACTGAGTGAAAATTGTGATGTTGCATGAGCCAATAGCACAATAATTGTTTAAGTAATGGTTCTGGATGATATTTCCTGGATTACATTTTTTTTTTTTTGGGTGGTTCTGTGTATGTTTGGATATAGAAATTATACAAAATAATATTTGCTCTCTTAAAAAAATACAGACATGTAATTGTCCTAAAAGTGGTGTGCGAGTTAGATCAGGATGCTTGTTTTTAATTACATAGATTCCTCCATTCAATTGTATTTTTATCGACCAGCCACCAGGGAGTAGAAACCAGCGTATATTTTGTGCCGTGCCCAAGCCTGGGTAAATGGTGAGGGTTGTACAAGGAAGGGAATCCAACATAAAACAATTTTGCCACAACTAATATTTGAGTTCATTCTATGCGACACCACACTGTATCGGTCGAGGCCCGAGTTAACAGCGACCGTCACTGGTGCTGTTGACAAACAGTGTGCCGGTGAAAATTGTACAACCGTTAGTCAAAGACCACAAGGAAGGAAATGTGTCAGGAAACAGAGGGAGAAGAGGAAAGTTAAGAATGTGGGACTGAGGTTGGCAACTGTAAATTTGGGGACAATGACAGGCAAAGGTAAAGAGTTGGCTGGCATGATGCAGAGAAGGAAGGTCAATGTTTTATGTGTCCAAGAGACCAACTGGAAAGGCAGTAATGCTTGTAGCATTGGAACATGTTTTAAACTGCTTTACCATGCTGTGGATAGAAAGAGACATGGAGTAATGGTGGTAATGAAAGAGGTGTTAGCAAAGAGTGTAATAGAGGTGAAAAGAGTGTCAGAGAGGGTGATGTGTCTGAAGCTACAAGTAGAAGGTCTGATGCATAATGTTCTCCCTGGTTATGCTCCACAAGATCAGTGTGATCAGTTATACACCGGGCAAACTACACAGCCACTGGCAAAAAAAATGGCTCAGCGCAGAAGTCAAGTCAAGTCACATTTATTTATATAGCACATTTTAAACGGTAAATGTTATTAAAGTGCTTAACAAAAAAGATTCAGCATCAAATATTAATATTACAGCATCAGGAATAAAAGCATAAAAACATGAAATATAATTAGAAACAATTAAATACTAAATAAAATCACCCTGCATTAAATGTCAGGGAGTAAAAGCAAAATGGATGAGCACAATCATCAACAATGAAATACCAAATGAGATCACACTGTGTTAAATGCCAATGAGTACAGATGTGTTTTGAGGAGATATTTAAAAGTAGAGACTGAGGTGGCCTGTCGAATGTTGATGGGCAGATTGTTCCAGAGTTTAGGGCCCATGACTGAAAATGCTCGATCTCCTCTGAGCTTCAGCTGGTTTTTGGTACAACCAAAAGCAGCTGGTTTCATGATCTCAAGGACCGAGAAAGAGCATAAGGATGAAGAAGGTCGGAGAGGTATGACGGTGCAAGGCCATTAATACACTTAAATGACAGCAGAAGAATCTTAAAATCAACTCTGACACAAACAGGAAGCCAGTGAAGGGAGGATAGAACCGGAGTAATGTGCTCAAACCTGCAAATTCCTGTTAGTAGCCAGGCTGCAGTACTTTGGACAAGCTGGAGACGTGAGAGGGAGACCTGACTGACCCCAGCATAAAGGGAGTTACAGTAGTCCAGCCGGGTTGTAATAAATGCATGGACTCATTTTCAAAGTCGGATCTGGACAGCACAAACTTGAGCTTAGCTATCTGCCTAAGCTGAAATAAGCTTTTTTGAAGAACATAGTTTATTTGCTTGTTAAACTTAAAGTCCAAGTCTAAAACTATCCCGAGATTGGTAACAGACTGTTTTAGATGTGGCTGAAGGGAGTTCAGGTTTGCAGGATCAGTGACAATAGCAGAGCTTGGGTTCAACACAATGACCTCAGTCTTCTGATCTTTAAAACTCAAGAAGTTCGAAGCCATCCAAGTCAATGTCATCAAGACATTTTAGCAAAGGGCGAATGGAGGAGGAATTTTTAGGTGTTAAGCATAACAATGCAAGGAAAGACCATGTTTCCTCAGGATAGACCCTAAGGGGAGGAGATACAATGAATACAGAAGGGGTCCAAGAATGGAGCCTTGCGGGACCCTACAGGAAAGAGACACCGAAGTAGATAGAGTGTTTGCAACATTAACAAAGAAACTCCAGAAGAGCAACATCACCAGACAAGGACTCTGTGGTTTAGTTATCGGCAGGCCAGAAGTAAGTTAAGGATGATGTGAACATTCTTGATATAAAAGAACATTGGTTTGAGAGATGAGTAAAGGAAGCCATCTTTGTGAAGAGAACCAGGCTGCAGTTAAACTGGGTGGAAGCCTCCATGTCCAAATGTTCCCCTCTTGTAATGCTGTTATTGCTAGTATCACCCAGTCCGCTGTGATTAGCAAGCAGCCATCAGGGCACCAACGATCAGTTGTTAGGCTGATGATCCTCCTTCTTCATGTGACCAACTAGTTTTGGCTGTCTCCAGCAAACTGGTTGATCCATTATGAGAATGTGCTGTTTGTAAAAAATGTTTATTTGCAGCTCCTTGGACTGAAAAAGTATTTTGGATAAAGGGTGGAATGTTTCAACAAAGAAGAATATGTCCAGAGGACCTGACTCAACCTATTTAGGTAATCTGGTTGATCACTACTTAGCTTGACCAGCTCTCTTAAGAATAGATGTCTCCACATGAAGATAATCTTTCATGTCACAGAAGGAGAAATTCATACTGAATCCTGTTTAGTTTTTTTTTCTCACTTTGAGGTTCCAGCTCTTTGTGTATGCTGGTCACGTGAAACACGTGAATGGAATAAAGAGAATGGCTGTGTTGCTTCAGTCTTGCCAGTATGTCCTTGAATTACTGATTAATGGGAGAGAAAAACTGTATAATTTAAAATATTTTTATTCTGTTTTACAAATATTTGTAAGCTAAAATAATCAATTTATCAAATTATGCATTAATATACCAAATGAACTGTCAAACATTATCATAAACAACAAAACAATACAAATAACTACTAACAATGTAAACAGGTGATGTGCGTTTGGAGTCTATTGTCTTCTCACATTTGAGGTACATCCCAACTAGCTTAAAAACAATTACTTACAATAAATGTTTTCTTCTAAAACCATCCTTTGCTTTTTTTTTCCTCATGTGCTGACACATCATCAGCCAGAAGAAACCTCTTGTTGAGTCTATCATTGATTTCAACATTAAAACCTACTGACAATATTTTAAATTATCTGTACAGTTCTGTAACAGTGAAACTGAAAATTTGAAATAGTTTCATCACATATTCATGGAACATTTCTTTGCGTTGTCCTTTTTTAACTAAATTGTCAAGTATTGTTGGATTCATTCAACAATATATTATAGTTGATGGATCATTGGTTTCCATGTGATCCATAAAGAAAAAAACAACAACATATAATGACAAAGGATGGATGGATGGCCAATAGAAGAGTAAAAGATACCTATAGATTCCAAGAGAGTTTAATAAACTCAGATATACAAGCACAAGTGTAAAAGTTGTCTAATGTGAGGTACAGTAGGTAATAACCAGGGCTGGAAGTAACAAATTACAAAATACTCACATTACTGTAATTAAATATATTTTTTGGATACTTGTACTTTTATGAGTATTTATTTCAAGTCTGTAATTTTACTAATACATAAGTACAATTTAGATCATGCAATCTACTTGGCTACTTTTAAAATCAGAAGTCGCTACTGAGTATGGCCGCAATTTGAATTAATATTCAAATGTTCATCTGCATCTTTGTAGCCAATAAGGCTCTCAGGTCGCAAACGCGCCAATTACCTAACATGTAAGCAAAGGACAATTCCGTAGAGTATAGAGTTATTTATGGACCGAAGATTTGGAGAAAAAGCCAAAATGGAGACAGAGGACAACACTAACAGAGAAAATGACGAGGTAAAGGCTGAGGACGAGTGCCCGTGGCCGTACCTGGAGGAATTTTTCATGTACAGAGTGAGAACAGGAGACAGCGTCCAGATGCAAACTTTGTTTGATCTCTACAGTGATAGCAGCTTATAAGACTTCAGCATCTAATCTAAAAAAAAAAAAACATATTGCAGCATATGAGGTTTTACAGTTATACCTGTATGATATAGCTTTTTCATTGTTTGTATGTGTGGGTTATTAGTTTGGCTAAGTATGCAAAGATCTTAGATATTGTCACTGCCATCGGTTTGCCTTGTACTAAAATAAAACAGAGCTTCTGAGAAATGAGCTTTGAATGTAGCTGTTAAACAGTAAATCAAACTGAATGACTTCTATTGGCAACACAATAAAACATCAGTTGATTAAAAAGTAATTAATACTCTGAATAGTTTTTGAGGAGTACTTTGTACTTTTACGCAAGTAGTTTTACTTTTACTTGTAATTGAGTACAATTTAAGCAGTGTAACATTACTTGTACTTGAATACAAATTTTCAGTACTCTTTCCACCTCTGGTAATACATGTCCTATCAGTCCTGAGTGCATCACATTTTACACGCACTTATAATTCACTATTATTTAAATCAGGTTCCATATCATTGCTTATGAACAACCCAAAAATGTAGGTAATTGGTAAGAAAAGCATAGTTAAGGGGGAAAAAAAAGGTCAAAAGGTAAAAACATTATAGGAAGTAATGTATATTAATGTGTATAAGCAGGTTTTTTGCACTAAAAAGTGGATGATAAAAATGAGTGTCTTTAGATCTGTAGATTAACAAATTATTTGTAATTGTTTCTTTCCTTAATCATGTGTCACAGATGGTTAGGAAGGGATATCAAATGTTCAAGAGGTATGAAACAGCAAAATGCTATCCGGCAATTTATAGACCAGATATCTGATTAACTCCGGCATGGCATACGTTCCACCAATAAACTCTTGATGACACTTTCACAACCATTCACTGCTCTAAGATGCATTCAACTCACAAGCCATAAAATACAAGCTTGCACTTTCACAAGGGATGTGTTGTTGTAGAACAAGTAAAAGACTTGGTAAGAAGTATGCATGAACATGCTCTAACACACTCACTTCCCCTCTAAACATCTTGGGATAAAGTTATCACTTTATCCTCTCCTGTCTCTTTCCCACAGAGAGATTAACATTCACTCTCTCTCCCTCTTCTTGCATTCGCCTCTCCTTTCATGTGAACACTGAGGCAGCTGCAGCTGTGCAAGTGTTTGTGTGTGAGTGTGTTTGTGTGTTTTCTCTGGATGTCTGTGTACGATCCAGGGCACTGATGCTCAAATAAATCCACTTCCTGTTTCCTGCCATCTTATCTTGGCCCCACGGCGCATGTAAACGTACAGCGTCGGAGTGTTTTGTGCATGTTGGTCTGATCATTGCCTCCCATCATTTGGCTTGTCGATGCTACCGGAGGAAACAAAAATTTACAGGCAACAGGGTTAATTGATACTTCATTTTAGACGTCTGTGTTCTGGAGATGAACACGGAAGCCAGACACATAAGAGGCAGTGTGAAAGAGGAGAGGCAGAAGAGGAAGGGAAGATGGAGTGAAAAGATGAAAAGAAAGACTGTAAATGAAAAGGAGGGGTATGGCAAAGGAAAGAGGAAAAATGTTGGAGAGCAAGCACGGGGCAGTTAATATTTTACAAGCCTGGATTAGAGAGGTTGTGGAATGATGAATTGGAGATAGATTCCTGAGAGTCAGTTACAGCAAGAATGAGAGAACTGTATTGAGACAGCTGGATAGCTTTGATCAGAAACATCTGTATGTTTCAAGAAAGAAAAAAGAAAAAAAGTTGTGGGAGAGAAATATCAGCATCCTACTTCAACAGTTTGGATATATTTTAGTCTACACTGGCATATTCTGTTCAATTTTGTTTGGTCATCAAGGGTGATTCTCGTGGTGCTATCTTTGAATTCTATGGTGGCCCTGAGGTGTCAATTAACATTTCAAAAATGGAATTACATTTCAAAAAAATTAAACTAAATTTGAAAAAACAGAACAAAAACAACAACATTTGAAGGAAAAAAAAAAAAAAGGAATTACATTAAGCCAAAGCAGAAGTGGCCTAAACGGAAGTGGCCGAAGCAGAAGTGGCCAGAATCACATTTGAAAAGGCGTAATTACATTTAAAAAAAATGAAATTAAACTTGAAAAACACAACAAAAACACAACAACATTTGAAAAACAAAACAAAAAATAAAACGGAATTACATTCGAAAAAACTGAATTATATTAAGCCAAGGGGAAGTGGCTAAAACGGAAGTGGCCAAAGCAGAAGTGGCCAAGCGGAAGTGGTCAGAATCACGTTTAAAAAAAACAAAATTAGATTTGAAAAAAGCACAACAAAAGCACAACATTTGAAAAAAAAAAATGGAATTACATTATGCCAAAGTGGAAGTGGCCAAAGCGGAAGTGGCCAAAGTAGACATGGCCGGAATCGCATTTGAAAAAACAAAAACGGAATTAGATTAGAAAAAATGGAATTACATAAAAAAAAAAAATTTAAAAAAAAAAAAAAAAACAGAATTAAAATAAAACAAACCACCCACATCATTTTTTATCTGAGGATAAAGTGAAAAATGCAAAAAAAAAAAAAAAAGCATGGCTGTATGGTATTTTTAAATCCCTCATGAAAATTAATAAAGAAAAAAATATATATATTTTTTAATTATTATTTTGGATTCTCAATTAAAAAAAAAACAAACATATGGTACACGGACACCACACCCTTCAATAGAGTTTGTATTTGCATCTTGTTACCGTACATTGTTCTGTTCTATGTTGTTAATAATGTAAAAATAAATAAATAAATAATAATACATCACTTATGGTTTGGCTTAATTTAATTATTATTATTATTTTTTTCATATGTAATTGTTTTTTCAAATGCGTTTTTGTTGTGTTTTTTTCAAATTTAATTTCATTTTTTGAAATGTAATCAGGTTTTTTTTTCGTTTTTTTTTCAAATCCCACCATAGAATTCAGGTAAAAATCACAATTATTTAGTTAAGATGGCAATTTGTAAAGGCCCAAAACATTTTAAAATATTCTGCTGACAATAAGTACGACATATAAAGCACTATACCCTACATTCAGCGTGATTTAATGGACTGCTGAACTTAAGCAGTGCTGCTGACCTTTTCCCAAATAGCACTATTAGTTTTTGAATTGATTTCCCATCCACGCAGCCTTTGCGTCTGACTTTGAATCAACTCACAGAGACATACGAGTCTTTTAGGAAAAACATGATATACGTCATGGTTGGTTTTAAACCTATTTATTTTATTTTTTAATTAGTTTTGATAAATCAGCAAGGAACAACAAGCTCATACATCTAATGCACCTTCTGTCCAGTTGGTCTTGTGAGAGATATGCTGTTTCAGCCTCAGCAGTGAGGTTTGGATCAGTTTCCCTGCCAACAATTTGTTCTGGTTTATTTTGAAAGTCCAAAACATGGTACCTGCATCAGTTTATTTTGAAAGCAAACCGTTAGGAAGCACATCAATAGCAGTGCTTAAACCTTGAAGTAAGTGGATGTGGTAGTTTCTCTTTTGCTTTAAACATGTTTTTTTTTTTTTATCTTTTTTTTTTTTACTGGCAAGACAGCAATGATAATCAGACAAAGGCTTGCAGCTAAAACCTCCCTCACAGTCCTAATCTGTTAGTTAATAATGTGGCGAACATCTCCCTAAGCCTTTCCCAAGAGCCAAACTCAGAAGGTCAGTGCTGATATTAAGCATCTCATTTCTTAAACATGGGCACAAGCACACAGAGAAAAAGGAGATGAAGTCAAAATAAAGATAAGTTTGACAAGGAGAGGAAAAAAAATCATGCTTATTGAGGGATAGAATGTCAGATGTCAAGGATGTAACAAAGGAGAGGAAGAGACATGAAATTAGGTGATGGGTGATAGAGAGGGGATAAGTAGGAAATGGTTTCAAATGGAGGTGAAAGTGTGTGTGTGTGTGTGTGTGTGTGTGTGTGTGTGTGGGGAGGGGGGTAGATAAATGATTGCCTTAATTAATAGACTGTAATATAGGACAATAATTCTGGGATCCAAGATAATATCGGTAAAAAATGATGTGCTTCATCACAGAACACTGCAAATACACCACATGACCTTGACAGGGAAGAAGAAGCAAAGGGGGGATTTAGAAACTTTTAACAGAAGCTAAAAATAACTTTCCTGCAGGAAAAGAATAAAAAAAATAAAGGAAAAGTAATGGAAAAAGTCAACATTATATTATATTAAATCAGGCAGGAATAAACTATATATGTCATAATTTTTTATTTTTTTTAACATATATATATATATTTGCGTTAGAAAAACCTTTGTTGGTACTGCTGCTGATCCTTGGTAAGCAGTAGCCGACACTGAGCTATCAATCAGCCAATCTTAGAACAGCAATCAGCCTGGCGTGTCCAGCTGGAGCTGCAGCAGCTAAATAGAGCTGCATGCTGCAAGCGTTATTTTTATTGTTACATGAGTGAGCAATCACAGAGCTACCAGTTCAAATGGAACCGGGCACTTTTTCTTTGTCACAATAATAGTACCACGACGCTTAAAAAAATAAAATAAATCTATAGGCTACATATAACTTTTTTAACAGTCTGACACCAGGACTGGCTGTGAAACTGGCTTCCAGAACTGGGAGGCACAGTGTCAAAGGACCTGAGCATGAGTCTTTCTTAAACTGGAATCAATGGAGTCTGTCTGTGCAGATATGAGAAATAGCCATGAATGGGCATACATATGAAGCACTTAAACAAACTGATGTGCACAGATACCCGCTAAAGCCTGCATACTCAATGTGAGCATGTCCACCTGCTCCCAGTGTGCCTAACTCCTTACTTAAGTGCACTCCAACACGCTACTGGCAAGGTGTGATGGGAAAAGAGCTGCTGTCAGGTTCAGCGGTTGCAAAACACACTGCCACATGTG
Source organism: Nematolebias whitei (assembly GCF_014905685.2). Lineage (NCBI taxonomy): Eukaryota > Metazoa > Chordata > Actinopteri > Cyprinodontiformes > Rivulidae > Nematolebias > Nematolebias whitei. The sequence continues at coordinate 35,154,384 of NC_056515.1, read as the reverse complement.
TAACTCGAGCAGCTGAGAAGGCATAGATCACATCTCAGTCTCCCGAGCTTCAGCTGGCGTGTTATGAAGGACTGGAAAAGAAGGTGTGAAACAAATAAATTTAGAAGAGCATTAACACACACGCACACAAACACATTTCTTTCTTTTTTTTAAACAGCTGCAGTTGTAGTGTTTCTGCTCGTCTCTTGATCCTGAAGTTCACTTCCAGTTTCACACCAATTATTTGTCAGAAGAACACTAATGGCACTCAACATAACATTTGCTCCAATAAAAATCTTCACCAGCAGATCATTTTTCCAGACAGCACAGCCTCGGTTTCTCGTAGTCCTCATGAACACTCGACTTCAAACACAGACTTGACAGAGCGTGCGTGTGCACGCTCTCTACTGTGTTCAGTTATTAGGAGTTCAAAAGAATTTAGGTTAATTAATGCAGTAGGTTATAATGATGATTAGGAATAATGACCATGGCTATATGAAGATCAAAGCTAGACTCTTAAACAATACAAAATAACATTTTGTTACTCTAATCGCATCATTTATGAAAATCAGCATGACATCCCAGTGACAATAATCAAACCTAATTGGATTTTAGTGTATTCTTTGCATGTGTGGTAAAAAAATAAAAATAAAAAATAAAACCTGTGGATTGGCCTCTCTCTATTGCAAACAGTGAAAATCTTTAGCAAAAGTAAGCAGCTCTAAACCCTAAGCACACACAGCCCGCACGCTCTGTTATGGAGAAAATGTCACAAAGAAACACTATCTTGTACATTTATATGAGTATTTTAGCTACTTTACAGTCCGTCAACGTATGTGGAAAGTTATGGAATAACTTTAAAGTTTGCATATATGTGTTTGCAATCCAGTTGTTCAAAAGATGCAGGCAACTAGCACAATAACATCTGTCTTTTCACCAAACACTGGGTGTGACTGTCTGCAGGCACCGTAACAGACAAAGAGCAGTCAAACACAAACTTACTTGAAAAAAAAAACAAATAAAAACACAACAAAAACAGTTGTATTATGACATCTGTTCAGGTTTGACTCAATGGGTTTGTAATTGCTTATTCAACCAGAATATTAAATATTATTATTTATTTTCCCATAAGTCACAGTTGGAAAAAAAAAAAAAAAGGAACATTCTGAGTGAAACTTTTATGCACTAAAAATAGACACAACGACACAAACAACAGCACTATATAAAAAAATAAATAAATAAATACATAAAATAAAAAAGTAGTGCCAGACAGTCAATAACAAGTGGAAAGCACCAGCCAGAGCAGACACAGTAAGAATCGATGAACTTCTATAATGGCCCAAATGTCAGTCGTTTCCAACTTCTTTTAGATTTCAGTATTATTTTCTTTATTACTTTCTCCATAGCACAGTCACTTTGAAAGTGAGCATAGGTCACAGCACAACAGCCTTTTTTTATGTAATGACCAGACTAGGGATGCGCAATATTGGATTTTTGGCTGATATCCGATATGCCAATATCGGATATTGCTTATTTGTCTGATAACCGATACCAATACCAATTTGTTTTTTTTCCCCAATACCTTTTTTTTTTTTTTTTTTTCTCAGTTTAGCCTGCTACCAAATGCAAATGGTAAAAAGGGGGCTGGGAATGATGTGACACTTCAACTTGGATTATGTTTAATGTCAAATGTATTCATGACATTTACTCGAGCACTTGAACGGTGCAAACTTGTAAATCTTCACAAATCTAAACTCAACCTGTTCACAAGCGACAAGTGAAAAGTACATAAGTAGTAGTGCATTAATATATATATACTTGACAGTTTGTTAAAGTAAAAAATAACTTAAAACTGAAACCTTTTATAACGGTGAGTTATTTTGATGGAATGTCCGATATTTAACTTTATCGCTAATATCGTCCGATACCAATGCCATGCCGATAATATCGTGCATCCCTAGTCCTGACAATTAAAACTCAACGAGCAGAAAAAGAGTGACAATATTGTCCTTGCTCTCTAACCATCATTATCACTGATTCAGAACAAAAAATATATAAACACACTTTCAAATAAATAAAGACAAATTCCTCATATTAGACGTTTTTGGATAGTCGTCTCCATTTGAGAAAACGTGCAAATAAATACATGCACTTTTACACACATGTGACATGTTATACATTTTGCTTTACACATTGAAACTGCAGAAATGGAGAAACGTCCGATCTGTAACAACAGGTCAACCTAAAGGTCTTTGTTTGGGTTTAGAAGGGATGTCTAAACACGCTATTAATGACTGCATGTGTGGTGAGGACACTCTGAAGGGAGAAAAATAATTTAAAAAACAGAGAATTGCTAATAAAATAGTGATGAGTAAGAAAACAGTAAGAGAGGGAAACAATGATTGAAAAGAAAAACAAATGTATTTATGTAGTGTCATAAATAAATAATGTCATAAATTGCATCACATCCTCCACCGTGCAGAACAAGCAGCTGGACAATGTGCCACTCTCATAGTACATGCTTATAAACAGCAGCACCCTCATTTGTTGGCATGCAAAGGAGAAAACCATGTGTGAGTACTTGTCCAAATAAAAGGCATATGCACCCCCCCCCCCCCCCACACACACACACACACACACACACATGAACACAAAGCATGGCTACAGACTCTGTAAGCTGCTCTGCAGACTCGCTATAATGACATCCAGGTATGTTTGCTCTTCGTTTTACACGGCTCATCGCAGCTCCAAGCAGGGTATCAACACTGGAGGGGCGTCTCTGTTGTGGGTGTATGCGAGTTTCTTGCAGTGTCCTTGTGCACATCTGTCTTGTAGTTTGTACTTGTACTTTGCCTCCTCCATGTTTGCATTGATTTTAGGGTGCGTTTATGTATTTTTGTCAGTTCTTTAGCTCATTTAATCAAAGTCATGTACACAGAGACGTACACATTTTGAACCCTCTACTAGCTTGTTGACATTCCAGTAGCTTGGCCTCTTTGTCTGCGCCAAACTCTTCTCATTCAAAACAGACGTCCACTTTTCTTTTCTCCTGATCTTTGCTCTCTCTCTCTCTCTTTCACACACACAAACACATGTACGCACACACACACACACACACAAGCATACACACTCAATCCCACGTACAATTTACCACCATTTTTACGTGGTACAATAAAAAAAAAGGATTTTAAAAATAGTTAAATCCTTGCAACTACTAAATACTATTTAAGCTTTTTTTTTATTTATTTATTTACTCAAGGGGAGTGGTGGCGCAGAGGTTAGAGAAGGCGAGCCTGTGATAAGAAGGTTGCCAGTTCGACTACCCAAAGCGACAACATCAATATGTGGGCAGGATTGGTGAAACAAACACACCTGTCTCTACCCTCATTTGCCCCACTCTGGGCCCTTGAGCAAGGCCCTAAACCACCCCATCTGCACCCCCAGGCTGTCTGGTCCACACAGAGGGCTGTGGTTGCTCGGTGGTCTGTGGTTGTGTGTTACATTTTGAAACAAAATGTGGATGTTAAATAGATATGACTTCACTTTGACTACTACCACCACAAACAATTTCTTCCAGTGTCCCCTGTGAGCTAACTTGTATAAAGATTTGTAAATAGTTTTAGATCGAATGCCCTTACTGAGACAACATGGGGTGAAACCCACAACCTAAGAATTACAAGACCACAACACTGACCACAAAGCTACCGAAACCCCCTAACAACACAAATCCCCTACTAAAATGATGATTAATTAATTATTAATATTATTTATATTATTCAAAATACAGGGGATTGGTGGCACAGAGGTTAGAGAAGGCGAGCCTGTGATCTGCTGGTTCAACTCCCGGTATAGACATAGTCCCTCGCTCCTTCGTGGTTCGTTTATCGCGGACTCGCTCTATCGCGGTTTTTCAAAGTAAGATTGGACATGAAGCACAAATGGCTGATTGATGGATGGGCTGCACCATCTGCATTCATTTTTTTTATTTAAAATACATTATTTTGAATCATTTAACACCTGCTGCACATTTGTGCATCTCAGAGCTGCAGAACAAGCTTCATCCCGCAGCTTTGTGCAGCCCATAATACAGGAAAAACTTCCTGGTGCAGTCTAAAAAAAGTTAAATCTGGTCCTGTGGACATTCAAAAGCAAAACAAAGACAAAATGTTTCTACTTTGTTTTTTGTTTGTTTTGCTTCGTTTTGTTTTTTAAATGTCCATAGGACCAGATTTAACTTTTTTTTTTAGATTTTTCTACCTGGATTATTGAGCATGCATCAGGATATTTCCTGGTGCAACTGATCAGCTGTTCAGCATGGAGAGCTGAGGAGTGGGCGTGGCCAAAATAACGCAGTTGGCAAAGAGCAGAGGAGGCAGGGAGCTGAAATCATGACATTCTGTCTCTTTTACAGCATTTAGAAACATTGTTTAGAACATTGCAAGAGTGTGGGAAGGATTTACACACCTTCATATATATATATATATATATATATATATATACATTTTTTTCCATCCATCCATTTTATTCCGCTTATCTTGGGTCGGGTCACGGGGGGTAGCAGCTTAAGTACATTAGGGAGACCCAGACTTCCCTCTCCACAGCCACTTGGACCAGCTCCTCTGGGGGAATCACAAGGCGTTTTCAGGCCAGCCGAGAAACATAGTCCCTCCAGCGTGTTCTGGGTCTCTTCCCGGTGGGACGTGCCCAGAACACCTCACCAGGGAGGCGTCCAGGAGGCACCCTAACCAGATGCCTGAGCCACCTCAACTGGCTCCTCTCGAAATATATATATATATATATATATATATATATATATATATATATATATATATATATATGTGTGTGTGTGTGTGTGTGTGTGTGTGTTTTATGTAAAGAAGACAAAGAAGAAGTTGGAAACTGATTTTTATCAATAGTAACACCAACTTAAATGTGTTAAATCTTGTTTCATGTATAAGAGCAGAAAGCACAGCTACTGTTGCATCATACAAATATTCCTAAAAAAAAAAATAGTACTGAAACTTTTTTTGATCACAACAGTCAATACATATTACAGTGTATGTTAGCTAATGCTATTTTTGTATGTTGATTGTTAGGGGGCAAAAAAAGTAATACATTGTAGTTTGTTGCAAAAAATAAAATAGTTTAATAAGATGCATCCCCCCCCCCCCCCCCCCCCCCACACACACACACCATTTCTGTTCATTGGGCTGACATGGCCACTGTTTAAATTCTAACTTGAATAATTCCAGTTCATCAAAAACATCACCAAGATGTCATAATTGATTCTGCCTTTACTTTCCTGGTTGCAAACATTAGGCAACATAGTCACTTAACATCAGTCCACACCCCTCACCTTAGGGTGCCAAATTCTTAGCAGGTCTAAAGAAATAATGTGGACTCTGATGAATAACAACCTGAGAATGTTGTTTTTGACAAATCCTGGATCAACGTACAAAGTACATAACCTGTTTTCTTTTTTGTACAAATCCCTTAGTCACAACCCAAAAACCTGCGCGTGCACATTTTGGTGTTGAAAGATGCAGACACTTTGCTGAAGACATGAGTGCACCACAGTTCAAGACAGGAGCATTCATGTCTTACAAGCCTGTTAAAGACAAGTATAATCAATGTGTCCATTCCCATGAGCACACATGCACCTGCATGTTTATTTATTTATTTATTTGGTTTGTTTGTTTTCCATTCTGTTGGGGTGGAACACGTCTGAGATGGACGAGGATTTCTATCAAAAATGAAAATTGTGTTGCATCAAAATATGTGACAAAGGCAAAAAAAAAAAAATAGAGTGTTTTTTATTCAAAGCATGATACTCTGAATAAAACCTACATTTATGTATTTATATATTTATTTATTTAATGTGTATGCCTCCCTTTTAGTTGGATTTTGTTTCCCCGCTAATGTCATTTTTAAACATTGAGTTATTTCCATATCAAGTGGTCAGCTGGGAGACACCACTCTTGACCAACTACTCACACTTTGCTCTGCTGAGTAATTCATGGCACTTTATCCGAGACTGATACTAACCCTCTTCTGATGGTGGTGGTGGTGGTGGGCGGGGTGGGCAGATAATGAGATAACTCATCATAATCCCATGGCTGCTCACCTACACTTTGACAGGACATTACACTGCATAACGACCTGTTAGTCCTGGAGGATTATGCAACACAGTCCAAGGCAACAGCGATGCTGCATGTCTGACAATGATGGAGAAAGCTGTGCTTCTGTTTCTACCTTAAGGGCATGCACATGTGCATATTGTACAGAGTGAGCCTGTTATCTATTAATAATGGGACAGTCTCCTAAACTGTTAGATCATGCTGCCACTTGTAGAAAAAACCCTCAAAATCCCCCATGTAAGATTCAGATCAACTTTCATCGTTCAATATGCTCGTTTCTTATATATGTTGCTCTTGTATGCTCTTGCTTTTTAAAGCAACACAATTGCTACACACACACACACACACACACATACAGACAGACAGACAGACAGACAGACAGAGAGGCAGACATACAGACAGACAGACATAAAGACAGACAGACAGACAGACAGACAGGCAGCTGGATTATAGAGACAATTGTGCTTGTGTTATGAACCTAAAAAAAAGTTGTACACAAAATATAAAATTATCTTGACCAAAAACTATTTGACTTTTTTTTTTTCAAAACATATATTTCATATATAACATGGATGCTTTTTTGTTTGTATGTATGTTGTTTTTCCTTCTTTCAGCTTCTCCCTTCTTCAGGGGTCACCACAACGAAGGAAGTCGCACGAAGGCTTTGCAATTATTTTTACGCCGGATGTCCTTCCTGACACGACCACAGACCACCGAGCTACCACAGCCCTCTGTGTGGAGCTGAGAGCTGTTTTCTAGAGCGCCCGGGGGAGCAGATAGTGGGGGTTAAGGGCCTTGCTCAAGGGCCCAGGTGGGGGAAATGAGGGTGGAGGCAGGTATGGATGCTTGGCCTATCCCACCCACATTTTGATGTCAGTACCGGGAGTTGAATCAATGATCTTCCGATCACAGGCCCACTTTTCTTTGACCTCTGTGCCACCACTCTCTCTCATATATATATATATATATATATATATATATATATATATAGTTGTGGGTTTTGGGGCAGAAATAAACAACATAAATAAACGTTGCATTTTGTTGGAATGACCACATAAACCTTGAAGTTCACAGAGTTCATTACAAACTGGTGCATAGAGCTTTACATCCTGCAAAGGACATGCTAATGATAATGAGGCTCCCTTGTGATGCGTTTTTTAATAAAATGTGTCTCATGCGCCTTTTGCTAGTTTGAATTCAAAATCCATTGAGGGAGGATAAAGTCCCCTGACAATAAAATTTCAAGAAGCATGAAGCGACTGGGTCTGTGTACGACTTCTTCCTAGTGTAGGAACTCACAATTGAACAATAACAGATCGGACTGTCCTTGCACAATGTCATGGACAATAAATAAAAAAAAAACACCCCAAAAAAACGTTAATGCTCACACACATTTGAGGACGAACAAGCTCTCTCCATCTGTCTTTGTTGCTTCGTCTACAAGGACATGGAGTTCTCTCAGAAAAGCTGTAGTGTTTTGTTGGTGTTTCTGAAGTTCAGTCAGTGTTGCCTTCTCTCGCTGCTACTTGCAGAAGTGTTGGCGCAGAGCCATGTAGCCAGACATTCTCTTTTCAACAAGTTTTCTAAAGAAATGCAAAATGACAACAACACAAGCTTAAAGTGACAGGACACAAGAAACCTTTTTGGGTTTTTTTATTTTTCATTCCAGAAGGCATTAAAGGGAAATAGGAACTCTCGAGGCAGAGACAAACACTCAAAGCAATCAGAGATAGAATCCACTCTAGGTGCTATTGTCTTGACGCTGTCATGCTACTGATGTTTTTATTCCAAAATGCAGTCAGTTAGGGTTTTATTGCCTTTCTCAAAGTAATAAGTCCAGCTTTGGAAAACACATAAATAAAGATAAAGTGTCAGTCCAATCCTGAACGAATAAAAGCAACACAGCAAGCTTGAAAACAAACAAACAAACAAAAAAACTGTCAAATATTTTGAGTTTTTACAAAATTTTAGAAACATTAAGTCATTATCAATTTGCCTTTAAACAAAAGTTTTATTCTTATTATTTCATTTGTTGTCATTAAACCATTTTTCAAGTATTGGTTTAACATTTGAATTACATGTATGCTATCGTTAATAACTCTTGGGCACAGATTATTTTCATCGCTGCTATCAATTGTCATTCTTTCTGGGGTGTTTAAAGATAACTCACTGCCTTTATTGACCTTTGTGCACAAATGTATTATGATGTCATTGTATGCTGCAGCTTTATGTTTTGCATATTTTATATTGTTTCCCTGACAGGAAATGGTGTGAGACATGACTTTTTGGGGGGCTTCCTGTACCCTCCACCCTTGTGTTCTCTTGTTCTCACCTGTCTGTATGTTGTATGTAACAGGTCTCTCTTGTAAATGAGTCTACAAGTCTCAATGGGAATTAACCTGTATAAATAAAGGATTAATAATAATAATAACAATTGCTTTTTCATTGCGTCTTTTCCATCTTTGCCATGGATTTTGTTATATTGTTCTTATTCCACTCTTTTGTGTATGTCTTGCTTCTCTGTGAGTTTGACTGAAATAAGATGAGTATGTTGAGAATGACAATCACCATATTTTTTGCCGTGCACGTCACACCGCCCTATAAGTCGTGTCAGTACAAAAAATAAAGTGGAAAAATCCATGAATATGTTGCTTCACCGTATACGTCGCATCTATTATGCGTCACCGCTGACAACATGGAAATGTGAGCCGGTGTTGTGCCAAAAATCGATCGGCTGCCAAATGGTGATCACGGGGGCATGCACGGGAGGACTTTAACAAGAAATTAACAAGATCAACACTTAAAAACAATTATTTGTTTGCTCAAATTTATAGTAAAGGTGTGTCTCAGTCTAACGTTTGCTTAATAAATGCACTTTGACGGTCAAATCAGCTGCATTTCAAAAGCCAATACGTAGAAACATGAACGTGAAGAGGGCGACTCGTTGTGCATTTCTTTCACATTTAACAAGATGACTAACTAAAACAATTATTTGTTAGCTTACAAACTACACTATTTGTTTTCCACATAAAATAAAACTTTATACTTGTTACCAAAAATAAATAAAAAAGGAAACCCTGCCCAAATTTGTACATCAAGCAAAACATTAGCCTCAAGCTTAAAAAAAAAAAAAAAAA
>NC_056515.1:35140197-35145031 GCF_014905685.2 Nematolebias whitei | reverse complement strand
CCAACATTGACTGTCTTTTAGACAGGAGTACATCAAAATGAATTCACACTTAATTTGTGTTCCTTTAAAAAATAAATAAATGATAAAATAAAATACAACCTTGCTGTTCAAAGCACATGGGCTGGATGGTTTAATATCCACCATGGGTGCAAACATGTAAATGCCTATTTAAAACACAATAATCAGATATATGAACAACAACGACAAGAGGCAGAGATAGGTTAGATATCCCTCTGCTCCAAAACACCTGATTTGAATCAAGTGTTATTTACACACTTTCAGAAAATGAACAAATAATTCAACCATTGAGTCAAGTGTGTTGGAGCAGAGAATCAAGTAAAACATGCAGTAAAGGGACTGCCGAGTACTTTGTACCAGGATGGGACATCACTGGTCTAGATGAAGGTATGCTGCACTTAAAGTAGCAGGTAACCTGGAGTATATAGTGTTTTCTTTAAACTTGTATTATGACTGACTTAAATTTATGGTAAGAAATCCATTTTTCATAAGTTTGTAACATCAGTTATGTGTTGTGCTGTATGATTTTAGTTTTGTACTTTTACTGTACAATTCACTCTTTTTTTTTTTTTATCCAAAAAGCAAACGTTTAACAATTGTTTAAGGTTCCTCAGATCCGTGTGTAAATGGTTAAATAATTATAAATAAAGAAATTATAAGCAAAATTTGTTATATATGACAACAATATACTCTTATTTTTTTTAAATTACAGGGGTCTTTTTTTGTTTATTTGCCAAATAGTCTTAATTTTTGCTAAATATCTGAAGTTTTACTGCCGACTGGGTCTGTGCTTGTACTAATGTAAATTGATACAACTGAGTGTTGTTCTAAAACCTGTGGTAAAGCATTTGTAGGACAAAAAAAAAAAAAAAACTGCCAAGAGAAACATGTTTGGCGTAATAATGCACAGAGCCATATGTCTGTTTTAAATTTTAAAAATAACGACTTGTTGGACATTTTTTTGTTTTTCTATTTAGAGAAACATCACTTAAGTTCAAATCAAGATTTACTGCAGTGTGAATAAGAAAGAACAGTATAATAAATTACATATAAATAAAGCATTAAACATATATATCACTGGGTATATTCAGGAGCCCTTTCAAATTGTATGATGTATAGCATTGGTAGGAAAAGTGCTTAGGTTTCTTTTTGTACGGTAGGTGGTTGGGAATATATCAACGCACCTTTATAACCACCACAAATGACAGGATGCAATAACAGCTACCTTTGTCAAAGTCAAAGCAATAAATAAAACGTAAAGCATTAATACAATATTTATTTACTTTTTATTTTCACAAGATAAAATACACAGTAAATGCAAATGCATGATAATGCACAGGGTTTAGCTGCACCACATACCTGTAGGTTTATCAGCAAATACAGCTTGAAGAAGAAATGAAGAAATAACTGTAAAAGCAGTTTACAGATTCCAGTCATTTAGTTAGTCAGCAAAGCACTGATTGCATAAATCCTAATGGGATTATGAGATGTTTGTCAAATGCAGTGTAGAGGAAAACACACACACAAGGTATGAATGCATCTGTACTCAATGTTCTGTGTATGTCTGTGTTCATTGCTCAGAACAAAATGCTTTGAAGCTAAATTTATTGCTCCAGCTCCAAAATGCTAAACACCACCTGACCCTTAAACTGTCACGTCACACTGTTCAATTGTTATTTGTCATCAAACGCCGGCTGACTGTGACCCACGGTAAGCCTCATTAGACTTCACTTTCTACTAATGACTCACTTTCTGCAACACACAAACCAACATGCACACACACAAGCAGGAATCAGCCTCATTTTATTATGCGGTTGTTTGAAAATCCTGTGAGATATGGAGAGTGTGTATGATGCCTGCTCATATGCAATGCAGCTCAAGGACAGTTTCACCTGAGCCTACTTCCCCACTTTCATCTAAAGTGATTTTTTTTTTCTCCCTCTCTCTTTCTTAAGGATTCACTCGCAGAGGAACATAGAACATATTGTCAAGAGTGCAGCGTGGCAAGTTCCAATTTCATGTGTTGACTGTCAAAGATCAAGGAAGTTGTCTTTGTCTGGTAAACGTGGTAAATGAAAGTAATACTAAGAGATGTGTGTAGGGGGAGGTAGGACAACACAAAGAACAATAACCCACACTGTGGCAAGGTAGTGGGAAGACGGAGCAATGAAAGTTGTCGCTCATTTGTGCTGTTGAGTGCATCCACAATGCTGGGTTCATTTTTAATGGTCGCATGAAGGAGAAGTCAGATAAAATTTAAATGGTGGTGCGTGGGAGAGTTTTTTGAGTCAACAGACTCAGAAGAGGCTGATGCCATGACAATTCTCATCAGAGGTTAAAGTTAGTCATGCAAGCACTGCTACAGATGTCTTTCTTGCTACTCAGCATTACATGGTAAGTGAGTAAAGGACTTTACATCTATATATTACTGGCTGTAACTACCGTACCCACCACTGCACCCTGTATTCACTGGTTAACTGGTCACCATTAACTTCACGCAGACCCCCTCACTGGCACGTTTTCATCTTTAAATCACTTCTTGGTCTTTTGCCTTCTTACATCTCCTACATGTCACTGTGTGAGTGCATCTACAGCGTGCGCTCTCAGGACATTATTACCTGCAGTGTTCCCTCAGTGCAGACTGAACTAGGCAAAGGGCCTTCTCCTACTCCGCTCCCGTTTCCTGGAATAACTTGCAAAAAAGATCTGGAGCTCTCGACCTTGACCTCTCTAAGTGGTTTCAAACATCTGATAAGTTCATGGCAAAAAAAAACAAAAACAACGCAACATGTTTCTGTTTTTAGTTTTCTACATCACTTCACAACCGAGCTGCTTTTTGTTTCTTTTTTTTTTAATACAATTTATTTCATTATTCTTTCATTTATTCTTCTCAATTTACATGCTTGCTTTTATGATTGTCTATTGTTGTCTTTATTGTCTACTGTCATCTACTGCTGTCATAATTATTTGTAAAAAAAAAAAAAAAAAACAGGTCTCTCTTGTAAATGAGTCCCCAAGGCTCAATTAGACTAACCTGTATAAATAAAGGTTGAATTAATATGGGTAAGTTTATTTCAGCTGCTCCATTCTTCAGGGGTTGCCACAAAAAGCAAAGTCACATAAACTATTTGGCTTTTTTTTATTTATGCCAGATGCCCTTCCTGACATAACACTGGCTTGAACTCACAACCTCTGGATTACAAGACGGCAGCAATGACCACCACGTTACTGCAGCCATATTGTACTTCCATATATCATTTTAGAGCAATAAAATGTACAGCACAGTACATTTTCTTCAGATGCACATTAGTCTACTTGCTTCTGACTTTTGGGAAAGGAATGTCACAGACAGTAAGAGAAGGAGACTCTTGATTGAAGCTTTACTTGGAATTCCACCTAAAAGATTAATGAGTTAAAAGAGTTATGCAGGAAATCCCATGGAAGTACATTATGCTCACAGAATAATAAAAAAATAAACTCAAACAGACACTCTGAATCAGACAATGAGACTCTGAGATTCCATATCTTCACAAAACACACTGTGATTGGATAAAAACATGTCCATTACCCATCAGATAATATCAGGAGGTTGGAAATATGGACTCTATAGTGCATAAATTATAGAACTCTCACTACTGAACACAGATGAATTCTGCAACAATTCGGTTACCCTATCCTCATATGTTTTTGTTTATGTTTTAAATCAGTTTTATATTTTCATGTGACACTTTGGCATCTAATAATAATTAAAAGAAGCAAAAATAAAAGTCATGAAGTAGATTGTTTAGGTGAATTACTTTTTTCATAAATGCCACGTTCTTTAGTGCTGTACGTTTTACACAGTGTTTCAATTGCTAGTTTAGACAAAAAAGTTCAAAACAAAAAGTATTTGTAACAGAAGATGTTTCACTTCTCATTCGAGAAGCTTTCTCAATTCAAAGAACAGAGAGAGTGAGGTTCGACTTATAAAGCTGAGGTATGATGCATACATACATATGTACTTTGTGTCCAGATTATTACAATATGTCTAACTTTTTTTTTTTTAAGATTACAGAATAAAGTTTTAGGTTAAGAAAGTACAGTATATAAAAACGTGCAAGACCATGGCCATTAACCCACTGCAATATAAGTATTTGTGCTTACTTTGCATTATTGGATATGGTGAAAAAATGATCTTATGAATGGCAGAGCATGCATTTTCTCACTGAAATATGTATATATTCACATCACCCATCACTTGGAAGTGGTTTAAATGGAATGTTACTTTGGTAAATTCCAAGAAGGTTTGCATTACCTATAGGTTATCACAGACTGAAACTCCAAATGAGAGGAAATGAATGCAAATGCACATTCTTTCTTAAAGCTGATGTGCCAATGTGATGTTAAATCATCATTTATGTCTTTTTTCCCTGATATAACTAATATTTCTTATGCTTAAAATGTATAAACTGTCACCTTGTCTCAACTTTATATATACAGTGCTATGGGAAAGTATTCGCCTCCCTTGAATTTTTCAACCATTTGCCACATTTCAGGCTTCAAACATAAATATATTATTTTTTATTTTTTTGTGAAGAATCAACAACACGTGGGACACAATCGTGAAGTGGAATGGGATTTATTGGATGTGTCAAACTTTTTTAACAAATAAAAAACTGAAAAGTGGGCTGTGCAATATTATTGGGCCCCTTTACTTTCAGTGCAGCAAACTCACTTCAGAAGTTCAGTGAGGATCTATGAATGATCCAATGTTGTCCCAAATGACTGATGATGATAAATAGAATCCACCTGTGTGTAATCAAGTCTCCGTATAAAT
>NC_056515.1:35130959-35139797 GCF_014905685.2 Nematolebias whitei | reverse complement strand
TATATATATATATATATATATATATATATATATATATATATATGTGTGTGTGTGTGTGTGTGTGTGTGTGTGTGTGTGTGTGTGTGTGTGTACACACTCCTCTGTCTTAACTTAATGGACGTCTTGGCACTATCTCTGCATGCCAATCTGTGAAGAAACAATCTAGAAAAACATATATTTAGTGCTACAACACTGTCAGATTGCACTAAAAACAAAATTGCTCAAGTTGAGCAAATTATGACTGTGAGGCAGCGAGCCAGGAAACCATTTAAAGGAACGGCAGCTTGAAGATTCAGAGAGCAGATCTTTGGAGAGACTTGAGCTAACAGGATTCAGAACTTGACACAAACAAAAGTGATTTTCTGCCATCTTAAATAACTCAATAATAAAACTACCCAGGCCCTTAGAGTAAACAATAAATATCATTACACCTTGTCAGTTTTTCATGACAGTTGTTTGCATTGGTACTATTTTCTCAACTGCACAATTTCAGCAGTGCTAATCATCATCGCATGCTCAGACGCTGCAAAACACACCCTTCCACTGATCAGCTGAGGCCGTCACAAGTTGCTTTGTCGCTTTAACAAACAGTCTTTTGTTTGTATAGTCTGATTCATGCACCGATCTTTAATCTTCCCCAAAACAGACCAACTATATGTAGTGGTTAACAATAAATACAAATGCTTTGGATCATATTTTCATTGATAAAATTCAATTGTTTTCACTGTCTTGTTCAGAAACAAGCGTGTGGAATAAACAGAACAGCTGATGCATCCATAGACTTTGTCTGGTTAAGTGACAAAGTAAACAACTTTAGTGACACCATGAGGCACAATTTTGAAAAAAAAAAAAAGCACATAAGTAACCAACTGTGAAACCAACAGGATTATGAGAACCTAATACGAATGTTGATTGCAGCTATATTTAATATATAAATCAAACTTATATACTTAAACACTCTGTAAGCATCATATTTTCAAACCATGACATCTGAAGGCTGCAAGTTCAAGTTGGTTTCATTGTCATTTCATCACATGTGGTATATGAGGTGGAACAAAACTGTGTACACAGGGTCCCAGTTACATCCAACAATAGCAACAATTTAAAGTGTAAAAAGAAACAGTAAATAAATATCTAAGATATAAATTAAGAAATACGCTAAACACTGATAGTACAAAAACAATACGCCGAACAGCAGCAGCATGAACACGAGTCTGTGTGAGTGGTTGAGTATGAATGAATACAGCAGCATGAAATGATCAGCAGCATGAGATCAGCAGCATGGATAATCAGTAGCCAATATCACCCATCAAAATGGCATTACAGTGATTTTATTTATTTATTTTTGTCCACAGTGATAATCCTGATTAGGTATTTATGAGTCAAATAGTCATCAATTAGTAGTTAAAAAAAGATGAACAAACTTAAAAACATATATAATTATACTTAAATTGATTTGTACAAACCACATGGTGATATAACAAATTTTATTAAAATATTTATTTGTGCTTTTTTTTGGTATGTATCCTGTTTTTTCTAAATATATTTCATTTTAGCCTTTCAAAACCCACAACTAAATGAGATTAGCGTCACTTCAACGAACGGTCTGTCAGTCAATGCGTCAGTCAAACTACTGCATCTGCCAATACTGTCAATCAATCAACATTCTGAAGTCTATCGTGAATTTAATGCAAGCAGCCTGCCAAACACAGCGCTGATTAGACTGAGTGCTACTCAGGATAATGAGAGCGACAGAGGTTCCCTTAAAGCAGAGGATCCATGGCTTAAACATGCAAGAGAAACAAACAACTGTACACACCCTCATCAGTTTTTTTGTGCTTCTTCACTTGTTTCCTGCTGTCGTCTGTTTCCTCTAATGACACATCAGAGAGCAGTTAAATCTCATGAATAATTGATTACATTTTGTTGTCTGGATTCGTCATTTGTTGCAATTTGTGCAGAGATGCACAAATCATTTTTTGCAGAGATGCTTCGCCCTACGCTCTATCAGCTCACGTTGCGTTTCCCTTTGTTCTGTTTCACAAATGGTCTTTTTTTTTTTACCAGCTAAATAAGAATAAAAGAGCGAGAACATATTTCAACAAATGGCGTTTGCAGCATCAGTAAACCTATCGAGATGCTCGTTCATGAGTTACACTTTCACAAAAGATGTCTGAAAGCAATCTTGTGACATGTTTAATATTTGGTTTAATGCATGGAAAAAAACAGAAGTGCCTAAAAATCATTTACAGAAAACATCTGTCGGTGTATTTTCTGTTTGACATCTTGCCTGCAGAGTGTTATGCATTGATGGTAAATGTATCTGTCTATATGAGTTTCAACACATGAATTAGATTAAACTTGGCTGCCATTGCTTACAAGACTGCGTGGATTAATTTGATTTAAACCGTTTACGTGATTTCATTCACAAGGCCGGAACAAAAAAAATAAAAATAGGCTAGTGCGGCAAAGTATATGCCCAGGCATGTTGAGGAGTCATAGCAGCATGTGTCAAATGCTCAAGAAATAAATACAGCTTTGACAGCTGTAATACCATGGAATTAGTTGGGGGTTTAACCTCTTAGTCTCCTGCTGTCTTTCTTTTTGCTCTCGTTCTTCGTTTCCTGAGCTTCGTGTCTCTTTTCCCCATCTCCCCTTTGTTTGCTTTTGTTTGTAGCAATTAAACAAAGTGTGCGGAACAGAGGCTGAGCAAAGGGCAGAGATACAGCCCACCAAAGCTCCCAGTGACGGTGGTGTAAAGGGCACACGATACCATGGGTGGTAAATCTTCTGCCGATCACTTGGTTGGATTAACAAGTTTAAAAAGAAAGACACACACAAAATGTGATAGCAATGAAAGAAAAATCAAACAGCAAGGATATGCATGAAAAAAACAACAAAAAACGATATGAGTAAGAAATGGAGGTTTAAAAAAAGGGGGATTAATTGAATGAAAAAAATCTGAATGAAATAAATGAAAGCGATCGAGCTATAAATGGAAATATTTGTTTCTGAATCTGGGTATGGACTCCTATAAAAAGCATGTTCTCTCTGTTAACAGCATGACATCACCAGTCTCATATTTTCCACCCTACAACAAAAACACACACACACACTGACAAAAACATTACGAAGCCTTTTTCAGGTAGGAAGCACTGGACATGGTGCTTTGTATTCTATGACGGAGCTTTAGGGCCACGCTAAGAAAAACAAATTAAAAACCATGAAAGTACGAGAATAAAGTCACACAACACTTTTTTTTTTTTTTTAACAGCTCTTGTTTATTTTTTTTTCCACGAGTTGGATCTATGACACGACCTGTCAATCAATCCAGTAGGCGCGTCAGCAAATGACCAATCCGAAGCTAAATGCTCCTTACCTGCAAAGAGCTGCGCTGCAGCCCATCAGAGCGTACCACCTGACTGAAAGCAGGTTCAAAGTCTTGACACTGATCATAATCTGATGATGATGTGCTAACAGATTAACTATCTCCTTATTTGTAAAACCAATACCAACATATAACTTAACAAGATGCTCAACGTTCTTCGTTTTACCACAGTTAAAATGATGTAAACCCTGCTTTATCATGTCGGAGTTCGAATATTACAACTCATTTAGCTTTGGGTTAGTCAATTGCTGACACGCCTACTGGATTGAATGACAGGTTGTGTCGTGGATCCAATTTATTAAAAAAAATAAAAATAAATCAAGAGCTGCAAAAAGACTCGTTCGACTTTATTCTCTAATATTAATACTTTAATCGGCTTTATTCTCATAATTTTATGGCTTTTTGTTTTCTCTTAGAGTGCCCCTAATAATCTTAAACATAGTGTAGCTAAAACATGGTAGTTTGTGTAGCTGTATGTGCACGTATGGTGGTATGGGGTGTAGTTTTATACTAATCATTTTGAGGGTCTGTAGTTTGAAGAGTCTTGTTTGTTATTTAGAGTTTTTTGTACTTTTCTAATGATGCTTTAATGGCCCCAACTTTCCAAACTTGCATTACATTAACCCACACCAGTTAAGCTGCTGCTTTTCACACTTATTCAGACTGAAAATAAAGAATAAAGAGGTAACGCCAGAGATTTACTCTTAGAACATGACAGGTAAACACTGCATTCAAGCTGCAGGGGGAATATTAGACATATCTTTGATTGGTCTCCCAGCGACCAGCTCAGAAATTAATGCCGCTCTGTGAGCGCCTGTTCTTCTATTTGGTTTGTGCTCTATCACCACTTGCATAACGGCTCTAACACATACACGTTGCAGTTGAAAAGCAGATACTGTATAGCAAAACCAGTTATGTTAAGCAATAGAAAAAAATGTTAAAAAAAAAAAAAATGACTGAACAAATTTAGATACAGAAGTTATTCTTTCTTACATAATGTTGCTGCCCCCCCCCTCCCCAATTTGTGTAACTACCCGTCACCTGAAAAGTAAAAAAAAAAAAAGCAAAATAAAATGAATAAATAAATAACACTGTTCTTTGTCTATGCGAGACCAAACTGCCAGCAAAGTCTAGTATTTTTATGAACTGTTGCTTGATTTGCCAAACATTCTGCTTTCCCCCTAATGCTTACATATGAAAAAAAAGAGAGATCCCTGTTCCTTGAAGGTGTTTTTTATACATTCTTCTCAGCTTCAGCCACAGGGACGGTGAGAGGTCAGGGTCAGTAGAAAAAGACAACATGTCTGAAACCAAGAGCTTGTTGACAACACACACACACATATATATATGTATATATACTTTATTTTTCCCCTTCTTTCGGCTGCTCCTTTTGTTGGGGGTCGCCACGGCGGGGGGTGGGGGGTAAGGGCCTTGCTCAAGGGCTCATGAGTGAGGCAAATAAGGGTGGAGGCAGGTGTGGGTGCTTCACCAATCACACTCACATTTTGATGTTGTCGGCACCGGGAGTCGATCCAACAATCTTCTGATCACAGGCCCACCCTCTCTAACCTCTGAACCATCTATCCATCCATCCCCCATCTCTCTCTCGCTCTCTCTAATTAGGTATGCATGTATAAAGGACCGTTGATTGTGACAAGTTAATTTTTTTCTAAAATATTTTATACATGTTGCTAATTTTGCAAGAATTAATGAAAATTTTAATTAATTAATATTTTTATTTTATTTACTTATTTATTTGTTCATTAGTTTTTACCAGCAGCCTACACGTGTTTTGGAACTTCTAAGTTTTAATATCTGATGCAACTGACATTTGTTGATATGATTCTAGTTGAATGTGGATTTCAGAAGGAGCACCCCCCCCCCCCCCCCCCCCCCCCCAGTATAGGAGAATATGTGGTGGAAGTGGTCTCCAGTTACAAGTACTTGGGTGTGCACCTGAATGGCAACCTCAGCTGGGGCGACAACACTACCAGCCTGATCAAGAAAGCTCATCAGAGACTCTCCTTCCTCAGGCGGCTGAGATGAGATGAGCTGGACTGGGAAGCTCAGTCCTCACCTCCTTCTGCAGGTGTGCAGTGGAGAGCATTCTGTGCAGAAAGAAAAGCTCTGCAGAGAGTGGCGAAGGCTGCACAGAAGACTGTCGGAGTCAGTCTTCCCACCATCAGACATCTACACCTCCAGAAGCAGGAAGATAGCTACCTGCATCAAGAAGGACCCCACTCACCCAACACACACATGTTTTGCCCCGCTCCCCTCAGGAAGGAGGTTGAGGAACACTAAGTGAAGAACCACTAGACTGAGGAACAGCTTCTATCCTGAGGTTATTAGACTCATGAATCTCTAACCAAGAAAATCACTGGAATGTCAATTTAATAAGGTGATATGTCACTTTGTGCTGCTGATTATCCATGCTGCTGATCTATCACCTTTAAGCTGCTGTATTCATATCAATATGCTCATTACATACTCATGTTTAGGCTGCTGTTTAATGTAACATATTTTACATTAGTGTTAAGTGTATATCTTAGATCCTTGTATTTGTATTTAGTTTTTTTGGTTGTAACTGGGACCTTGAGTACACAATTTTGTTCCTCCTTATGTACCACATGTGATGCAGATGGCAATAAAGAACCATTAACCTAGTTCTAGTATTGTTTTATAAACTTGTTTTTTTTTTTGGTATGAAAAACATTTAAAACACCTGAGTTGTATATTTTAGTTTTTTTTTTTTTTAGAACATCTATCAGACTAAATGCATCCGTTTTATTTTGTCTGCAGATGTAATAAATCAGGTTATTATTCTTTGTACTGCAAAGCATTCCTGAAAAAAATAGCATATACATTTCAAACTACTAGCATTCCTATACACACACACACATACACACAGTACACTAGCAGAGTGCATGCTCTTTTGTATTATAATTTCTGACAAATTGAGCCCAGGCTAACTTCACTGCCTCTTGAGCTGGCGCTGTGTAAGTTAGCACACGTGCACTCTTTGTGATTCAGTGTGGTTTTGTGCTGTACAAGTGAAACATGCCCTGGGGAATCCTGTCAATCACACAAGCTGGTAATTTATCAGCGAAACAAAGCACTTTGTAAGACTGTCTGTCAAAGTGGAACTATGTAATTACATGTATGCATTAGAATTTGGGTGAAAACAAACAAACTAACGAT
The DNA here is from genome assembly GCF_014905685.2 of Nematolebias whitei. NCBI lineage: Eukaryota > Metazoa > Chordata > Actinopteri > Cyprinodontiformes > Rivulidae > Nematolebias > Nematolebias whitei. The sequence goes on along the minus strand of NC_056515.1, from coordinate 35,133,211 downwards.
TTGCTCTCTTTTTTTATATATATTTCTTCCCACTTTGATTTCTGTGCACACCAGCCATTTGTATTACTGATTTGAAGCAAAAAGAATTCTAACAAGTAAACAAACAGAACTAACGCAAGCACATATTTTATTCTTCTACAAACACCATTTGTCACCTTTTAGACGTTGCTTTTTATCTGGTCTGACTTTAATTCATTATTTGCTTCTCTGCACAACAAGGAATTAAAATACAGCTGACATTCACAGTGGAATGAACATCTCAGAAATTCAAATTAAATATTTGTTAACAGAGGAATGTAAAATCCTGTCTAACCTAATTTCTCTTGTTCAACAAAGAAAAAAAAGTGGACGGAAAGGGCTGTTATTTACACACATATTGAGCTGTTGGATATATTCAGTATGTGTTGTTGCATTAACCAGAACCACAAAAAAGTTGAATCGTGCTGGACAGTTTCTTTTTGGAAGAAACATTTTTTTCCAAAATACTTCATCAGTCTGAGTCCATCCATCAGGATCTGTTATATTAAACATTACCTTATTGACATATTTCAAACCGGTCTGCTGTGGAATTGGTCAGTAAGCTGTTATTTAATATAACGGATCCTGTTGACAGGCCTCAGACTGATGAAGTCTTTCGGATGAAAGACGAAACGGTTCTTCCAAAAAGAAAATGTCCAGATGACACCAACTTTTTTTGTGATTTATTTACCTGGATAACTGAGCATACTTACTCTTTTTCTTATTAACCAGAACCATATTATTGAAAGAAAATGTATTAATTATTGTGACTTTTTTTTTCTGATATGACTAGTTTCTGTTTGCATTCCCATTCCTCTGCACTTAGCTTTACTAGTCTTTTCACAAAACTCCCAGCAGTCAATATTTGTGTGTGTGTGTGTGTGTGTTGGGAAGCAGGGTCAGTATAATGTTACATTGTGGGAACCAATTTTCCAAAACATCCTACATTGTGAGGACCAACTGTTCCTTGTGGGGACCAAAGCCCAGTCCCCATAAGTATACGTTTTGCTGATGGATTAGGGGCTAGGTTTAGGAATTGCAGATGGGTTAGGTACTGGTAATGGTTAGGGTTAAGGTTAGGCTATATAAATTAATGAAAGTCAATGCAAAGTCCCCACAAAACTAGAAAGACAAATGTGTGTGTATGCGAGTAGTGAGCCCCTCGTGACACCAAGACGTGCGTCACTGTGAACTCATCGAGCTCCATTGCCTCTTTCTTTGGGTCAGCTGACAAACGGTCCATGACATTAGTCTCGCTTGTTGTGTGAACTCAGCACAGTCTTTTCATCTTTTCTTGTTTATTCTTACACCAGATTTTTGATTTACCTAAAGATTGTTCCAAACCAGGACCGTCTTATAGGTATAGTACTCTACAAAAAAAAAAAAAAAAAGTTTACAAAAAACAATACTTTCCAGTGGTTATTTACTCATAACTACTTTTGCAAAAAAGACTGTTTAAAAAAACAAAAAACATAGAGATATAGTCAAAGACATTATTGTATAACTTTTGGTGATGGGCAAAAATAAGGTAATTGTTCAAAAGAGATGGCGACAAGGAGCACAGCCAAGTTGATGTGAAGGAGTGGAGCACAGTAAAACAACTGCAGGTCAAACTATATGGACAGTTGGAGAATAGAGAACAGCCCACTGAACTAAAATAAAACAGACTTGGAGTAGACCTCAGCATGAAATGGTGTCATAAAGAAGATGAAATGCGTACTCACCAAGCTGAATGCGTCTCTGAGCGTAGGCTACAACCACCGCAGCAAGAACTACACAGCACAACGATGTCACAAGGTTTGCCATCTGTAGACACACACACAGCAAAGTCATCAGTGCATGTGAGAGCCAGAGTTCATCTGCCTGTTGTTCTGATTGACAGACCCATAGACGCCTATAATACCATGCGAGGGATGGAGAGATAGCTACTTCCTGTCCTCTCAATATCTTTAAGTGTCCATCTTCCTTCACATTAATACAGTCTCTGAGAAACTCTTTTGTTCCGTGCTCATTTTTTTACTGCTTGTCAAGTTTCCAATTCCTATCAAATCCTGGTCTCACTTTTGATTTACTGGTCTCTGTATATGTAGTTCTCCTTTGATTTTATATTAATCTTCCTATCTCCTTGTCTTTTCTTTTTCTCTTCATCAGTCTAATGGGTCCATCCCCTCTGGAATGGGCCGAGTCAGGGACTCTTAAAGGTATAGCACATCAAAAACAAATGCAACTTTCAT
>NC_056515.1:35119819-35130859 GCF_014905685.2 Nematolebias whitei | reverse complement strand
TTTTAAACAAAGAATGACATGACAAAAGTGTTCTTCAGCTTATTGGTGTCATAGGTTTTTATTTTGCATCACTTTCACAAGCTGTGGCTATATTTATTATATATTTTTACTGAGCATCAGTCATGTCAAACATCTTCCTTTTTAACTTTTGAAAGACTGCCTGTTTACTCTTCTACAGTGAGTCAGATATTTGGAAAAACCACTATTTTTCACATGGGTATGATTTTTTTTCTGCTTCTGTGTGTCCATCTTTTCAAAGGACATGGTGTACTGTCTATGTTTGTACATTTCTTAGTGTCAGCTACAAATGTCTAAGGAAAGTACAAATAATTATCATAATACAGCTTATTATGATGTCCTAACATGATGTAAGAAAAAAAAAAGTAAATACAAAAATTGTACTTTTATACTGTTCTTAAACTTTTTTTTTTTGCTTTAATTTATTTTATTTTTTTGTATTACACATTTTTAAATCAAATTTTCATCCATCCATCCATTCATTCATCCTAATGATCAAATTATCCTAATTATCTCCTGCTGACTCTGGTGTCGGGTTGTGAGGGGCAGCATATTGAGCAGGGAGGCACAGAAATTTATTTCCACAGCCACCTCCTTCAGCTCTTCTGGGAGGACTCCAAAGTGTCCCAAGGCCAGTCCAGATACGTAGTCTCTCCAGCGTGTCCTGCATCTTCCTCAGGGTCTCCTACCAGTCAAACATGCCTGGAAAACCTCTCTAGGGATGCATTCAGGAGACATCCTTACAAGAGATCCTTAGCAGGAAGAGGGCCACATACATCATGAAGGACTCCGCTCACCCAGCACACACACTTTTTGCCCTGCTCTCCTCAGGAAGAAGGTTAAGGAGCATTAAGTGTAGAACCACTAGACTGAGGAACAACTTCTACCCTGAGGCTGTTAGACTCATGAATCTCTAACCAGAAAAATCACTGTAAAAAAAAATTACATCATGTTGCTGCTGATCTGTTTCATGTTGCTGCTGATCTGTTTCATGTTGCTGCTGATCTGTTTCATGTTGCTGTGTTCATTCATATTCATCTGCTCACACAGACTCATGTTCGTGCTACTGTTTGGCATAGTGTTTCTATTGTTTCTATGCTACTAGTGCTTAGTGTGTTTTTAGTTAATGTTTTTCTTAGTTCAAATCTTAGACCTTATTAGTGTTTTTCTTTTACATTTTAACTGGGACCCTGTGTACACAATTTAATTCCACCACATGTAACATACGTGGTGCGAATGAGAAATAAAGAGTCTTGAATTGTGAGATGCCTCAACCACCTCGAGTGGCTCCTTTTGATGTGCAGGAGCAACATCTCTACTCCCCAAAAAAAAGAAACTGTGCAGATGACCTGACTGAAAAATGTTGGATTTTATACCTGGATTATTGAGCATGGACTTTGTTGATCTCTACTCCAAGTTTCTGATGATGTGTAACTGATCTTCTCACTTTAGAAGAGAGAATCCAGCCACCCAGCAGGGAGAACTCAATTCAACCACCTGTACCCCAGATCTTATCCTTTCAACCATTACCCAGAATTTCTGACTATAGATGAAGGTAGAAATGTAGACTGACCAGTAAACAGAGAGTTTCGACCAGCACTTCAGCTCCCATTTCACCACAATGGACTAGCATAGAGTCAGCAATAGGGAGGAAGCTGCACTGATCTGTCCATCTCATGCTTCCTTCTTCCCTCACTCAAAAACAAACCCCCAAGATTTAATTCCTCCACTTGAGGCAACACCTCAATCCCAATCTGGAGAGTGCAATTCATCCTTTGCCTACTTAAACATGTTTGCTTACCAAAAAGAAAAAGAAAATGTATAACATATCTAAAATATTTAAGCAGTTTAAGATTATTACAACTTTTTTGTTGTTGTTTTCCTTTGCCTCAAATGCAAATTCTAACAAAAGTTGGTTTATTTGACGTTCAATTTGCACAAGAAAACTGTGACCTCAGGAGGCCATACTTAGACATTTAGGAATGGCAGCTTAAACTAGAGATATTGCATTTTAATTTTTGTAAATAAATATTTCCATTTAAAATACCAATTTAGAGACCATCACTAATGTAATTGGAACACTTCTATCGTTGTATGTTGAAAAGTATTTAATAAACTGCAACACTGAAACTTTTCTGAATTCAGTAGTGTGCCGCTGCACCGGGTAAAGTCCTACCAACAAGTAGGCTTGAACCAATATCCGTCCATCAATCCATCCATTATCTTTACCCGCTTCTTCCATCTTGGGTATTGGGGGTCACCAGTGCCCATGTCCAGCTATAACTGTGCGAGAGGCGGGGTACACCCTGGACAGGTCTCCAGTCCATCACAGGGACGCATAGAGACAAACGAGACAAACAACCATTCACTCTCTCACACCTATGGACAATGTAGAGTTACCAATCTGCCTAACATGCATGTTTTTGATATTTGGGAATAAACCATAGTACCCAGAGAAAACCCATGCATGCACGGAAAGAACGTACAACCTCCAACAAGAAACGATCCCAGACCGGGATTTGAACCAGGGTAACCTGCTTGCTGAGAAGCAGCAGCTCTACCAGTTGTACCACTGTGCTGCCCTGAACCAGTATTTTTCCTTTAAAATGTATCCTTTACCTTTTTTTCTCTATCTCCCCTAGTGTCTCTTGGTTGTGCCTTCTTTTCTTTGTACAGCTTGAAGAAAGAATTACCTTTCACACACAGAAAGGTTGTCTACAAGTCTGCTTACTGCTGAGAGTTGCACTGAGGAAGGTATCTGCTTGTGAAGAACAGAGTGGGCACTCTAAATGGAGCCAAAAAAAGGAAGTGGATTTTCTTGTTCTTTTGAGGTGAGACTCCAGCTGATACACACATCTGTCATATTCCATTACCGCTTACTCTTTGTTTAGCTACTTTACTCGTAAAAAAATAAAAAAAGTTATTTCATTTTTACTCTTGGGATCATTCATAATCAGTTTCTCTCTCCTCATCTGAAATCAGCCCCCTAAAAGCATAACCCTCACTGGTTCTGTCTCTTCCTGTTAAGGTCGAAGGTGAACACCACAACAACATATTCAGCTATTTTGCAAAGGGGAAAGAAAAACTCAACTGCAAGCGCCGTGGATTGATTCTTAAGAACATTAAAAAGCTTTTACACTTGGTACAAAGTGTCAAAAAAGCAAAGGATCAGACTAAGACAATAGTCTCAATGGCATTTTATGTTTATTCATTTGTAAATTAAGCAATGCATGATAATCTTTAACATTTAAACAAAATAAAATATTTACAAATAAGAAACTATATAAAAAAAAATAATTATGAACCTTGTATCAGCCACACGCTACAGCTTTAAACTCAGAAATCTTAAGAGTGATACACATTTCTTATTATGTATCTTTTTCAAATATTCTGAAATATTAGACCCAGTTCACATCAAGAAAACTAAAGATTATACATAAGCATGGATTTTCCATTCTTTGCATCGTGTGATTGTTGGAGTATCATTACGTACACACTGCCAAGACAATTAAATTAAATACATTTCTGATTTGGCTTAAACAGCAATACTACATGGTTAAGTTTGACAAAATCATAATTCAACTCCAACTCGCATTTCTGCAATTAATTGGTTTAATAGAGCCAATTTTTATGATACAAATTCATACTAAGGCCCTAGTACAGGGCTATTTAACTAAACTACACAGAGGCCATAGTTACTGAAAGCTAATAGCTCAGGGGCTGGACATCCAGCAGCTATTATCATTAAGTAAGTTTGATTTATGGTTTAAAATCTAATTTTGTTTAAAATTGAACCTATTGGTGGGCAGAACTGAGTTCACCAGTGGGTCTGATTTGGCCCCCAGGTCACCAGTTGAATAGCCCTGCCCTAGTAGCAAACTACTATTGGTTGACTGCTAGGTGCTGTTACTAGCATACATTAGAACATGCTGTGTGTACTGGTAACACAGGTAGAGTGATATGTTGACAACACAATCTGAGATATGTACGTATTATTTCCAACTAATGAACATGAATTTATTATCTTTACCCGCTTCTTCCTTTATGGGTCATGGTGATCACTGGTGCCCATGTCCAGCTATCACTGTGTGAGAGGTGGGGGACACCCTGGACAGGTCTCCAGTCCATCACAGGGACACATAGAGACACATGAGACAACCATTCACCATCTCACTCACACCTAGAGACAATGTGGAGTTACCAGTCAGTCTAACAAGCATGTTTTTGGTCTGTGGGAGGAAACTGGAGTACCAGGAGAAAATGCACGCATGCAACTAGAAAGGTCCCATGCCAGGATTTGAACCAGCAACTTTCTCACTTAGCGGCAACAACTCTACCAACTGAGCCATTAATGAACTAATGGATGTTTTTTTTTTATTAATAAAATACAATAAAATAGACATGCAAGAGGCTTTGTTTGTTTATTTGTCAAAGATCAAATGACAGTTGTTGATTGTTTGTTTTTCACTAAATTATTTCTTGAATGCTCTTTTGTTCTCTAATTTTAGACAGTTAACTTTTATTTTTCCATTTTGCTTTGTGCATGTGCACCTGCGAACGATGAACACAGTGACTGAAAGTTTGCATACAAGGGAATAATTGAAAGATTGTGTGCTCGTGGGCGTGCTTCCCCTGCTTGTGAGTGGTGAGTGATTGGCAGTTCATATGTATTTCATCTGAATAGACTGACAGGGGGTGAAATTAAAATTGCATTCCTTGTCAGAGCGTCACAATCCCCATCTTTGCTGTTCGTTTTCTAAGGGCTGGTTTGTCCATCAAAACCGAAATGTGTGGAAGTGTGTGTTTGAGTGTATTTAAGCAAATACTCATTTGTTTGTGTATGTATGTTGGGGAGGTGGGGTGTTTGTGGTGAGTTTTTAGTCCGTCTATCAGAAAACAATACATTTTTAGAAATCTGACAGCTTCAGATCGTTCATATAATGCGAGCCAACAGGCAGTTAGTTCTGCAATCACACTAAAGCAATGCATCCCCTCCTGCATTCCTTCATCTATTTATCCTCAAGCCACCTATTCATCCTCTTCTTCGACTTCCTTATTCCATATTTATTTATTCAGTTCTCATTGGAGGGGAAAGGGCTGAATAGGCACGACTCTTTTGAGTGGTTAATTAAAATATATAATTTATTAATTTACTAATAAATGATTTTGCCTCTGCATTTTTGTGGAGTCCGATTTGGGAACATTTGCATTTAAATTGAAAAGCTAGGAGAAAAATACACAAGGCAGGCTGAGGTGTCTGCGTGAAGACAGAAATCATTCTTCTGTCTCTTAATTTCAAGAAAGTTTGTTTAATTATTTAATTATTTACAGTTCCTGTTTTGTTTTGTTTTTGTATTAAAAATAAATAAATTGATAAATTTCCAAAACTAAACAAAGCTAGTTGCTCTAAAAGGTCATTAGGTGTACAACTAGTGTAATTCAAGTCAAGTTCAATGAGTACCATACATTTGCCATATAAGTCACACCTTTTTGCATAAATTTGCATGTCCTGCGATTTATATGGTGAAGTGACTTATTTACTTTTTTTTTCCCCCATAGTTATAAACAAATGTTTGGCTGAGATCTGACAATTTCATTCATTCCGACATGGAAAATTTTGACCACTACCATTTTTGGGCACTAGAGGGCCCTCAACTAATGTGGCAAGCAAAGTGTCGCATTAATAGGTAAAAGTGGCTATTAATGAGACACTTGGCTTGCCATACCAAGCCACCTTTGCCTCGCTCCGGATCTCCTGGAGCAAATGTAGAATCAGCTGCATTATGTTGCACCGCCCAGGCGAAATGCAGCTAATTTGACCATTAAAGTGCATTTTTTTTAAGGAACAGTTCAACTGAGACACACCTTTACTATAAAGTCAAGCAAACAAATAATTGTTTTAGGTTGTTATCTTGTTAAATTTTGACTAAATGCACAGCAAGTCCTCCCTCTACGCGCTTCCGCAAATCGATTTTTGAAATGCAGCTGATTTGACCATATAGTACATTTATTAAGGAAAAGTTCAACTGAGACACACCTTTGCTATAATTTTGAGCAAACTAATAATTGTTTTTAAGTGTGAATCTTGTTAAAGTCCTCTCGTGTACGCTCCTTCGGCCATCATTTGGTAGCTGTTCGATTTTTGGCACAACACCGGCACACATTTCTGGGTGGTCAGCGGTGACGCTGAACAAATGCGATGCGTCAGTGGTGACACATAATAGATGCGACTTATACGGCGAATAGGCCTGTCACGATAAATTTTGCTGAGCGATTGTCTCAGAAATCATTGCGATAAACTATAATCTTGATTGAAATTTGACATTCAGTAATTATTGTCAAAATTAAGAACTATTTACATTGTTTTGCTTGTAGTATCTTTTTCGACCCCCATATGGCAGTATAAAGCTGTTTGAACCAAAAGATGGATAATAAGGTGCAATGTGTATCTTTAAGAAAAATGGAAAGGAGGCCCCTTGACGTGACATGGGCTGTCTCTCTTCGGTTCTCAAAATGTCAAGACGGTCGGTGTGGATTGAGCGCTTTAGCATAGTATTTGTCACACAAAGCTTTTAATAAAAAAAAATAAATACATAAATACATAAATTAATAAAAAAAATAATCAAGAAACAAGTTCTCAGCTTTCTTTTTGCAGATAAAAACTTTTTACACAAAGCCACAGGTTTCAACCATAACTTTTTGGAGCTTCGAGAAGAGTTTTTTTTTTCTTGAGGTCGGCCTGTTAGCTTAGCTTGTAGCTTAGCTTTTAAGCTTAGCTGCTTTTAACCATCCAAAAACGTGATTTTGGATGGTTAAAACAGATTTTAAAGAGAAAATAGAACGAGAGGGGTCAGTGAAGAGTACTGGAGTTGAGCTTTTTGTTATCCAGTGTCCAGTAGAAAGAAAGAGACACGACAAAACGATAAAGCCGATACATGAAAATGAGGTCAATAATTTTCATTTATCATGGTATTAATTGATTTATTGTTTATCACGATAGGCCTAATAGTGAAGCAATGTTTTTTTTTTTTTTTTTTTCCCACTTTATTAGACATATTGGGACTGATGCGACTTATACAGTGGTGCGACATGTACAGCGGCAAGTACGGTAAGTTCAGCAACAAGTCCATACTAATAATATTCCACATTTGTAATAACTGACGGACGCATAGATTTAATGACATTCTCTCTTGATCTTTCTTTCAAAAAACAAAACAGCCAAATTCCTCCTGTCAGCAAGCTGTCGGAAATAGAAAGAGTTCATTACAAATGTGTCTGCTGTGGACATAAAAAGAACTGCTCCTCTGGGTAATAAATAAGCTCTTTGGTTCATAGCAAGTGTAGCAAGTAACACCCCTATGGAACATCATCCATGGCTATCAAATATGGATGAAAAGCTAACAATAGTTGTCTCAAACTGTTGTCTGCGAGGCCATCAGCAGAAAGGGCTTTGTCTCCAAATAAGACATCCATCAAGTTGGAGAACGTTGCCTGCTTCACTGACAAAATAAAATCAAAACCAACTATTCAACTCTTGAGGTCGTAAGTATCTATTTTATTAAGTAATTCCAAAGGGTGTGCAGAAGATTGAGATTTATGGGTCAGAAAATTACTGAATATCTGACAATGAGACTGTGGTGAGTTATCCAGCTGGGTCCCAGGTGGGGATCGGCTGTTTAGTCAAATCCCTGCTGTTTGGCACCGCAGAGCATGTTGAAACTGTAGAAACCATACCTCCGCTCACTTTCTCTCCTGTAATAACTCACAGAAGCACAACTCACCGTTTGGATAAATAGATTGTGAACAGAAAAAAAAAAAGAAGCACTGCCAAGTGTTATTTATTGTGCACATTACCAAAGAAGTAGCTACAATACCTTGAGGCTCAGACATAAAATCTACAGGAGAAACTTTTCCTTTTAAACCAAACGTCCACAGATTATTGATAAAGTCTAAAATAAATGATGGAGATTGAATTAGGAATCAACAAAAAAAGGATGGAAAGTGTGACATATTTGTTTAGGTAGAGTTTTGTATCAAGATCTTATAAAGTAAAACCTTGGATATTTGAGGTATAGCATCAATTTTAGTACCGTATTTTCCACTGTACATGTTGCACCACCATATAAGTTCAGTCCAAATATGTCTAATAAAGTGGACAAAACATAAATATGTAATTTTGCTGTATAAGTCACATCTATTATGTGTCACTGCTGACAACCCAGAAATGTGGCTTGTGTTGTGCCAATAAACAATTGACTACCGAAAGGTCGCCACGACAGCGTGCAAGGGAGGACTTTAACAAGATTTTAATAGATTAACACTTAACAATTATTTGTTTGCTCAGCTTTAAAGTAAATGTGTATCTCAGTTGAACTTTTACTTAATAAATGCACTATAATGGTAAAATCAGCTGCATTTCAAAAGTAATTGCTGCCTCGGTGCTCCAGGAGCGCGCAGAGGGAGAAAATCAGGAAGGAGGTACGGTGCGCATTTCTTTGAAATTTAACAAGATAAGCACCTAAAAACAAGCATTTGTTTGCTTGACTTTATAGCAAAGGTGTGTCTCAGTTGAACGTTTACTTAATAAATGCACTTCAATGATCAAATCAGCTTTATTTCGCCGCCCCAGTGAAATGAAGCTGATTTTATAGTTGCTCCAGGCATGATCCCAGAGCTGGACGAAGGTGGCAGGCTATGGCAAACCGATTGTGTCATTAATAGTCACTTTTACCTATTGCATGACACAAGGGCATGCCATACTACTTGAGTGTAATCTAATCTGAATGAAAATAGTCGTATCTCTGCCAAAATTTGGTTTATGAATGTGGGAAAAAAAAAAAAAAAAAACATAAATAAGTTGCATCAGTGTATAAGTTGCAGAGCATGCAAATTATGCAAAAAACTGTGACTTATAGGGCAAAAAATATGGTAATACAAAGAACAAACCTCCTCCTGAAGACATTCAACTTTTATGGGGCAAAGACATAATTCCTCTTCCCACACTCTCTCTCTCACACACACACACACACACACACATGCACAGGCACCTGCATACGTCTATCCAGTTATTATTTTGCTTACTAATAGTGAAAAAGTTGCATTGTTTGACAGTGTCAAAAGTTTGGAACAGTTTAAAGTTGTTTTTTTTTTTTTTTTCCTTTTTCTCATTTTCATTAACTTTTTTATTTTTTATTTTAACGGTGCTGTAACTCTCTGACAGGTGTTTATCTACACAGGCTTCTAACATTAATTAGCACAAATGTTAATGAGTTTACTCTGCCTGTAACCCAGATGGCTGTAATAACAGAAAATGAGCATCTCTGGCACGTTCATCCATCAATAACTGTCCTGAATGAATACTCATTTACTCACAAACACATAACTAATCACATATAAGTACTGCCACTGTAACCTTTAATGTCAAGTTCTATATCCAGTAATGCAACTTCCTCATTCCCATAATGCATTGCTTTGCTCAGTAACACTAATTCCCTCATCAATCACGCTGGGTTGCAGCAGATTAACTACAAGCACTGAGGGACAAGGTGGGAGGGGGTGGGTCGAGCCTGATAGTGCGTTTGTTGGCATTTTGGGAGCACTGCACACATTTTGTACACACACAGCTGGCATTTAGTGCGAAGCATTGATAGCTGGATGGCTGTGACCTTTTTCACAGTGATGCTGGCTATAATTGCTCGTTAAAGACAGCGTCAGTCGTGCCTCGAGAGGTAGAGGAGTTTGAGCACGCAGACACACGTAAGCACAGACATGCAAACTCGTGTACATGTGGTTGACGGTGTTTGGCTCGTGGTGATAAATTCAGCCACTGATTACATGTGACTGCTTTCAGCTGGCTGAGATTTAGGGGACCTGAACACATCAGCCTCTGTGTATCATGTATCTTAAAGGTTTGCTGCCGCTGGAGGTCCCACATCACAGAGCTGCCGGGCCTAACCTGCTCTGGTTTTTACAAGAAAACTGCACCTCATATGTCAGTAGCATACACTTCCCCTAAACTTTTATGGTTACTATTCATTTTAAGTAGGAGGTGACACTTGTTTTTATTAAACATTGCAGTTTCAGACATGTACATAAACTTAAAAAAAAAAAGCATTCAAAATAAATCAGAAAAGTTCATCATGCTTATTTCTGCAACATATCTACGATCTATTCATACCACAGCTTTGGTGTTCAGGAGTTTTTTTTTGTTTGCCTTTTAGAATTAATATGAGTGTGCACATATGAGAGAAGTGTTTTCGTCTCCATCCAGCCATCTGGACCTCCTTGTGTGTGTGTGTGCGTGTGTGTGAAAGCAGATTTAGGTGGTTAGAGAGCTCTAGAAAAACACACTGTTACCTCCAGCCCTCTCACCTTTGAACTCTATAAGTGTATCAAAGCTAAGAAAACAGAGCACTTGGTGTGTCTGTATGTATCTGTATGTGTGTGTGAGAGAGTAAAGAGGTGTGTGTGGGGTGCGGGGGAGGGGGGGGAAGCATTTTTAAGTTCTATGAGGCTTTGAATGATGTGTGTAGACTCCCCTTAGTGAACAGGGAGCCTCCAGGAGCTGCACAGCATGTGTGTGTGTTAGTGTGACTGTGTGTGAAGGAGAGTGTGATGTACAGGCTGTGATGTTCGGAACGGAGGTGTTTTTACTGGGATTTAATCAGAACCAGAGCTCAGGCCCTGCACACACTGGGTCAAACACTTGCAGTCTCCACTCCACCTTTTTCTAAATCTAATAGTACTGACCCGCAGTACCTGCATCGCTTTCCCTTTCATAATAACCCTCTGTATGATAGAATAAAACTAATATATTTAAAAAAAAAACTTGATGCCAATATATAATGTGCCTTTTTTTTAACCTGCTGAGTTGTATCCTACAACAAGTACTTTGTAAATGCAGTCAGGAATTCAACTATAGCTCTCTAAAATTCCCATTTCTCAACTTTAAAACCAACTTGAACTAAAGGTTTTTTTATGCTGTTAATTTTTTTTTTTAAACCGAGGTATTGAGGATTTTAT
>NC_056515.1:35109272-35109819 GCF_014905685.2 Nematolebias whitei | reverse complement strand
TGTGTGTGTGTGTGTGTGTGTGTGTGTGTACAATATTAGGGATGCACGATATTATTGGCATGGTATTTAGTATTGGTATCGGCAAACATTGACGATAAAGTTAAATATTGGACATCGGACAGTCCATCAAAATGACTCAGATATAAAAGGCTTCTGTTTTAAGTTATTATTTTATTTATTTATTTATTATTTTTAAAGAAACTGTCAAGTATATCTATTAATGCACTACTATTTGTCACGTGTGAACAGGTTGAGTTTAAATTTGTCAACATTTACACATTTTCACTCCTCCTTTTGGCATCTGCATTTTGGTAGCAGGCTAAATACAAAGGACAAATACCATGCAGCATAATGTAATATTTTAATTCCATAGCAGATAAAGATATGTAGTCCCTGTAAGTAGGTCTAGAAAAAAAAAAAAAAAAATCCCAAACATCGGTATTGGTATCGGTTATTGACCAAATAAATTTCAACATATTGGCATATCGGATATCGGCCAAATGTGCAATATTGTGCATCCCTAATATATATATATATATATATATAT
>NC_056515.1:35075263-35109172 GCF_014905685.2 Nematolebias whitei | reverse complement strand
AGTATATATATATATATATATATATATATATATATATATATATATATATATAATGCAAATATTTCTCTGGATGGTTTTTGGCTCTCTGATTAGATAAGTGAATATTGAAAGCTTACAAGTTAAAGAAAATGCTATGCAAAATTATTTTTTTTCAAATTAATATAAAAACTTTAAAGTACCTGTGACATCAGACTTTCATAATAATCATGCATGAATTTGTAAAAAAATAACATTTTTGATTGGCAAAGTATCTAACTGCTGAGATGATGGGATAGAGGTAGGGCAGCCGACTGGAGACTAAAGTCCCAGATTCGATCCCCAGCCATTCCCACATGTCATGGTGCCCGACCAATACACCTAACCCCTAATTCTCCCCAAGCACTTATAGCTGCCCACTGCTCCACCTGACTGGTTCTCAAGTGTGATGAGTTAAATACAGAAAGACAATTTTGCCATTGTATAGTAACATATGATGATGACAACACATTTAATTTTATTATGAACAGTTACTGAGCTGGTCCTATGTTCAGTAACGCATATAGTGATAACAAAGGGAAATGACTGCACACAAACATTTATAATGGTTCACAACAACAACCGTAGTGGAGAAGCTTATGTTTCTTTAGATTATTTGTGTCACTATCAGTGAGAGACGAGAAAAAGTTCAAATGATGTTTCAATGAACAAAAAATAAGAAGTTCAACTTTTTTAAAGATTTCCCCTTTGATGTAACTTCCTATTTCACTTTGGCTGTTAAAAAAATGCCAGTTATGTGAGAAAATAGCTCAAATCATGTGTATCATGTCAAATGTCTTAAACATTAAAATGCTTTATTCCACTTTTTTTGTATTTGGCTGGTATGCATAGACACATTACATTCCTTGTCCATGTTTATCACTTTGCATTTAGAAAATAATCTATTTTTTTTCCTAAATGGTACACAACAATAACTAAAAACATGGTTATTTACAATGACATATATATCTGAATGTTCTGCTGGACTCTGTGAACTGCAGACTAAAACAACAATAAATGCAAACATGGTTTATAAAAGCCAATGAAATAAACCCTAACAAAATTCTAATTTATGAAAGATGAGCTATGAGGCAATCCTAAACAACAACAAAAAAAAAAAAAAACCATAAAAGAATGAAAAATGATTGAACAGAAGTAATCTTGCAGCATTGTTAAGCTCCACAATGGGATGACAAACGTTTGCTGGCAAAGAACAGTACTGTAATGGTTTTTAATATTGGGAGGTGACTCAGAAAAAAGTGATGCAGGGATGGGTGCTAATCCAAGGCTTTCAAGTTGCCTTATCTATACATTTCAATGAGCAGAGGCTCACTCATAGCTTTTTGCTGCTTTATTTTAGATTATATTCCATGGCCCATGTGAAATGACTGACAATTGCTGTCAGATCCCACTCTATTACTCAAGCGCACTCTCACACACACATGCATATATATTGATTTCTAGACTGCAGGTTGTGGAGTGGAGTCAGCATGAAGTGAGATACAAGAGTGATGTGCATATCCAAAAAGAATGAGCCAAGCAGCTGGGAAACGGCAGATGTTGCTTGCCCACCCAACATAAAAAAAATAATAAATAACATGTAATTCATGATTTTCAATTCATTCTAATAAACATCCCATGTGCTATATTCTTTGAGGCCCAATTTACGAGCACTCATAAAGAGTTAGAGCAGTTTTTTTTTTTTTCAAAATTTGTGAAAAGGTTTTGAACAATCAGTTATGTATCCACTACTACTTTGAGAATCCTGCATGTGAAGAAAGAGTTAAATTATATAAGCTAACGACTTGTTTGTGCAAAAGTGGATCCAAGCGGACCTTCTTAGAATGACTTTAATTTAAAGCTTTAATTCGCAATTCATGCACTGTTATTTTATAAACCTTTACAATGCTATTACCGTACTTTCTGCCATACAAGTCGCTTTGCCGTATATGTCACATCTATTATGCGTCACCGAAGACCACTCGGAAATGTGGGCTGGTGTTGTGCCAAAAATTGATTGGCTGCCAAATGGAGGGCGCGGGAGTATGCACGGGAGGACTTTAACAAGAACGTAACAAGATTACCACTTAAAAACATTTTTTTGTTTGTTCGAAATTATAGCAAAGGTGTGTCTCAGTTGAACTTTTCCTTAATAGCTGCACTTTAATGGTCAAATCAGCTGCATTTCAGCTGGACGGCGCGGCAAAATGCAACTGATTTGACATTTGCTTCAGGAGTTCTGGAGAGAGACGAAGGTGGCTCTATGGCAAGCCAAGTGTCTCATTAATAGCCACTTTTACCTATTAATGAGACACTTGGCTTATCATATTACTCTAGTGCCCTCTGGCAGCTGAAAATGGTAGTGTTCAATATTTTCCAGGTAGTGTTGTAATCAAGACCACCTAATCCGAGACCAAGTCAAGACCAAGACAAGAATGTACCGGGACAAGACCAAAACTTTTGGAGTCTGAGACCAAGTCGAGAACAAGACCGAGGGAGGACGAGACCAAGTCAAGTCTTGGAGCTCAATCTTTTCACAGATTATCCGTACCGGCTTACGCACACTTCTGGTTGTGACATTATGTTCTGTTGTCTGTATTGTTCCGTTGATACAGAACCATGTGCCAGTGAAAGGGGGTGGGCATGACAGGGGTAACAAAAACATGTATTTAGCAATGAGACACATTATTGTTTGGATTTGAATCAGTACCTTTTGATTCCAACAAAAATAAGGATGTTAATAAACTGTACAATATTCTGGCAATTTAGTGATATTTCCACAGTTGTGGTCTGGACTGGTCTTGAAATTAAATCTCGAGTCCTCAATGTCCGAGACCGAGACAAGACCAAGACCAAATGCGGTCGAGTCCAAGACAAGACCAAGACCATCAAAAAGTGGTCTTGAGACCAGTCTCAAGACCAAGAGCAGTCTCAAGTACTACAAAACTATTTCCATGTCAGAATGAATGAACACAGTCAGATGCCAGTCAAACGTTGGGTTATAAATATGGTGGAAAAACATAAATATGTCACTTTGACGTATAAGTTACATGGCATGCAAATGTGTGCAAAAAAACTGACTTATACTGCATAATACATACATTTATATGGTACTTTTACAGCATACAGATATTCTGGCACACATATTATAATATTTCTGCAGACTGTGTGTCATAGCCAGCTGCAGCCACCACTAGCTGTGAAAATAACCATATAATGCTATTTATGTGTGTAATTCCATGCATCTAATTCAAACTATGCAACCCTAAACTATTTTTTTTTTGCATGCAGTTTTCAGTCGTTACCCATGAAAATACTTTGAGTGTAATTTGTCACTGTCAAATATTTAAACAAGCTACTTAATAAAGTGTATTGGACAGGTGGAGAAATAAAAATAAAGTATTTCAGGGAGGCAATTGAAAGCCAGATCAATGTCAAAGAAAGAAACAAGTTAACCCTGCAGGGACTTTTTACAACTCCAAACTCTCTGATCTTCACACCCAGTGACATACAACCATATCTCCAGAGGCCATGATGCTACTGCCACCCAACAACTTCTCATTTTACTTTTTTTTATTTTAAATCTCAAACACCTTCCCTGGGATTCAGCTCGCCATTTGTACTACTTTGTCTGACACTCACCTTGCACACTCCATCTGTCTCTCTATGTCTGACTTTCCATATCTGGTCTCTGTGTGTGTTTTGCTGCCCCTGCAATGAAGAATTCTGGCTGCAGAAGGTGTGAAATGAGAATATATTGATTTGTCTGCCTGTGTAGAAGTGTGTTTATATGTGTTTGTTGATATGACAGAGAAAGAGAGTTGCCCTTAAAGTCATCTTGAAGGAAGTACATATTCTCCTTGTTAGTGTTCCTGTGATGCGAGTACATAAAAAATACAACTGTGAAGATGACTACATGGGGTAAAATATGATTGTAAATATGCTAAACTGTTCATTTGTTTTTTGCATTGCTGTCAAATTTATTGGAGTTAGACATGCAATAAATTAATTTAATCATGCTTTACTTATGTATTTCACTTTTAACATTATTTTAGTAAAACTCCAATATGTGGCTCTGTGGAATAATAATCTTGTTTTATTGGATAATGAAACGGTTCATGCAACCCCACTTAAATTATTTTGATGCCTTTGCCTAAGCTATACTATGGAGTGCAAGGCAAAATAAATGAGAAATGTCATCAAAACAACAATTAAGTAGGATTTTCTCCTAATCTCTACGAAAGTATTAATACTCATCACAGTTTATAGACCACACATTTTTCTAACTGGTGACCAAATAAACCATTGTTTCTGCCTCAACACAAGCCAAACAGATGGCTAGGAATTATAAATGGAATAAATATTAACTAGATTTCTAAACAGCTGTGCTCATTTTATTCACTTCCAACGCTTGTTCCTGTCTTCTTTGTTGTTGCTACTTCTGAATTCAAGTCACTCTGCTCATCGGCTCAGTTTGAACTCTATTGCCCTTACATGAACTATTTGATTCTATCCTCCTCCGCTTGGATGTCAACTTTTACATCTGTGACATCTATACCTTCTCAACAGATACAAAAGGTGAAAGAGATGAAAGAAATCGCTTTGTACGAGTATTAAACAGATTTGTGCTGTGATCATGAATGCTTTCTTGATTTCTTCATAGACAAGACCTATCCCTAGATTAATTAATCTACTAACTCATATAGGCATAAATAAATAAATAAATTAAGTTTAAGTTTAAGCTTAAGTTTCTCAGTATATCATTTTTAGTACATGTTTTTTTAAACAAACAATCCAAAATATAATATGGATTAATTCAGACAGACACTCTGCAGAACTAAAAAGTGCAGTGGAGTTTATCTGAAAGTGTGGGTTGTGAAAACTCTCAGGACTGACGTTCACATTGGCATGAAACTCCTTTGTGGTTTTTTTTATTCCTATGTTCAACACAGAGAGATGTTGCCCACACTGATGAATACAGATGATTAAACAGCTTGCATGGAGAGAGGATGGAGGTTCAGTAACCGGTACAGTCCAATTATTTTTCACCTCAAGCTCCACCTCAAATTTTGATCTTTTCCTCCTCTCTATTTGAATTAATTAATGCAAGGTTCAAACTGTATTTTCTGAGCTTCAAAGTGGATAAACTACTGTGTGAGCTCCACATTAACTCCGTTCTGCTTTGAGTAAATGTGCAACAGAGACTCTTCCTCTCAGCATGTAGCTGCAGACGCTTTAAGAGGGAGGAAGCTGTGTGACGTGATTACTCTTGCTTAAACATTTACTATACAAACAGTTAATCAGTAAAGTAATTTAACCGGACAGTCATGGATAGTTTTCAACTATAGAAAAAAAAATACATATAGTGACGTTTAGGTCTTTCAAGATTTTAAAGCCATGAGATATTGTAACATCTCTATTGTCTATCATTCTTTTTTGACCGCCTCTACCAACTGTATTTTTTTTTTTTAACTAAACTTCTTTAGCCACCTAGCTGGAAACAACTAGCATTCTTTACTCTCACCCTTTATAACCTATTTTCTTAATTTCAGTTACATTAATCCCCCGTTTATCACTGGGCTTAGGAGACCACGCCCCCTGCGATAAGTGAAAATCTATGAAGTAGGGATACAGTAGTCCAAGTTAAAGTTTCACTCCCAATCTCCCTCTTTGTGTAAAAAAAAAACAATTACAATTGAAATATTGTAATATTTTAAATAAACAGTTAATTTAAATTGTAGAGAAGAGAAGCGCAGCAGGACAGCAAAGGGTTAACCCTTCGCAAAACTGCTTCAGTCAGAGGAGAAATGTGGGCGTGGCAAAGAGCCGCAGGTGGCAGAGAGCGGAGATCATGACAGGCTGCAGGAGGGAGCGTCTCTCTGCACCTGTAGGCTGCACACGGGTACTAAATCATTTAAAACTATTTCTTTCAAATAAACAATCCATGCCGTTATCAATCAGCCAATTGTGTCTCATGTCCACTTTTACTTTGAAAAGAAAAACGCGACAGAGCGAGTCCGCAAAAGTCGAACTGCACAGTAGCGAGAGACTACTGTACACCTTCTTTCCAGCATTCACCTCTCATTTCACTTGCTCTCGTTGCCACCCCCCCCCACCCCACCCCCATCCGTCATCCTCCTCGTCCCTCTTCCCTTTCCCTCCACTCTCTTCCTCTTCCCTTGTAAGATAATACATTTGCAGCCTGAGTGATCTATTGATTCTCTGAACCTCAGCACCCTCAGAAAGGTAATTTTTGTTTGAGAAGGAAAGAAGATTAGACAAAAAAAAAAAAAAAATGCAGCACATTTCAAGGTTAAATGGGCTGCACTTGCTTTACTTATCAGTGGGAATTTAGCTGCTTTTTGATGAGGGTGATGTGAGATGACTGCATGTGCAGAGACTTCTGCAATGTTTCGTCTTCTTCCTCTACATTCTGTGTTTATTTTTCTCCTTTCACTAAGTTGCAGCCATCAGAAGCAAAACTTCAATGTGCAGTTCAAGGATGAAATTTCAAAATGTTGACTTTCTTTCATTTTGAAACTTCTCCTGTTCTTTGGGTCCACAAAGAAATGCATGCCACAGTTACATCTTCAACAGGAAATCAAGCTCATAAAAAGCTTAACATATATATTTTTTTTAGATTTTGAGATACTTAAACCTTAGTCTAAGTGAGTCTCGTAAGTAAGACTAAAGTTCCCTTTCTTTTCTTTATGAAAGTTTTATTCTAGAATAGCTGGTGCAATTTTTCATTCTTTTTCAAGTAATCTATTTAATGGAAACACACATATGTTCTTCACAATTCAAATGAATTAATAAGTGCATTTAAGGAGTGTGTAACAAAATATCTCACATAACTCATTCAGCTTTAACGTGGTATTATCAGTGTTAAAAATAAATCATCTTTGATTAGTACTGAATTTGATTTTCAGGTTTTTGATTCTCTAATTTTCATACTTTCGAAATTACCCACAAATTAGTTTGAAAGGAATTTTACTTTTTTTTTTTTGTTCTTCATTTTCCAAACAGCTTTTCCAACTCTGACAGTAGCTGCAGCTTGATTATCTGAGAGGGGAAAAAAAAGGCCAAAATCCACATTTTATTCCATTTTCAACCTCAAGACAGTCATTGAACAGTCTGGCAGCTGATCCACTAAAAGGAAACAGGACTTTCAGTGTACTTTCATGAGAGGAATGATTTATATTAAGGGAAGCACAGGCGGCAGATTTAGGAAGAAAACCACAGGAAGAAAGCAGAAAGACTTTTAAACACTAACCATTTCTGACAGGACCTAATAGTTCTTGGCTTTTTCTCTGACCTGAACCAATCATCACTTCAGGTCCACATTTCAGAATTATGACGCCAATTATGGCAAAGAAACAAACTTTACTGTCAACTGCATGTTTTAATGTTCCATCCCTCATTAGCAAAAAAGCATTTAATATGAGAAATGGTGAACCTCCATAGGCATTAAATTACCTTTTTATAAGAATTCATTCTTCTTCTGCTGCTTTTCATTTTATTTCTGTGATTGTATATCTTTTTTCTTTTCTTTAAATTGTATTATATTTGTTGTTTGGATGACAGGAAATGAATAAATATATAAACAATGTTATGGCAAAAAATAATAAATCATTCACTTCATACACTGAGATTGCCTGGTCTGCTTACAAACAAATAAATTTGGTTCACATATAACAAACAAAGTCCATGCTCAATAATCCAGGTACATAATCCAACATTTTTCAGTCAGGTCATCTAGACAGTTTTTTTTTTTTTGTGCTGAAACGTTTCGCCTTCGATCCGGAAGGCTTCATCAGTCAAGGAAATGCACCACAAAACTGATTCTTCCCCCAACAGCTTACTCCAAAGTGGAACAAACCAGTTTTGTTTGTGATAAGATGGTCTCTTTGGTATGGCCCCTCCTCCATTGCTGGCCCTCTTCCTTTTTGACAGTCATGTCAAACGGGTTGAAAACTGAAACTGTCCAGATGACCTGACTGAAAAATGTTGGATTATATACCTGGATTACTGAGCATGAGCTTTGTTGTTTATTGCCAAACTAACACAGTTGCCAAGGTTTTCCAGCTTCTACAGTCTGCATTTGACATCATTCAGTCAGACTTATTCCATCTCAAACTGGTGCTAAATGCTGACAAAACCAAAGGGAAGTTGTTTTCCAACAGAAAGTCAGGTGCCATCAACTCTTCCTTCTATCTCATCCATGCATGGTGTTCCTATCGAGTTTTGTAGATTCTTACAAATACTTGGGAATTTTGGTCGATGCACATCTCTCTTGTAAACCACATGAACTTGATACTTTTTAAACTTGATAAAGAAACTGAAATTAAAACTGGGTTTCTTTTTCAGAAATATACATTTCTTAACTCAGAATGCCATAAAATGCCTTGTCACTGCTACCTTCCTACAGACCATTGACTATGGCCACGTTATTTACAAGAATGCCCCTGCCAGCTCCTTGCAGATGTTGGATGCCGTCTACATGGCACGCTAAGATTCATAACTGGTTGTAACTACCGTACCAATCACTGGTCATCATTGTCTACACGTAGGCTCTTATACTTGTTCATTTTCATCTACAAAGTATAAATCCCTCCTTGGTCTGCTACCTTCTTATAGCTCCTCCCACATGTCACACCATCAGTGCAGTTACAACATGCGCTCTCAGGACATCATTACCTGCAGCGTTTCCTCAGTGCGGGCTGAACTTGGCAAAAAGGCCTTTTCCTACTCTGCTCCTGTAACCTGGAACACCTTGCAACAGGAACTGAAGTTGTCCACCTTAATTTATTTAAGGGATTTCAAACATTTCATAATGTCAATGGAAAAATGTAAGCAAATATGTTCTTGTTTTTAATATTTCACCCGGTTTTACAGCACCCTGATGTATTGTATTATACACCACTCTTATGTTAACTACATTTTTACTGTAGTCTATTGTTGTCATTGTCTATTGCTATTGTTGTTTGTACTTGAACAGGTCCCTCTTGTAAATTAGTCCTTGTGGCTCAGTGAGATTAGCCTGTATACATAAAGATTGAATGAAAAAAAAAAAAGAAGCAATTCTTGGTTTATGCTCTACTTTAATAATATTCCAATTTTATTTGAGCACATCATTCATCAAAACAATTCCATATGATTTTATAGATTAATTTAACAAAGATGGAGAATGGTTTATACTTTTCTAACGAAGGATCCCCACAAATATAGTCTCTTAGAGCCTGACTGCACAGCACACACAGCAGGAAAGCAGCTCATACCCTCAAGGTGAAATACCGTGAGTCCTTTCTGCATGGAGTAGCTAAGGTTTGACCTGAAGTTGTTCAGTTTACAGCATATATTCACTCTTGAAAAGCATGCTGGTCATAATGCCAGAACGAGCTGCTCTCAATTCAACCTCCTCAGATAAAAAAAGACCCAAGTCCATAGAAAATATCAATGCTACTAATAAAGGTGCTCATTCAAAAGCTTATATTCATGTTTTACATTTACATTGCAAACATTGGAGGACTCTGGACATGCAGCTGATTAGAATGTTGCCACTAAAAGCGATGGATTATACGGCTAGTATTAGTTATTCATTGCATGTTCTCCCTGCAGCTGTGTGGCTTTTCTCTGGAATCCTCCCACAGTATAAAAACAGGCATGTTAGGGTAATTGCCAATTCTAGATCGACTCTACGTGTCAGTGCATGTGTGTGGTTGTCTGTCTGATGGGTCTTTGTTTTGGCCCAGAGATGGACTGGCAACTTGTCCAGCGCTTGCCCATTAACTGCTGGTTAAGGCACCAACTCCCTACAACCCATAAGAGGATTAGGGAAGTACATAAAACAGATAAATGGCTGGAACTTCCACGGAGACCAGTTTGTGTCTGGGCCTAAAGCTTCTCCGGTGTCTTTAACCTTTTATAGAATTTAATGCTTGGCACTAAATGTGAGTTATCATCAGCAACACCATGACCAGAAACACATTGGATGGCAGCAGTTTATATTGGCACCTATATATATATGTATATATATATATATATATATATATATATATATTTTTTTTTTTTTTTTAAGTCAGCTGCTTTACAATTGATAAAAAACAATACAGTAACTTTGAAAGGTAGGAGAGATGAATTCAGGATAGAAGGAACAAAAAGCATGAAGGAAACAGCTGGAGCATTTTAAAATAGAGTTTAGAGTTAAGACCTAAATTATTAAAGAACAACAAATAAATAAAATGTATTTTAAAGAAGTTGGGAGAGGCACAGAAAATGGAAAATAATTTAGGATTCACATCAACAGATCTAATAACAATGAGAGCCCTCTCTCGTCCTCTTCTTTATCTATCTGTCTCACTCGGCCTCTTTTCACCTCTCTCTTGGGAAGGGGGGGGGGGGGAGTCGTTATCGAAAGAAAAGGGTCTTAGTGAAAATACTGCACTTATCTATAATGGCAGACAATCAAATAAAATTCTACAGTTTTTTGTCGAGGATCTGATAGTGGCCATCCTGGCTCACAGATTCTCAACTGTCTGGTGAGTGCAGCAAGAATAAACTCCTATTTTATTCGCTTTTCTTCTATTTTATCCATCTTAGTATATATATATATATTTTTTTTTTTCCACAGTTTGACTTTTATTGTTTTGTTCCTGACCTTGTTCAACTCTCTCTCCAGTTCAACATTATGCATCATTTTGCAAATTATGAAGACATCACATGCACTATGCACAGTCTTTAAGTCTCCATTCATCCATTCTTCTTTACTGCTGTTTAGTTGCATCTGCTTCCACAATACCTGCTTCCAAACAACCTCTATGTGATGGATCTAACTGCGTAGTTGCTCCATAAAGTTAGCATAACAAACGTTATAGCTCAGTGAAATTGTGGCTGCATGTCACTTTATCTACATTTTGGAATCTGCTGTATAAAAAAAAGAGAAAATTAAACACCTGTTTGTGGGGTTTAACTGACAAACATATTGCAGAAGACATTTATGGGATAAATATAAATTCCAGAGGTAAAAAGGCTTTTTTTTTTTCCCTTCTGTCGGCTGCTCCCTTCTTCAGGGGTTGTCACAGCGAACTAAAACTCACACCAAGACTTGACAATTGTTTTTACGCCGGATGTTCTTCCTGACGCAACCACAGACCACCGATCTACCACAGCCCTCTGTGTGGAACAGAGAGCTGCTATCTAGGACACACGGAGGAGCAGATGGTGGGGGTTGAGGGCCTTGCTCAAGGGACCAGAGTGTGGCAAATGAGGGTGGAGGCAGGTGTGGGTGCTTCACCTATCCCATCTACATTTTGATGTTGTCAGTAACGGGAGTTGAACCAGCAATCTTCCCATCACAGGTCAAACTTCTCTAATCTCTGCTCCACCACTCCTCTTAACAAAAGGCAACAACAATAACAAAATCAGCAATAATGTTACTATGTTCACTGACTGACTGACTGACTGACTTACTGACTTACTGACTTACTTACTTACTTACTTACTTACTTACTTACTTACTCTGACAGAATGGAGGTGAATGCAAATATTGTTGGATTTCTTTAAATAAAAATTATACTTATTTATAAAATAGGAAAAATATATACAAAGCAAATGAGACCATATTAAAAATATATATATATAAGTAAAAAAACAAGGAAAATATGGGAAGTTGCCACAGTAAAAAAAAAAAAAAAAAAGGGCTCAAAAGCTAAATGTTATTAAAATCAACAACACAAAAAGTGTAATATAGCATGTGGTGAAGAGTTTTAGCAGATGGCTGATAATAATTAACAATGGGATGAGATCCACTGTGCACCATCGGGTTCAGCTAATTCACAATATGCTAGATTCAACGCACATGCTCTCTTCTGCAAGGTTAATTAACTTATTCATGCCAACTTGTGCAAAAGCATAACTTTTACAAAATAATAACTTTGAAACATTACCATTTTGAAAATGACCTAAATAGATATACAATATAAAGGCAAAAACACATAAATTGCTATAATAATTAACATTGGCATGAGTCAGTTATTACACAGGGTGAAACAGTGTTTTGTAAGTAAATTTTTAGCACTAACTGTGACTACCTTTGTTCATTCTGATAGCTAATGCTGACTGTGTTATTTTGATTGATAATAACCTTGTGAGTCAAAGTGACAAGTTAATTCTCCTCTCTACAGGGAAACCTCTCACAGTATATTACAGAATTGAACTGATGTTACATAAACATGAAGCAGTAATGTAGTAGCCTCATTTTGCATAGCCTTTCTCTGAAAATATAAAATTACATGGAATGGCTTTCAGATTGTTTCATTTCCCAGCTTTTAAAATAACTAATTTTAAGTTTAAAGTAGGATATCCCTTTTAGCTTGTAATCAATCATTAAGCAATTTGCGCTATATTATTCTAATTAGCCGCTTACATCGTGCCTCTGGTTCCGCATGCTGTTGCCAGCCTTTAACTCTTTGTCAGCAGCTCTGCCAACATGAGGACTCCAGAATCTGAGGAGAAATCTGGCTACACAAGGACTAAGATTACTGACCAATTAATGGGTTTATTCCAGAAATCCCGCATTGATTGCAGACTACATTATGTCTCATCAACAGAGTTTTACACAAATGGAGCAGGGATCCAACTTAATCCATCCCAGAATGCATGGTAAAAATGAACAGGAGAGTTTGTCCTTCATGCCATTTGCTAATGCAGAATTCCAGTTCATCTGGAAGTGAACGCATCAATAAAAACTGACAAATCCAAAGAGAAAAACAAGCCTCCCTGCCAACAAAACAAACAAACAAAAAAATAATTTAACTTTTGACCAGGATTTTAGATTTATAGTCTGAATTTTTACAACAGCTAATATTGTGCACATATTTAGAATAAAATAAAATAAAACATTACTCTATCCTTTTGGAGAAAACACCTATTTGCTTTCATGCCACGAGTTTTAAAATATATTAACAAAGCCTTCACATGAGCCTTCTCAGTGTTACTCACTACCTGTGCAAAAACCTGTCACACAACTGTTTTAGTACAAGTTATGTGCATTATGTGCATTTAAGATAATATTACTACCTGTGAAATACTAATTTATATTAGTTCATCATCACACCGTTATATTCTGCCATGTTGTCGTTTACTACCGGTATATTTATTTATCGTTTTTTCCTCATCCTGAACGTTTTGTTGCATTGCTGACCTTGTGTTAATCTGCATATGACAAATAAGCAACATGACAAACAGTGTCTTGCACAGACAAAGTAACTGATAAGCATAACAGTAAATAATAATAATAATAATAATAATAATAATAATAATAATAATAATAATAATAATAATAATAATAATAATAATAAATAATAATAATTAAACCAATTTTCACACATTTAAACAAAAATAAAGGCTGACTCATGGCACTGGGTTTACAATAATAATAATAATAATAATAATAATAATAATAATAATAATACAATAATAAAAAGGTGACATGCTAAAATTTTGGACTACATCCAACTTGGCATCATATGAACTACTTGCTGCTTCTCGTAGAACCTTATTGATGCCATTATTCTTATGCAGCACACGTTGCATAAGGTCATAGTTACTATTGGGTTGCTGACAGGACCTGCTATCTAGACCTGCTAACTAAACCTGAAGATCCTCCGTCTTCCTGACCGGACCGAATTCTGTGGACATGCTTGGTTCCACGGGGGACACTTGGATGTTCTCTGCCTGCTGGACCCGATTCTAGAGGGCAGTGTGGGAGGCAGCTGATGCAGTTCTTATTATCATAATGCTGCTTAAGGGACCTGCTAACAAGACCTGCTAATGCTGCTAACAAGGCCACACCACTAACAGAACCAAGATGTAGAGCTTTCATTTCCAACCCAAACCCGAAGTCTGGCCCTGCCTGATCTGGGATTGGACCGGGCCATAATAATGTGCTTAATGTGCGGGACAGGTCAGCTTCAGGTTTTTGATTGTGTCAGTGGACACGCATGGCCAACAATCCAATTATATGCCAAAATGGCTTACCATACATCAGTAGCCACACATCAGTAGCCACACATGGCCATTTGATTGCATGATGACCGGCCTTGAAATAAGTAAAAAGTTCAGTTAAGTTTCAGATAGACCAACGCCAGCGATCCATCAGCTCAAATGGACACGCGGCACTCAGTGGACGTGCGCAGTCGACAACCCAAACAGGTGAGATCACAAAATATCCGACATGTCAGAGCAGGGTTCAGTGCAGGCAGAAGCAGGGGAAGCATTTAATGCACTTTGACGGCTCCTCAGCTCCAATCTTCTGCCCCCTTTACTCAGTCATGTACGTCCACCGACCATCAATATTAGTCGATGGTCTAAGCAGTCAAAGCTTAATTAAAAATGTTGGTGGTGGTGGGGGTGGGGGGTTCAGGTTTGGACCTGTAATTACTGTGAATGCGTTGGATCAGTTGGCATTCGGAAATTATGGCTACGGGCTGGGGATGTGTCAGGTCGGAATTTTTGGACCCAAGTGCAACTGTACCATGGTGCCAACGGGACCACGTTGCTAAGAGAAACCTCAATGCTAACTGAACCGCATGCCGCTAACAGTATCATGCTGCCAACTGGACCATGTTACTAAGATAACTTCACTGTCATCAGAACCACTCTGCCAATAGGACCATGCTGATGTAGATTTATTTATTTTTCACTTTTGGTGCTTTATTTCTGTATTTTTGTAGCATGCTTTGAATAAATCCTAGTTTATGTTAATTTAGTTAATGTTAGTGCTCGCATTGAGCGTGTACATTTTATCCAAACAGAACCTATGAGAATTGTACTGCTGCTGTTTGGTGTGTTGTTTTGCACTATCTGTGACTGGCATATATCTTAGATCTTTTAGCGTACCGTTGGGTGCTGGTTTAACGTATATCTTAGTTTATATCTCTGATCATTATTTACAGTTTCTTTTTACACTTCATAGTTTTCTTATTGTTGGATGTAACTGGGACCCCGTGTACACAATTTCGTTCCACATCATGTACCACATGCGATGCAAATGACAATAAAAAACTTGAATCCTTGCCATTTTAACCTGCTCCTTCATAACTTTCTTCCAGCCAAGTATTTTCTATGATGGTAGGTCTGGATTATGTTGTGGAAAATGTGAATATGGTCTCATATGTGAAATTGGGATTTTCAGGATAGGAGAATTAATGGAATTAAACTTGTGTTACGTTATTCACAGGTTTTAAGCAGGCTCTGAAACAAATATGCACAGTATTATTGCAGGTTTATTGTACAAATAAGTGAAAATCACAACTCGCACAGCGCGTCTGCCCATTTCACCCGAACAGACCCAGTTTACAGAGAGCTCCACACTTTCTTCAGGAAATGGTCGCACCCCTTGGTATCGTTATATCCGCTCATAGGACAGCCTACTCTTACCCACGTGACCAGCCTCTCAGCCAATAATACTTCCATCCTTGATGTAAACAATTAGGTGTCAGGCTTGTTGCAAAGTGCTTGTGTGTAACTGAAGCTCCTTCCTACCAGAAACAAAAAAACGGAAATAAAGGTTCTGCATTGTATTTTTTTAACGTATTTATACTGCAAAACACAGGTGTACATACCTTTCAGTAACATAACAAATATAATACTGATAGAAATATATTTCACTTTATTTTGCCATCTTTGTGACTTTGTATCCTAAACATTATTATTATTGTTATTACTTTGAGAAATGAGAAACTTCTCATTAAGTGGAAACAAACAGCTTAATGCTCAGTAACAGAGTACAAGTACATAAAGCTTTTACATTTATCATGGTTTATCTCTCCACCAAATTTCAACTACATAGGTGCTGTACTTCTTTTTTTTTTTTTTTTTTTTGCATAATCTGACTGCAGGCAAACACACAGCAATGGCCGCAACGCTCTGCTGAAGTTATCACTTTGGCACTAGAATGAGCTCTAAATTGATTCATTTCTACGAAAGACAAATAAGGTCTTGCAAAACTTTTCCCCGTAGATAAGAGCTGCCATATGCTCATAACTCTCTTTTTTTTTCCGTGTCATATTTTTGTGAATTGGCTGCTATAATAAAGTACATAGCTTTACTCTGGGAGGTAAATTGGCTAAGAAACTGGTTCGAGGAAGACAAGTATTAGCAAAGCTTCCCAGCAGAGAGGAAAAGATGAGCAGTCACAGTCTGTACTAACGGGCGGAAAGATGATGAAAAAGAATGTGAAAGTTAGGTTTGGAAAAATTGAGCTTTTACAGAAACACATGAAATGGGAGGTTAGCATCACAGACAAAGTGGAAAGAATAAATTGATGTATTATAATAATGAGAAGCATGTGGAGAATGGGAAAATGAAGATGCAACAGTCATAAAATGCAAGTGTGTGGTGTACAGCGGGATGATAGCAATTTCTTTACCCTCTATTCATATCCATCCACCTCTTTCTTCACAGTAAGCCATCAGATGCTGGCCTGAAATGCAGAGCCTGCAGACCAATGGGGTGGATTAGTGCCCCACTCATCTGTTCTCTGCTGGATGCTGCTGTGGCTTTTACAGCTGATTGCATAGCAACTTCTGCTGCTTTAGACAGGAAGTTTGAGAGGACGGCTATAGAACCGAGTCCACCTTCCACCCTCTACATCCTACTGTGTCTTTTATTGACACTATTTATGTCTGTAGGCCTGTTATATCATTTTTGTCAGCCCTAACTTCAGCTGAGTTCAGTTTTGTAGACTATTTTGTTGTCTTTTTTGTAGCTTTTATGAATCTGAACGTGGGTTTTGTTTTTATTTTATACATTTCTGTTTGTAATCTGGAATAAAAGAGGGAGGCACAGTGGCTCAGTTGGCAGAGCTGGTGCCTCTCAGTGAGGAAATTGATGGATCGAATCCCAGCCAGGGACCTTTCTGGGTGGAGTTTGCATGAGCTAAATGTGTTTATCAGAGTACTCCAGTCCCACAAACCAAAAACATGCATGCTAGGCCGATTGGTAACTCTATAATGTTTATTGGTGTGAGTGAGAGAATGAATGGTTGTTTGTCTCGTTTGAAGAATCTACAGATCCATCACATAATCAAATGCAATGATTAAAAAAAAACCTTATATATATATATATATATATATATATATATATATATATATATATATTATATAATTTTATCACAGTTGTTTACTCCCTCTACACACCTTGTATGAATCATAGGAGCCTTGCCTGAGACCCTGTAAGCTGAAAATCTCCCTTGGCAGGGTTGGA
This sequence comes from Nematolebias whitei, assembly GCF_014905685.2. Classification (NCBI taxonomy): domain Eukaryota; kingdom Metazoa; phylum Chordata; class Actinopteri; order Cyprinodontiformes; family Rivulidae; genus Nematolebias; species Nematolebias whitei. The sequence goes on along the minus strand of NC_056515.1, from coordinate 35,091,892 downwards.
TTTCACCTTTGGCTGGCTTTTACATGTTTAACTTCCCACATGAGAGACTTCATTTGAAATATGGTCTTCTCCATTTCCTAAGATTGCTAAGATGAGTACTAAGATACAAAAGTGGAGCAAAAAAGCTGCTATGTAACTCTGTCATTGGAGATGTGCAGTGCAGATGCACTGGGAGATACAACACACTGCCATGATTGTTTATGGTGATTGTTGAAATGGAAACTATTAGCTAAAGTGGATAATTTAGGGTATAATGTATGAATCAGCGGCAGGGATGTACATATTCATGATGTTGACAAATGTAATAGTTGATGCTTCTGTTACCCAGAAAGCTGGTTCTCGGTGCAATAATAATAATAATGATAATAATAATAAATGTTTAAATTATGGAACTTTGTAAAGGACTCAAGCTAATAAAAGCTAACAAGAGTTTTGTGACATATAACTTTTAAAAATATCTAAAAACTGAAATGAAACAACATTATACAAATAAAGTTAAAACCTGTCCAGCGAGTTAAACAGGTCTTTCCATTGGGAGGTATACACATGATCAGTCTCCAAACACCAAACTGACGTTAAAAGTAAGTTTAAGTCTGCAAAATGCAGCTTTAATAATTTATCTTTAAACATGAAGCTCAGGGAGCCTGATTAAGCATCGGTCTGACACAAGTTCCGCTGGGGAAGGTTAGGATTGACATCTGTTTTTCATGCACCTGTCCTTTTCAAACACTTTGGAACAATGCACATTGTTTTCTGCATCAAACCCATTGGCTGAATAACTTCCTCAGAGTTGTTTCTAATTATTTGTGGCATTTATTATTTTTTGTTTGTTTTTATTGTAGAGATATTCTACCCATGTATTATAAAATTGACTAAGACGTAGCAGCTTGTCTGTGTATTTTAAATGTTACAGTATTTCACAACACGTGGGGTCAGGTGCTGACACTTCTCTGATCCTTATGCAGACCTTAAAGTTCAATATATGTATTTATTTATTTATTCTGGCTGCTCCCGTCTGCAGCGAACTAAGCCGCACGAAGACTTGGCAATTGTTTTTACGCCGGATGCCATCTAGGGTACCCGGGGGAGCAGATGGGGGTATAAGGGCCTTGCTCAAGGGCACAGAGTAGGGGAAATGAGGGTGGAGGCAGGTGTGAATGTTTCACCAATCCCACCCACATTTTGATGTTTTCGAGTTGAACCAGCGATTTTCTGATCACAAGCCTACCTTCTCTAACATCAGCGCAACCATTCCCCTAACCTTACATTTCAAAGAATAATAGAATTTAAAAAAAAAAGGTAAAATAAAAGTTTTGGAGCTACTAGGATTTGGCCTAAAGAAAAAAAGCCATGCACTTAAAATAACTTTATAAAATACTTTAGACTTGGAAAATAAAAAAATAAAATAAAAAAACAACAACGACTAAACTCAAACTCGATAACGGAGTAGAACTAAAACAATGTAACCTCGACGCAAAACTCACAGCTGAACGTGCACAATGTCTGACGCAGCCTTCCCGTGTTGATAAACACACGTGTGTTTAGTTTTGTTTCGTCGTGAAATATTGCGTCTCCATAAACAGGCCGTCTAATGACCGAAAACATAACAAACACTGTTGGAGTTGTGTAAGATTGAACTTGCAAACGCAAAGGCACGCTTATACACACATGCAAAACGGAACACACACTTTGGCACATGATTGCTTTCTTTCAAGAGGAGAGAAGCACCGAGTCAAAACGAGTTGCTTATGTGTGATAGGGACATATCAGAACATCATTACAGACCACTTATGTTGCACCAGCAGGACTGTGATTAAATGAGGTCACTAGTCTACGACAGAGCAGGCACTTGAGGTCAGCTTGCAAATGAGATGAATACAGTTTTGAATATGACTGATCACTTGTGCTTAGGTGTCAGGAGAAGTGTATCTGTGTATCTGCATCTGTGTCACAACAGCAGAGCTGGGTAGAGGTCACATCAAGCTCAGCTCAAGGAGCCAAAGATTTACAGTTTAGCCTCACGGAGATAATGAAGACCTGATTTTAAGATGATATTGCTGCTGGGTTTTAATCATAGAGCAAAAGGCTTTGTGGACTTTCTCTGTTTTTAAAAGAGGGAAGCTCATAGCTCACTCCACGTAGCATTGTTTTCTTTTCTTTTTTAAAGCCGTTATATCGTCTTAACCCAGTGCTTCTCAGTTAATTTCTGTTACGCACCCCCCCCCCCCCCCCCAGGAAGACGTAACCATTTCGCACCCCCCAACTCTCCGCCGCGACTGTAAATAGTAGCGTTTGTCTATAAAATTGTTATAAGTACAACTCTGCATAACATTGTGTCCTTATTAAAGAAAAAACAGAACTTTGTTAACATTGTTTTTTTTAGTCTGTAACAGAAACAACTTAAAATGCATCAATTTGCCTGAAAAAAAAAAAAAATCCTTATTTAAACTGTAAACATTTTGACCATTTCATACTGAAAAATAACAAAAATATAATCAATACATAATAATAAATTCAAATTGATCAACAACATTTTAACTCAGGAGTGTTATATACAACATTTTGACCTAAAAAAAAAACAAAAACAAAAAAAAAAACAATAATGAATAAAACAATTTGTGTTGATTTTGTAATATCAAAATGAGGAAGTGATGATCAATGAGCACACTCATCAATAAAACAAACAAACAAACAAAAAAAAAAAAACGTCAATGCGAAAGAGGTAACCCTCTTGCTTTGAGTTTACTCTTTGTTACATGTGTGCTGTGAGTGACAAACGTCCAGAGCATCATAAAAACAGCAGTTTAACTGAGGAGGTGAATATATTTTGTTAGCAAAGAATATAATCCTAACATTTATTAAACATTACTTATATAAATTGTGTTTTGACAAAGTCATCGATAAAACTAAAACATTTTGTCAACGTGAAATAGGAAAGAGGGGGCAGGTGTTGCTCTCGCTTTGAGTTTACTCTTTGTTGCATGCGTGCTGTGAGTGACGTCCAGAGCGCATGGACATGAAAACACGTGCAGCGGAGGTGTCGGAGTTATTTATTTATCGTCTCAGCAGCAGACGAGAGCGACACGGTTCAAGCATGGCCCCCAAAAGGACAAGGCAGCCATATTAGTTCATAACTTTATTGTTAGGAACCCCTGCAACAAAATGAGAATGGTAAAAAAAAAAAAAAAAAAAAAAAAAAAAAAAAAAAACCCCCCCCCGCGGCAAAAAAAAAAAAAAAAAAAATGTTCCCTGGGTCACATGTGCACCCCATGGCATGCCCCACTATTTGAGAAGGACTGTTTTAACCTAAACCCCAGCCCCTTTACTCTTAACCTAACCATGTGACCGTGTTATCAGCGCTAACAATGTACCTTTAAACCTAATAGGAGGTTCAGGAGGGACAGTCTGAACGCAACCTATGGGGATGATAACTAATAACGGACTATTTAATGGGCGATAACAGTCGACGTGGGTGGTTGATCATAACGGAGAGCTGGAAACAAATGTATTGATGGTATTATTACAAACTTACGTAGTGTGGCATCAAAGCAGAAGTTAAAATAAATAAACTGTTGTCAAGACCAGAAAAAAATATATTACTAAAAATTTCATAGGTTTAAAATCTTAAAAAAAAAAAAAAAAACTATGCACATAAATTTTCATTCCTGTGTGGATTGAATCATTTCTCATGGTCATGCTTGTCAGCACACACAAACTCTTGCAAACAAATTATCTTATTAAAAGCGATTACCACCCATAGATATGCACATACTTTAGGCTGTACTGTATCATTTTCCTGTTGCCTCTAATGTCTGAAATGCATTTGAGAGGACTGAGGTGAGACGTTCCTGTGCTGTGGAGTGAGACGAAGGGCATTAGTCAGATTTGACCAACAAAGAGGCTGCGAGCACACAGCCAGGGGATTAGACCAAACACCACAGACTTTTATTAGTCTACAGCGAGGAAGAGGAAAATAAAGAGTGGAGTGAGGGAGACACTGGATTACAGAGATAGTGGGGGACTTTCATTAGACGAGGGTAAGGGAGAAATGTTAAGATGGAGGGTGAGCAGTGAGATACAGAGAACTAAAGTGAGGGAGACATGGAACACATCACTACTGAATTATCCCAATACCAAGGCTTTTTAATAAATGGGTGAGGAAGAGATAGATTGATGGAGACAGAAAACTGGTGAGGCGTAGAATAAAGGATGTGGAGAAAAATAGTTGGCGATAAAATAAAATAAATATGCATTATTTGACAGGAACACTTTCATGAGGAGACAGAAAAAAGGGAAATGTGCTGTAGAAGAGGATAAAGCAAAACCAAGCTACATTGCAACACATAGTAAAGAAAGACAGTGTGGAAGACGGGAGTAAAACAGAAAAAAGAAAAATGTGGTGGGCAGTGGTGTAGAACAACAAGCTAGGATTAACCCCTCTACTAGACCCCAACACACAGGACACACACGTACAAATTCAGAGCCTGGGAATATCAGCACAGTGCTATGCTAATTAGCTACTAACTAACCCATGGCTCACAGAGATGAACTGGAGCGTTTGCTGTGAAGATCCTGGTCTCAGTGGTACGTTTTATCTTCTGCACAAATTCTACGTTTGTGCAAATGCACAATGGGGAGGGGGTCTATGTGTGTGTGTGTGTGTGTGTGTGTGTGTGTGCTTTCACTATGATAAATCCATGACAAATTAAACATGTCAAGTCAAAAAAATGAAGAATTCACAAACTGAGAAGAACCGAGTCACATAAATAAATACATAATTAAATAAATACATAATTAAATAAATAAACTGTTGAAGAGCAAACATATCCAACAAACAAGTTGCTGTTATTTTGTGCATCTCTGTCTTAAAACTGATCTCAATGTATGGCATACTCAATATAATACCCTCAATATTTCAAATTAACTGCAAAGTGTTCCCAGCATGCACCAGTTTTTTTGTTTTTTTTGTTTGTTTGTTTGTTTTTTCTCAAGGGACAACAGTTTAAACACCAACATGATTGGTAGTGATAATGCTGGTTTATAACTAACTAACTAACTAACTAAATAACTAGGGATGCACAATATTATCACCATGGTATCAGTATTGGCCGGTACTAGCCATAAAGTTAAATATCGGACATGGGCAATTCCATCAAAAATAACTCACCTATATATATATATATATATATGTTTTTTTTTTTATATATATATATATATATATATATATTTATATATATATATATATAAGGTTCTGTTTTTGTTTGAAAACCCAGTGACAAGGATGCCCGCAGTCCCAGCACAAAGTTATGACGTTGTTGCGCCGTTGAGTTTAGATTTGTGAAAATTTACAAATTTGCACTGATCAAGTGTTGTCATTGTGTTAGAGAGAGTAAATGTCATTAAACATAATCCAAGTTGAAGTGTTGCATCATTTTCAGCTTGCTTTTTGCCATCTGCATTTGGTAGCAGGCAAATTGACAAAGACCATGCAGAAAATTGTAGTATTTTAATTCCACAGCAGAGGAAGCTATGTAGTCTCTGTAAGTAGATCTAGGGAAAAAAAATGGCCAAATACATTTTAACATATCGGCATATCGGATATCGGCCAAAAAAATCAATATTGTGAATCCCTGTAAATAACATTTCACATTCTTCACAGGCCCTGCATGATATTTTTGAACTGTAAACAATGGTTTGCTTGCACACTATTTATTCAAAACAAATGTGTTTAATTTGTTATTCTTCCTCTACTTGCAGTATGGTTTGACTCCCAGATTATAATATATATATATATATTTTTTTTGTCTGGTATGTTTAATGCCACCTTTTGAATGAGAAATTAGTTATTGTTGACGTGCTCAGTGCTCAGGCTATCAGGTCACAAAATCATGGATCTTCACTGTAGGTTCTTTATAGTACCAGTAGAAGTATTTCTCCCCCATCCATGTAAACAAGGTGGACATTGATGTTGGTAAATAAAAAACATTAAAAAAAAATAAGAGCCAACGCTCATTGAGTCACACTTCTTACCATGCTGCTGTATGCTCAAGTATTATTTTCGTTTATGATAAGTTTACTTATAATCACTGTAGTTTATTGTTAAAATAAGAACAGTTCATGTAACTCTATGATTGTGTGCAGGCAAGTAGGCAGGAAGTCTCACACCCCTAATGTGCAGACACCAGTTACAAAAATACAGCATGGCAGAATCTGTAAAAAAAAAGGATCTTCAATAATTAACAAAGAGCTATGGTGAGGACTCCTGGTCTATCGATATACAGAACTGTATTTATTTGCAAAAATCAAAGTTACAAACCGAAAAAATGGGTTTAAAGTGGAAGGAACCTTTTGCAGACTGGTCCAAATGGCCATATAAGTATATGTCACATAAGCTTTATGGTTGAAGAGACAGTTGAACAGACATTAAACAAACAAACAAACATATATACACATATACACACACACATATATATATATATATATATATATATATATATATATATATATATATATGTAGGTTTCATATACAACAATAGTATGCATCTACATACTTCAAACATTATATTTTACAGAAAAAAAGCTGAAATTATTCAAAAATGACTCTTTTTTTAATAGTTCACACAAAAATATGCCACTTGCAGGTTCATGATTGTTTAAGTGGTTTTAGATTGTGTATCATGTTTTGTGATTACTGAAAGAAAATTGCAGGTTTACAATTTTGCTTCAATAGCTACGGTAACACATTTACTGCAGTCAGCTCATTATGTGGATGTTGTGTTTTCGAGGAATTTCCCTGTCAGGAATTGTGTTGCATTAAGAAAAAGGATTATAAGATTTCAAATAAGCTTTTGATTTAACTCAGCGGGAAGTAAAAGTAAGTGCTCACTTACAATATTTCCTATAAAGTTTTCAAGGTTAAAAATTAACAACAGAAATAACAATACGTGTACAATGTGGCAAACTTTATCACTGATGATTTTCTTTAAACACTAATTCTATTGTAGGCAAAATGAAAATCTATGAACCTATTTCTATGAAAATTTACCCCCCCCTTGGTAAATGGATATTTGAAAGGACAGCCCTTTACTCTGTACAATTATTTGCTACCAAGTAAATAAACTCACAGCTTAATTTGAGCCAGATCCTGTTGGAACTGGATACTGGAACTCGTATTTTGACAAGGTGCATTCTGGTAATTGTTTGCTTGGATCTGGTAACTCTCAGGCTTACTAATAATAACGCTATGTAAGTAAGCTCAGTTCGCAAACCTTAGAATCACCAAAATATTGAATACATTTGGAATAAATACAGAGTAAATGATGTCACAAAGGGGCCAGTAAAATCTATGATGTTTTTGCACAAGTTGAATCCTCGATGCCAACCTGCCAATCAGTCCAGTAGGCTCGTCAGCAACTGACCAATCGGCAATCTCAATTTTTCCTGAAGTGAAATCCCCCTTATCCGCAGGAGCTGGGGGGAGGGGGGTTGTGTTTGTGCGTGAGAAGTGGATTGTGCAAAACAACTAGTAAAGTAAGAAATGATCCTGCACTTAATAGGTTACACTTCTAAATCACAAATAAAGCATTTATATATATATATGAATTGGTTTGGCATTTTGACATTTGTGCGCCTAAGCATTGTGTTGTGTGTGCATTCTGGTATCAGTATTGGCCTCGTTGAATGTTGGTCTCACATCACATTGCGTTGCGGGATTGTTTGGTTTACAAATGAAGCTCTGAGTAAACTTTATAAATTACATTGGCTTTATTGCATGCATTACTCACTGGGTTGCAACTAGCTGTTGAACTTCATTTGAGAGTGTCCTGAATGTTTTGCAGTATTTCCAGAAGTTCACAACATTGTCAAATTCAACTCCAACCCACCTCAAATCCATCTGAATTTTGTGGTTGACTAACTCCAATCCATTTCAACAGCACCAGAGCTAAATCTTAAAACCTACCTAACTCACTGGTCACATTGTGGCAAATGTGTTTGTTTCAGTGAGACTGCAATTAAAACAAAGGTGCACATTTGCTGACAAATTTCTAGCAATTTTATATTACTAACTAGTCTCCAATAGTTGCAGCGCTATGTATTTTTTTACTTCATAATTTTGAAAAAAGAAAATCACAGTCTAAAAGTTCCATCCATCCATCCATCCATTTATTATCTTTACCCAATTCTTCCTTTACGGGTTGCAGGGGTCACTGGTGCTCATATCCAGCCATCACTGTGCAAGAGGCAGGGGACACCCTGGAAAGGTCTCAAGTCCATCACAGGGACACCGAGACAAACAACCACTCACTCGCTCACTCAGAGTCAGAGTAGGAAATTCTTTATTTGTCATTCGCATCTCATGTGGTATATGTGGTGGAACGAGATTATGTACACAGGTCCCATTTACATTCAACTATAAAATGTAAAAGAAAAACAGCAATATGATTTGAGATATGAACTAAAAAAAAACACATCAGCACTAATAGCATTAAAACATTATGTCGAACAACAGCACAAAGCCTGTTTGAGCAGATGAGCACAAATGAACACAGCAACATGGAACAGATCAGCAGCAACATGAAACAGATCAGCAGCAACATGATGTGATTTTTCACAGTGATTATCTTGATTATAGATTCAACAGCCTCAGGGTAGATGCTGTTCCTCAGTCTAGTGGTTCTACACTTAATGCTCCTCAACCTCCTTCCTGAGGGGAGCGGGGCAAAAAGTGTGTGCTGGGTGAGTGGTGTCATTCTTGATGCAGGTGGCCCTCTTTCTGCATCTAGAGGTGTAAATGTCTGAAGGTGGGGAGACTAACTTAACAGACTTCTGTGCAGCCTTCACCACTCTCTGCAGAGCTTTTATTTCTGCAGCTGTGCAGCCTCCATGCTGTAGTGAACTTGATCTGATGTCAAATCTGACCAGATGGACAGAAACTGTTATTTCATTGATCTGCATCCAGAAATACAGTTTGACCCATCTGGAGACTTTCTTTCTTGAATTAATCAAGTAGAAAAGACAATTCTCTATGATCATTACTATTTTACAAATGTTTGATAATCAAATTGTGTTAGTTCACTCAATGTTTACAGGTTGAAGAGAACTACTCATTTTTATTTTACATAAACAGTAAGTAATGATTTTTATTCCTCATTCAAAGAAGAAATCAGGTTAATATGCATTTCTTGATTTTTCTGTCTTCAATGAGCAAGTTTTGTAAGTATGTTAAAGTTCAGGTTTCGGTCAACTAAAAGTTTACTGAAAAAGAAATGTCATGTTTAATCTTTACAACAGATAATAGGAGTAGAGACTCCACGAAGTCTGGTTTTCTCCAATAATCTTTCTGTCTGTTTTAAACAAACTTAATCTCTGCCCTTGACTTGGATAACACCTTACATCACAAACCACACCTCTGATCTGGTCCATCCACCAATCAAAGAGCTCTAAAATGACCCGGAAGTCAACCCATTTAAATGTGGCAACTTCCCGGTTCTAGTAGAGTTTTTGCAGAGTTCGGGCGGATGCAGCTCATGGAGAAGTGTCAAAAGAAGGCCTGATGTCTGTGTCGAGTCTCTGTCAATGAGAGACGCGACGAGATGAAAAGAGCTTAAAGGAGTAGAGTTCTGAAGGAGTTCAGAATTCTGACAATCCAGGATGCAGAGACGATTTTGGGAATTATAACTTCTGTTTGGATAACATCACACGACTCCTAAGGGTTTGGCAGTCCTCACGGAGACGCTGAAAGAGTCAGAAGGGAACTCCACACCGACGCTGATTATCATCTGCAAGGTAAAAGGTTCTATTTCGACCAAGCGTACCGTGGCCAAGCTGATTCCCCAAAGAGCGTGTTGTTCTGGTCCTACAGATAAATTCCCTCACACATCTCTCTGTAAGATAAATCTCCATTTTCCATCTTAAACTCTCCTTTCTCCTAAAATCATTACAGATATTTTAGAAATATCTGAAGCAAAGTTCTCAATCACCGCCGTGTGATTGATGTCTGCTGTTCTGCTGAAAAGTGAGGACAATCGCCGTATTGTCCAACTTTCTGTGAAACTAGCCATGTTATTGTTTTCATATTTTGCCAAATTAATGTAAATGTTTGATGTTAAACTTTGATTCTGCAAATAAATGACCGCATTCATTTTTGATGGGTCAAAGATAAAAACGTCTCTCGTTACATTTCTGTTAAATTCAATGCACGACATTTACACAGTCAGAAAAATTAAGAACTCGCGAAATGTATGAATATATCCTGCATATGTCATTCTACATTTGGTGGCCCGTACGGGCTGGAGCACAGGATGCTCTCCACTGCACACCTGTAGAAGGAGGGGAGGACTGAGCTTCCCAGACCAGCTCACACCTAGGGACAATTTAGCGTTACCAATCAGACTTACGTGTCTGTTTTTGGACTGTGGGAGGAAAAGGGAGTACCTGGAGAAAACCCACATATGCACGGGGAGAACATACGAACTCCAACCAGAAAGGTCCCGGGTCGGGATTTGAATTGACGACCTTCTCGCCGAGAGGCAGCAGCTGTACCAACTGATTCACTGTGCCGTCCAATCTAAAAGTGGAAAGGTTCAAATACAAACTGAAATCTAAAATTTAAACTGAATGTGTAAAGTCTGAAAGCTCAAAAAGATTCTGCAGAACATTTTGTATAATCTGATTCTATTGTTCTTCACGTTCTTGACGACAGCTCAGACACTTTACAAGGATTCACAGACGAACTCTTCACTGCAATTTCAAAGAGCTCATTGAATGTCAACGCTATGTAAATGAGAAATATTTGTAATGAAGTAACATTTGATGTGCTGTAATGAAACATTAAAATTATTTTTTTACTGAGATTAAAAGAACCAGACTTCAATTACAAACTGAAACTGTTGATATTACCTTAAAACTATTACACAAAGTACCACAAACAAATGGTGTTTCACTCTCCAAAGGTAATTTTCAAAAAGCTAGGGAACACAGTGAAAGTAAAAATCACTAACTGTTCACAAAGAATCAAAAAGCCACACATTGCTGATCTTGTTTATGTTTAATTATTATTATTTTTTTTTTATGTTCAACAGAGTTCAGTTTTAGCACAAGTCTTCTTTTGTGCATCCTCTGCCAGGGTAACGTAGCACCTCCACTACTGTTTGGCTGATGCATCAAATGAACCACCAGATGTTGTCTTTGTCATAATGTGTTTTTAATTACCATTCTTTGAGTCAGATGCCAGCAGGCAGTTTCCAATCCGATTTGCATCGCTTGCTCTCCCTCATCTCTCTTCAACAGCTGAGAGGGCTGCAGGCATCAATCACTCCTAACTAGCCGTGTTGTCAAATAGTTCCTACACCAGCGTTTAGGCCTCAACACTGCAGACGCAATGGGAACTTCATAATGCTAGGATTAATGCTCTGTTTCTTTTTTTTCTTTAATCTGCATCAATGCAAACATCAGAGAGTACAAAAGACAGTAGCCTAAAATTGAGACAAATGTGCAGCAATATCTGCTCGTTTGTTAGAATCTACTAAACATATTAACAAAAATGACTTGAGGGTTGTTGTTAGAATTTAAAACTGATTGTTGCTACCTCGAGCATAGTTTGGGAGATAATGAAAACTGACTAAGATCACATAATCCATCAAAGCCAGTGCAATATATTGCTGCTTTATTGTTTTCCATCAAGATTGAATGGGCTGTAGTTTAGCAAATCATCTTTATCAACGAGCAACACTAAATTTGGCTTGGTGAAATAAAATAATGACATATGTCCACCCAGGTAAATGATCAAGTGCTATCTATAAAACTTTGAAAATTATATCAAAGTTCATGCTCAATCATCCAGGTACAAAATCCAGTAATGGTCAATAAGGTCATCTGGACAGTTTCTTTTTTTTGTGGAAAGACGTCTCGCCCTTTATCCGGAGGGCTTCATCAGTCTGAGGAGTCACATGTACATTGCTTAGTGAGGAAAACAGTTTACTTGGGACTCATCAGACTGATGAAATCTTCTGGTTAGAGGGCAAAACATCTTTCCACAAAAAAAAAAAAAAAAAAAAAAAAAAAAAAACTATCCAGATGATCTGATTGACCATTATTGGAATTTGTACCTGCATGATTGAGCATGAACTTTGATGTCTTGAACCACTTTAGCTGTGGCTGTCTGCCTGGGAGGAGTTAACGGGGGACAGGGCAGCCCCGAGAAACCATCTTATCATCAGCAAACTGGTTGGTCCACTAATGAGTGTACTGCTTAGTGGGGAAAACTGTTTATTTGGGACTACTAAGACTGATGAAGCCTTCTGGATAGATGGCAAAACATATTTCCACAAAAAAAAAAAAAAAAGAAACTGTCCAGAAGAACTGACTGACCATTATTAGATTTGAAAATTATAGATCTAAAAAAATTAAGTATAAAAATATAAAATAATTTATACTTTGTCCTCAAAAAAAAAAAAAAAAGAATAGTGAACGCATGACATATACCCATAGCTGTTTCCTTTTTTTAATTTTTTTTATTTTAATAAAATAAGAAGCTCGTCCTTGATCAGTGTAGAGTGTTTGCAAACTCTCTTTTGTATTTTGCTTCTAAGGTTTCTGTTACAATAAACCACTGGTCTCTTCACTTTCTTCCTTTTATCTTACAAACATTTTTATACAACATCAAAGGCATTCTGTGCTTCAGAGATTGCTTCAAGACCATTGGGAGAGTGCTAGTTTCAAAGAAATGCACAATTGTACAAAGGCAAAATCTATCTCGGATATGTATTTTTGATATTCCAGTAGTTTTACAAGAACATGGGTACAAAACATGTAACTTCTTTTCAACTTTGAATGCATTGTATGCATTTTCCTTTTTCAAGTAATGCTGGGACTGACAGTATTGATATGAATGGCATTGTTTCTACAGTGTTTGTTGCACCAATTAAATAAAGCCTGATGCAGGAAACTATTACATGTATGGGAGGAATCTATATAAATTACACAACAGAAACCAGAGTGCAGATATCAGCAATCTCAATGGAAATTAAGATGCCTCATGCACACAGCATAAATTAGGCTAAAGATGGAAACACAACGTCAGTATATTCTTACTAGGTTCTTCTTCTTTTTCATTTGTTCCCAAATCATCATATATAAATCCTCCATAACAATGAAAATATTACCTACATAAGTAAATACATTTTACACCCAAGAACACACAAAGGAAATATAACAACCTAAATGTGCACGTTCATTGTTGATCAATAGTGAGTGATACTGGTGATTGTAAAAGGAAGCCCAAATCCACCTCTGTTTCCTTTTTCAAAACAATTATTATTTGTTTTATTCTTTCAGCTGCTCCCTTCTTCAGGGGTCACCACAGCAAACTAAGTCACACAAAGACATGGCAATTATTATTTTTTGTATGCCGGATGCCCTTCCTGATGCAACCACAGACCACCGAGCTACCACAGCCCTTTGTGTGAAGCAGAGAGCTGCTATCTAGGGTGCCAGGGGAGCAAATGGTGGGGGTTAAGGGCATTGCTCAAGGGCCCAGATTGGGGAAAATGAGGGTGGAGGCAGTTGTGGGTGCTATCCCACCTACTTTTTGATGTTGTCGGTACCAGGAGTTGAACCAGTGATCTTCCAATCATAGTCCTAACTTCTCTGACCTCTGCGCCACCACACCCCAAAACAATTAAAACTGTATTTTGGCTTAATAATTAACGCCCTGGTAGATGCCAAGAAAGAGCACCACAGATACCAACTGTGCTTTGAGGATACTGATTGAGAAGTACAGAAAGGGTCAGAAAGAACTCAATTGTGGATTTGTGGATTTAGAAAAAAGCATATGGAGAAAGAGAAGGTGTGATATCACGAGGAAATCTGGAATGGCAGAGAAGTATGTAAGACTGGCACAGGACGTGTATGGGGACAGCAGAACAGTGGTGAGATGTGCTGTAGGAGTGACAGATAGCTTGGAGGTGGGATTGATTCAAGGATCAGCTCTGAGACCCTTCTTGTTTGCTCTGGTAATGGACTGACTAACAGATGAGGTCAGGAGGGAATCCCCGTGGACTATGGTGTTTGCAGATGACATTGTGATCTGTGGTGAGAATGGGGAACATGTGGAAGAGAACTTGGAGAGGTGGAGGTATGCACTTGATAGAAGATGAATGAATGTCAGCAATAGTACAGTGGATAGATGCAATTAGGAACAAGATCATCAGAGGTACATCACAGGTTAAACAGCTGGGAGATAAGGTTAGGGAGACCAGACTGAGATGGTTTGGACATGTCCAGAGGAGGAACAGTGGGTATATTGGTAGAAGGATGTTAGAAATGCAGCTGCCAGGAAAAAGACAAAGGGGGAGGTCAACGAGAAGATATATGGATGCAGTTAGAGAGTGCATGGAGGTAGTTGGAGTGAGGACAGAGGATGTAGATGACAAAGTGAGATGGAGGAGGATGACTCGCTGTGGCAACCCCTGAAGAGGGAAAAGCCGGAAGAAAAAGAAGAAGAATCAACATCTTGGTAAAGATTTTGATCATACTGAATAATTCAGCATTGTCTATAAAGTTTTATCATAGTACTCTTCCTTGTGTTTGATTAAAAATAATAATCGGAATAAGTAAGCTGTCCATGTAATTTATACAAAAGGTACTGTATAAACAAACAACAAAAAAAGAAAATAATATATTTTCTGTTTTATTATATTCTATTTTGAAATCTATAGAAATACATTTTGCATTATTTGCTACATTTTTGTTCAACTTCCTGCATCCTCTTTGCAGTTTGTAATTAACAGACCATCATCTTCTTCTAAATAAGAAGCCACATTAGATAAACACTTAAACAGCATTTTTTTTAATATATATATACATATGTGTTTTAGATTTAAATGGTCTACATTCTGGCCACAAGCTGAAAAAAGACCTCAAAATGTCCTGCAAGAACATCTTTAAGGACATGTCCTCTTACTTTTGTGCATGCAGGTGGTGGGTACAATTTCAGTTAAGAAGAATCCTTAGGCAACGCGTAAAGACCCAATCAGTGCTATTTAAAGCCGTTATCTCCCAAGAAGGCTCACATCACAGTCACATACCCCAACTCCTCTTCTTTCTTTATCTATCTTAGTGTCCACACTGCTCTGTTTCTATACCGAGAGGCTGTAACATGATATTTGAAACACTTCGTTTATGCCAAGGGGTCCCTTCTTGTATTATTTTGTATTTCCTCTGTCCTCATCATATCTGTCACACCCCATGCTTTCTGTGAGCCTTTCTGCAAGTAACTTTCTATTCCCGTTCTTACAATTCAGAGTTCGGTGCATCGGCTTTCTAGCACACTGCCACATGGATAACAAGAAGTACAAGATACAGAATAGTAAAAATATTTCACTTTCAATATTCTGACCCTCTGTACCTTCCACCCACCGCAAATCCATCCATCAATCCATCATCTTTTACCTGCTTCTTCCTTTTCGGGTCATGGGGGTCACTGGTGCCCATGTCCAGCAATGACTGTGTGAGGGGCAGGGGACATCCTCGACAGGGTGCAAGTCCATCACAGGGACACAGAGACAAATGAGACCAACAACCATTCACACTCTCTCTCACACCTTAGATTAACCAATCAGCCCAACATGCATGTTTTTGTTCTGTGGGAGGAAACCAGAGTGTGTGTGTGTGTGTGTGGGGGGGGGGCATGCATGAATGCATGGAGAGAACATGTAAACTCCACCCAGAAAGGTCCCGAGCCAGGATTTGAACCAGTGACCTTCTTACTGAAAAGCAACAGCTCTACCAACTGCACAACTGTGCTGGCCATCCTCAGCAAATCCACAATCTTATTTAGCTCATTGCCTCTTTTGGTCCAACTCCTATCTCTTTTATTTTTTTAAAGATTATTTTTATTTCTTATTCCAAACCCCCCACCCCCCCACCCCCAGTATCAAACTCTTCCCTATACTCACCCTCCCACCCCCTGCCCCATTTCTCCAAGTGTTTTTTACAAAGTTAAAAGGCTGTCGGCACAACTTCAGTACAGGAGAACCCCACCACGATCAGGCACGTCAGCACCTCCATCAAACACAGAGCGCGTCAGCAGTTCCAGGACACGCACACCGACACACAAACACACATGCACATGTCAGCACCTTCAACAAAACACACGCAGGTCCACATGTCATTAGGGAGGTCCACATGGCCCTCATAAAAAGCCTGTCCAGCAGGAACTGAACGCAGGCACAGCAGAAGGAAAGGACGGGTGGGGGTTGTGGGGGAAGTGGCTGGAATGAAAGAGGAAAGGAGGAAAAAGGTGGTGGAAGGATGAGTGGAGTATAGTTTGAAGGCACAGAAAGGGATGAAGTGAAGGGAATGACAGGAATGTGGAGAAGCGAAGAGATTTGAGGATTACCAGTCACTTGAGGGTTGTGAAGTGTATGAGTGTTCACTGCATCACTTTCTCCTGTTCAGCTGTGTTTGCTTTATCCGACCTAAAACTCATTTTGACATGCGACCTACCTGTCACTGCTCTCTGTCAGTGCTCCGTTTTTATGTTTACCTGTTTCCATTTTTTTTGTTTTTATTTTGTTATGCACACACTTTCTTTCATATATATATATATATATATATATATATATATAT
>NC_056515.1:35060689-35075163 GCF_014905685.2 Nematolebias whitei | reverse complement strand
TATATATATATATATATATATAGAAATATATATATATATATATATATTTCTAGCTTATTCTCTTTTATAACTTTCATTTTGCATATCTTTCTCATACATTCAATTACATTTCCCTGCGTTTTTACATCGTCTTGACCCTCTTTTGGCCCTTATCTTTATAATACTTTTTTGGTATTTCACAAATAACATTCTTAGTCAAAATGATTTCAATAATGTCAGACAGAAAGACTCAGAAGGTAAAATAAAAATAGTCTTCTGAGAGAAGGACAGGATGCTGAAGAGTCGTGGAGGGAATAACAAAGAGACAGAGGAAGAAGAATGGGTTATTTTTGGCAGACACGAATAATAAACAGAGATATGGCACGTGAAAGAGGAGCGAGAGTGTGGTTACCAAATACAAAAAATGGAGGAGAGTGTTGTACCTGAAATGACTAAAGGAGGGAAAGTTGTTGTACAATGAAAGAGGAGGTGGATCAGTGGATTACTGAACTACATGAAGGTGAAAGGGATGAAGATTAGTAAAGGGCTGAGTTAGAAAAAATGCAGAGACAGTGTGGGGATAGCAACAAGAGAAAACAGGGAGCCTGAGAAGGAGAGCGTCTAAACTCAGATCAATAGATGGCCTGTCCTCTGCTGTGTCTGCATTTCCTCTGGGCTCTCACAATAAGGCCCTCTCACTACACTTGGGAATAAGAAAGAGCATGTGTGTCTCTGTATGTGTGGGCGTGTCTGTGTGGGAGTGGGTTTATTTGTGTCTGTATGAGCATGTGTGCAAGTATGAGGAAAGACCCTGCTGACACTTTGGCCTTTTCCTAAAATTAAAGGTTAATGGTCAGTCTTCCAGTAGATATTTTAATTTGCTATGAAACCCCTTAGATGGTAATATGTTTCATCATTTATCCCCAAATCACAGTCAAAACAAATACACTTTACCCCTATTTGTATGGGATTAGTTTTACCTAGGGACCACATGTAATAAATACATTATTCCCCAACGTCTGCTTTTTATGTGGCACATTCACACGGGATAACCAAAGCCTGAGATTTAGCTGAAATGTATGGACTTCTTCCGGATATGATGTTAACACGCTGTGTAATGTATATCTAGAGCTGTCATTTCTAACCAGAACCCAGAGCCCGGCCCGGCCAACCCAGATTCGGACCGGGCCGGTCCATAATATTGTGCTTAATGTGTGGGCTGGGCCGGTCTCGGGCTTTGATGCAGTTTTAGGAATCATACAGCACAAAAAAAAACTAAATAAGAATGCACAATATAAAATTGTGTTAATTAAGCTCAGATGGACAACTTGTCACCGGCTGCACGCGTCTCCGCACCTGCTGTCATCTGCAGTGATGGAGGTAGCAGCATCTACAAAAGACGAAGCGAGCAATGTGTTCATTTAAAATAGCCTTGTTCTATATTTTTTTTAATGATTTTGCGTAAAAAAACATTTATATATATATATATATATATATAAACTGCCTAATGATGTATCGGGTCCTGCCCATTTCTGTCTAAATCACAGATGCATATTCGCATTGGATTAGTATTAGCACAGGACCTAGGAGTTCAGCAAAAATATAGTAGGTAATTTGCAGGGAAAATTTTATTTTACAAAATTACTGACATGCCAATTTGCACGGGATTAACAACACAGACAATCTCCGCAATTATTACAAATAGCATGCGGTCCTTAGGTAAAACTAATTACGTGCAAATGGGTTTTAGACACTATTCACTGTAAATAAGAATGTTGTGTTTGTTTCTTATGCTGCACCATAACCAAAGATAGATATTTAAATTGTCAAGTGCAAAATAACATGAACTTCAGAAACCAACACAGTGCTTGTATAAATGTATAGGATAGGGTGAATGACGAATGTTTTCTAGGTTTTGGCTTTTTAGTGAGTGGGTGTTAGGACCACAGTACACGGATGCTTGAGGCGTGCTATTATGACCTACTGAGTAAATATGATACTGTATATGCACAATGTGACTAATACAGAAACAAAACAAAAAAAAAAAAAAAAAAAAAAAAAACATGCATTTTTGTAAGAAGGAATGCATCATTCAATCCAGTCTGTTTATAATGATGTGTCAAATGTGAGTTTTATGCTGACCCAATGACTGATGCCAACTGAACTTTCATCTTTGATTTGTTAAAATGCTGAATTTAGTTGCATGGATGGACACATTTAATAGGTTTTACTTAAAAGAGCAGCTAGCATGCCAACAAACATCACAAAAGCATTTGTAATATAATTTAAGTGTGACCAATCAGTTTAGTTCCATGTTGGACATCAAATTCCTATAAAAGTATAGTTTCACTGATAAACCTCAGTCTTCTATAATTGTATTACAATTTATTTTTGGACATATTATATAAAAATAAAAAAAAAGGCATTTCTTTAAGTTAACAAAATCCATACAACAGAAGGTCTTAAACATGCTTTTAACCTGCACAAGGGTATCAGCTCACAAGGGTGTGTGCAAGAGAAGAGAGATGGGGTGAGACAGTGTGTGACGAGGTGTGTGCGTCCTCCAGCAGCAATGATGCATTAGTGTAACCTGATGCTTGTCCTCCCCTGTGAGCCCTAACCTTGAGACAGACAGAGAGTGATGCAGGTTGCAAAGGCATATTCTGTTATAAATGAAGCTGCTGGCATTCAGCATCGAACACGTTTAATACTAGACAGCCTGATCTTTACAAGTAATAGCAAAATTACAAGAACACTTTAGCTTTGAGACTGTTTTTGATTGGTAGGTTAGTAAACTACCTCTGTCCTCCAGCTCTAATGTTAAAAATCTTGGTGTTATTTTTGATCAGGACATGTCTTTTATCCCCCACACTGAAAACGTTACTAGAACCGCCTTCTTCCACCTGCATAATATCACTAAAATTAGAAACATCATATCTAAAAATGATGCAGAAAAACTGATTCATGCATTTGTCACATCTAGACTGGACTATTGCAATGATTTATTATCTGGATGTCCAAATACTTCTTTAAAAAGTCTTCAGTTGATCCAAAATGCTGCTGCCAGAGTCTTAACTGGAGTTAGTGGGAGAGATCATATCTCTCCAGTTTTAGCTTCTCTCCACTGGCTCCCTGTCAAATCCAGAATTGAGTTTAAAAAAATCTAACCTACAAAGCCCTCAACAACCTAGCTCCATCTTATATTTGAGATCTTATTGTTCCGTATTATCCTAACAGAGCACTTTGCTCTCAGACTGCAGGTTTACTCGCGGTTCCTAGAGTTTCCAAAAGCAGAATGGGAGGAAGATCTTCCAGTTATCAGGCTCCTCTCTTGTGGAACCAACTTCCAGTTTCTGTCCGTGAGGCTGACTCATTGTCCAGTTTTAAGACTGGGATTAAGACTTTACTTTTTGTTAAATCCTATAGTTAGGGTTGGCTTGTTGTGTTGCCTTAAGCTTAGACTACTGAAGGACAAATTGACCTCATTTCCTTAAATGAATTGTTAAAATTGAATAGTTTTCATTTGATACCGTTTCTGTCTTAACATGTGACTCTTGACCTGCCATTGTGTATCTGTTCCTACCAAACCCAACCGGTCAAAGCAGCTGACCACGTGTCATGAGCTGGTTCTGCTAAAGGTTTCTTCCTCATGGGGGAGTTTTTCCTTTCCACTGTCGCCTTCATGCTTGCTCAAGATGAGAGTTTCTGCAATGGAGTTAAACTCGAAGCAGTGTGCTCCTCAGATAAATAATGTTAAATTGTTATTTTTATATATAAATGTTTCTGTTCAGTGCCCTGAGATGATTTCCATTATGACTTGGCGCTATATAAATAAACTGAACTGAACTGAATTAAAAAGCTTTGCATTCCAGAACCAAACTGTTCCAATTAAATAATTGAGCAGACGTAAAAATGTTGGGATTTTTTATTATTTTTATTATTTATTGTACAATATGTTTATTTGCAATTGAAGGTTTAATAAACATGAGGCCCTCATTGATACATGTTGACCACAGACTGTTGTCATAAAGTATCATTTTAAACTAAACATTTCATTATTTCTTTATAATTTGGATGGGAACCCATAGAGACAAATAGTTTTAAGTAAAAAATGTATATATTCATGTGTATCTCCCAACAGCTGCAACAACTGAATTGAGACAAAAAAAAGTATACTTAAAATGTATTTTTCATTTAAATATTTTGCATAAATGTGAGAAACTAATTAGCATAAAAAGTCAATTTCACTAAACTGTTGATTCGTTCTGCCCTGCTCACACCGTGCAAAAAGCAAACAAAAAAAAAAAACTAGATTTAAAAAGGAGGAAATGCTTCATTACACCGTTTTTGTTTCATTTTGAAAAAAAAAAAAGTGTTATGCCTTAAGTCATTTCTTTCAGTAAGAAACATTGGTCATTATGGCCGAAGTAAAATGAAACTCACAGTTCAAATTCCTCATCATGAACAGATTTAATAATAATAGGGTATCATTCCCCATTTTCTTCTCTTACATTAAATAATACTGTTCCAAGACCCCATTAGGATATTTAATCATCACCCTGTGAAATATACTGTGGAAAGATAATTACAGCCAATGACATTCACAGATAATTCACAGATAAGATAATTTCTTTTTCTCTTTCTTTTAACTTTACTTTCAGCAATTTTCTCTGCAGCTGTCAGGCTCGAAACTCAATGATATCTGTGTAGGTATAAAAAAGGCGATTATCGAAAAAAAATGTGTCAAGAAAAACAAACACAAAAAAAAAAAAGTAAAAGAAAAATGAGGTCAATCATGAATATTGGAGGAAAATGACAAAGGGTGTAAAAATAGACAAGACAAAGGAAGAAGAATAAATCATTTACAGACACATGTGAGGTGAGGTCAGAGTTTAAAAATTCATTATAGGTGTCGAGTCAAAGCTTTTAGCTCTTGTGGGAAACAGTTTCACTTTTTTTCATCCTCATCTGATGTTTATGTTCACTGAATTATGCATCAAAATGAATGTCGTAAATGCTCTGTGATTTGTTTGTGTTTCTGCAAGAAGGTGCTCCTGGGTGACAGTGGCACGGTTAGAGTTAATTTCAACAAAGTTAACTTCAGTATACAGGACAGCTTGAGATACAGAGGTGAAAATTAGTACAAGGACTATTGAAAAAAAATAGTGTGAGGCTTTCGTATTAGGCCCTGATGCACTTTAATGGAGTTGACACCTCCACCCCTCCACCCCCCAGATCAGCAAGAGGAAGTTTAATTTAACTTCACTCAAATCAACTTAATTTATACACAGTAACTCAAAGTACAATAACAAGAAGAACTAGAACAAGAAGAACAAGAACTAGAAGAAGAGCGAGAAGAACAAGACGAAAATGAACAAGAACAAAAACAAGAGCAAGAACTAGAAGAACAAGACAAAAATGAACAAGAACTAGAAGAAGAACAAGAAGAAAATGAACAAGAACAAGAAGAACAAGACAAAAATGAACAAGAACAACAAGAACTAGAAGAAGAACAAGAAGCACAAGACGGAAATGAACAAGAACAAAAACAAGAACAAAAAGAACAAGCCGAAAATGAACAAGAAGAACAAGAACAAGAAGACAAATTGAATATATGAAACATAACGATATAGAACAAAAAATATATATAACAAAAATTACAGACACAATACACGCCATACTTTCTCGTTTCCTTAGATTCTGTTGAGGCTACCTAAGTGGGAGTTGGACCAGGGAGAACATATATTTAAAGAGCAGAATTGTTGTTTTTTATGCAACAATACATCCAAGTGTTGTACATAAAGAAGTAACAGTGTTATCAAAAATGTATTGCATTTCAGATGAAGGAGAGAATGTAGAGAATGCAAGTATGGAGTAAGTAAGTATGCAAATAAGTTGTGGAGCAGAACAATGATAATAGTTCTTTGTATTGATTTAGAAATTTGTAAGACATTTATTAAGTGAGGATAATTTTACCAGATCCAGCATTGTCCTCAATATTTGATTTTGTAAGACAGCAGGATGTTATGAGGAGAAACTACAACATGATCTATGGAGAGGCCATATGTCAGAACAAATTAGAGTGATTATGGATGCGGATGGATTTAGTCATTATTAGACAGAGACCTATGGACTTCATCTAGACAGAGAAATGTCATTGTCCTTATCAACATTAATATTATAATGACCCATTACGATAACTAAATTAGTTTTATTTTTTAAGGCAAAATTTTCTAAAAATGCAGTGTAATAAGCAAAGGAACAATTAATTCCTGGTTTCTGTCATACAGTGAGAAGAACTGAGGCTAAGCTTCAGTCATTCAAATGGTTTAAATATGTTTTAATCATTAAATATAATATATTTTTGTACTTTATGGAAAACTTGCATTAGCTGTGGCTTCCATCTCTCCTCCTTTACCATTACCATGAGCTTAACGAACATCGGCTGGAGCAGGAGGTGTGTCTCCATTCAGTGTAACATAATCATCTCGCCAAAGCCAGATATCACTTGGACAAACAAATCTAAATTATATAGTAATTTAAACATGAGTGATAATGTACTTCCTAATTCTGACATGAAACCACCTGTAACAGTTTGATATAAAGTAAACATTTAAAGCAATAATCAGGAAATACATTTTTTTTTTTTTAATTTGTGTAAAGTCTAACACATTGGTTTACTTTAGTAAAAAAAAAATAATAATAATAAGATCCCCTTTGAAATCACAATACAACATATATTCTATGCTGCAAATTGGTGGACAAAAATATACATTTTGGGTTATTTTGCGAAAAGAAATTGAAGTTTCGGCATTAAATCAGATGTTGTGCTCATGTCTAATTTTCACCCGTTGCAACTTTTATCACAACAATTCCACTTCGCACAATTTCTTCACCTGCTTTTGTTTCCTTCTGTTTTCCATTACCCACTTCCTGTTTCACTCTCCACATCTGTTGTGCCTCTCCTCCATCTCTTTTGTCGCTCTTTATCCATCTCACCACAATTTTCCCCCTCCGTCTCTTCCTTTCCTACGTCTTCCCTCTCTTCCTCTTTTTCCTCACTTTGTCTCCCTTCCCACTCTCTGCTGGGTGTCCTGTTCCCTCTCTCTCTGGGACTGGCAGACCTCCTGACGGCTTAGTATTGATCCTCCTTTCTTCTTACTGGCTTTCTCCCTCTCTTGTTCTCCGTCTTTCTGCCTCACACACAAATACACACATACATTAGGGTGACAAGATAAAAGGGTCTGTTATGCCCCCAAGGCAAAGCCAGCTAAACAAGAGACCAGAGGCTCTCAGTGTCTAGTGTATGTATCAAGAACAGAAACACTTAACAAACCCAAGGCTACAGACGCACGGCAGTATCTCTGACAAGAACCGTCCAAATTACCACTTGGTTTATTTACAAGCCTATTTTTATCCGCAAGTCAAGCGCTGCATGAAATGACATGAATCTTGTAGAATCAAGGCATTTGAAACATTCTTTGCTGTTGCCTCAGAGAGCTGAAGGCAACCAGCACGCTGCCGTTTCTGTTACAAGAACATTTCTGGAAAATAATGCCATGTGAATAAGCTTTGCCTTGGGTTGGAATACTTGACGAACGGCAAGCTCCTTGTTCTTCAGCAAAAAAAAAAAAAAACTGTTCACAGAAATATCTTGGAGAACGTGGTCAGATTTGAGTCCATAACCAGAAATAGCAAAAGTTGAATCTGGCTTTTTTTTTATTTTATTTTTTTTTATTCTTTCTTTGTTTCCACAAGTTTTAAAACACTGTCAGACACTTTTTCTATCACAGCATGTGCATTTTTTTTCTTATTTTATTTGTTTATTTATTTTACACAAGTTGCACAACAAATACATATGTGAATTACCATGCACTTATGACCTTAAAAAGAATAAAACATATATAGATTTTTATCTGCAAACCTGTTTTGTTTCAGTGCTTAAGAAGTGTTAGAGCTCATATACGTTATAGATGTGTTGATGGTTATTTATTTCGTTTTAGTGGAAAATACAATTGATTTGACGACCTACCATTTTTATAGATTTTCCACCCCTATTTGTAACAAAAAAATAAAAGAGTAAACTTATTGCCCCCCCCTCAACAAAATGTGTGCATAATTTGATTAAATAAAACACAATCAGGACAAAATATGTGTAGATGTTTTAATACAACCATTTTTTTTCTTCAAAAATCGATTTACATTTATTTTCAGGCTGCTGACAATTTAGATTTTGATGCTTTTGTTCAAAGCATTGTTTAGCATTGCAGCATGCAATTCAGATTGGATTACAACCTTAACCCCTTATCGTGGCGATGTTTGAGCCATGCTAAATTCAATGCGCCCAAAGTTAACAAGAGACTGTCAGGAATCAATACCTGGCATGAAAAACGATGTGACTTTCAGCTGCCGTGGCTGCATCAATCACGCTATTACCATTATCTCATCTCGACACCAACTTGGAATTATCTCTCCTGCCCCTCCCAGGTCCTATACTCCTGCTATATCATGATTTTCCCTTCCCTTCCTCCTCCACCTCTCCATTTTTTGCATCTTCTTTTTTTCTCTCACTCCCTGCCAGCTCAGCGGATGCCCCGTGTCACAGCTCCCATTTCAGCCGTCTGAAGTTTCCTAATTGATCTCAATTAGAGCCGCTACAGAGATGGAGAGCAGGGGGGGGGGGGGTCACAGAAATGGAGACAGACAAAAAGTGAGTGTGCATGCACGTGTGTTTTAAATGACTGATTTATAAAGGTATACACATGAATTATAACATTTTAAATTGAAATTAGTTTTGTGTTTGCTCATTGTGTTTGACCATTGACTGTTTTTAATATCTATTTAGGAAGAAATACTGTACAAGCACTGGTATTTGTCACATTTTTGTTTGTTTATTTGTTTTTACAGGAAAATAAATTGATTTTTAGAGAAATACATGACAAAAGTATGAGAGTCAGAGTGGGATACAGATTAAAACAAACAAACAAAACATAATAATTATAAGAACTGACACAATCATGAATACTTATGTCATATTATATTTGTTTCCCCCTCTTTGCGTATATCATCTTGATTGTTGTTATGTGCTGCTGACTATTCATGCTGCTGATTTCATGCTGCTGATTTATTTCATGCTGATGTAGTCATTCGTATACACACAGACTCATGTCCGTGCTGCTGTTTGGCGTATTGTTTTTGAATCATTAAGTGTTTAGTGTATTCTTAGTTTAGCGAATTTCTTAGTTCATATATTAGATCTTATTATTTTTTTCTTTATAATTTATACTTTTGTTGGATGTAACTGAGACCCTGTGTACACAGTTTTGTTCCACCACATGTACCACATATGATGTGAATGACAATAAAGAAACAGTGACCTTTGGCACAATTCTATTAAACAAAGGTGATGGTAATAATTTAATTCTGAGAACAATAATACGCATATTTTACAGTTTTAAATTTTGAATTTATCTGTTTTTTTTAATGTTTTACAAACATTTGGATTTCAGTGTTATACAGTCCCTAATGCTTTTAAGCTAAATCAAAATAAAATTGGGGAACTGCTGTTTTTTTAGCTTTAAAAAAAAAAATAAAAAATTTAAACGCTAGATACTGTCCTCTGCAAAAGATAGCAGTCATTTTGTAATCAGAAGAAAAAACACACCAAAAAACACAATGAAAAATGAGAATGATTTGTGGCAGATTTACTTTACTAATTGATATTCAAAGTTAGACGACAATTTTTGAATCACTTATGTGTGCAGTTTTAAACCATTTCAACTCTAAACAACCTTACCAGTTTTAACAAATTGCTGATTTTTGAACCACAAGTTTCCACCTTTGCATAAAACAGCAGCACCAAATGGGTTAATTATTTATATAAAAACTTTGTTATCTTCACATGTGTAAAAAAAAAAAGAAGGTTTTCACACAATGAAATATCCATCCATCCATCCATTTTCTTTACCCGTTTATTCCATTTTGGGTCACGGGGGTCGCTGGTGCCCATGTCCAGCAATCACTGTGTGAGGGGCGGGGTACACCCTGGACGGGTCGCAAGTCCATCACAGGGCCACATAGAGACAAACGAGACAAACAACCATTCACTCTCTCACTCACACCTAGGGACAATTTAGAGTTACCAATCAGCCCAACATGCATGTTTTTGGTCTGTGGGAGGAAACTGGAGTACCTGGAGAAAACCCACGCATGCACGGAGAGAACATGCAAACTCCACCCAGAAAGGCCCCTGGACCGGGGTTTGAACCAAGGGCCTGCTCGCTGAGAGGCAGCAGCTCTACCAGCTGTGCCACCGTGCTGCCTCACAATGAAATAGTGCATGACAATTGTGGAACAGATGTTTTGTTCTTTTCCAATTTGAAACACGAATTATGTGAAGTTCATATCTAAAAAAGTCAAATGATTTTTCATGTGAAAACATTCTTTATAGATTTTCTGTCTTATTAGAGATAATTTTCAACAGGTTATATATATATATATATATATATATATATATATATATATATATATATAGTAAGAATAATAAATAAATAAAAAAATCAGGTTGATTTTTATAAGGTCTCACTTGTAAATGAGGCTTCGAGGCTCAATGTGATTTATCTGTTTAAATAAAGGTTGAATGAATGAATAAAGGTGCACTTTGTGACACATTGCTTCCCACAAACCCACTGACTGAGATGTACTTAAAATGAGCTTTAGTTCAAATAGACAAAACAAAACAAAACAAAAAAAAGTGAACCAGTGCAAAAATCCAAATATGATTTCAAAATGAGGTTTAGTTATTTATTCATGGTGGAACATCACTTGTTTCCTCTTCCAATTGTATCTGTTGGCTTGGCTCATTCGCCACAAACCCTTCATGCTTCTCCAAACGGTGAGCCTGCTGACCACTGTATACCATAGATAAGTAGTTCACACAATCCCAAATTTAAACAAACCAAAAAAATAATAATTTTAGCATACATTAGAAGCCACTGTGAAGGCACTTTTTATTATCTCGTTGAATGTGTGGTCTCTCATTAAGATAAGAATAAGGATTATGAGCTTGTATCAGGACATCTCAACTGAAAACTGTGACATTTAGGATTTCCATCAGTTCATTAAGTGTGATTATGATGAAAAGGTAAAGTGCTCAGAACAAGAATAATGGGAAGAACAACAAAGCTGAAATAAATTGGAGGTGAAAAGGAAAAAAAAAGACAGCCAGGTGATAGATATAAAAAAAGACAAGGTTTTGTAATAGACAGAGAGATAGAGAGGCAGAATGACAATGGCGCTAAAGCCTTTTCCATCCTCCTTGCAAACGTCGTTGATCCCCTTTTTCTCTCATTTAAATTCCTCTCTATTGTCATTTCAATCCAGGCCTAACCCCCACCGCCTGGCAAACACAAACTCACACAATTGCTTGCTAACCCTCGTGGACATTAGAGCGCACATGTATTGACCCCCAACAGCAAGCAGGACAATCCCAGGGTGTAGAGCTCACACATCTCTGATAATCCTTATCAGGGAGCACACGCTGACAGTGTCTGCTGGAAAAAAGAGGCTCAAGTTTCACCAGCCTGCAGATGTCTGAGACGCTACCCATGCTAACATGGGTGAGAAATAGCAAGCAGCTTGTCACCAAACATTCACAGTCTTGTCAGCCTCACAATGGCATGCTGACTGGCACAATGCTCAGCTGTGCCTTGTCAACATGTACTGTTGACATAGCTAACATCAGTGCTTTCATTTTTTTATACATCCTACAGGCTTGTCAGCAGATATGCTGATCGTGGTATTGGTTGCCTGAAACATCCTCAGAGGTGTCTAACAGCACTGAGAAGGCTCGAGAAGAATCTCTTCTCAGCATGGTTGAAACGTGGTTGATTAATATCGTCCCTGGGCTCACTGTGAGCCTGTCAGCACCTTTGGGTCAGAAACAGCAACTGTATGGGATCTAAATATTGCCCTGTCAAAGACATCCAGCTGTATCAGTGCACATATAAGCTACAGTATTACTCCTTGTTGTATTATTCGAATGTCAACATATGCTCATTCAGACACTGAAAACCATAGTGTGACTTTTTTTAAGGATATGACATTTTTTAATTGTCTATTAGAAACATAAAGAAGAAGATGGGGATGGAATCAAGTTTGACTACAATCAGGAGGTTTCAAGTTTCACAAGGTTTGGTGTTACCTGACAGCAAATCTATACAGAAATCCCAAAGTAATCTTCAATATGTGAATTATAAAACTATTAGCATTACTGCAATACAGTAATCCCTCACTACGTCGCGGTTTATTTTTTTGCGTACACGCTCTACGGCGGTTTTTCAAAATAAGATTAGACATGACACACAATTGGCTGATTGATGGATGAGCCGCATGATTGGCATGGGTTTTTTATTTTAAATAAAGTATTTTAAATTATTTAGCACCTGCTGCACCTGTGTGCAGCCCACAGGTGAAGAAGCTTTCCTCATGCAGCGGAGAAGTGGGCGTGGCCAAGAGCACTGGCAGGAGGCAGAGTGCAGCTGTGGCAGAGAGCTGAAAATCACGACATGCTGTGCTCTTTTAGAGTGTTTAGAAACACTGTTTAGAATATTGCAAGAGTGTGGTAAAAGTTTTAAATACCTTTATATATGAATACTAAAATAAACTGCTACTTGTACTACTTACGTCCTACTTCACAGTTTTTCACTTATCGTGGGGATTCAAAGTATGGATCCCCTGCGATAAACGCGAGGCTACTATATGAGGTAAACTGTGATTTTATGGGACTTTATGTGTACATTTTAGCATATATTACTTCCCATTCTCTCTCAATAAATGAGTTCAACTAAATGTTCAGTGGTATCTCCTTGAATCCGATAATTACTGAACTATATTAAGGGCTAAATGGAAACAAAAAGTATATGGGTTAATCAAAAGAATAAAACACACGCTGATGCTTAAGAAAATATGCAAACTTGGAGGAATAATAAGGTTATTTAAAAACATTAAGGCATGTAAAGCTGCACACAGTCGCACAATGATGCGCAAATCAAATCAAACTAACATAAATTTAAACATACAAGAACATCTAACTGGTCATAATTGCAACATCTAAAAGTCAGTTTTGAGCCAAAATGCACATAAAAACACAAATCAGGAAATGTACCAGACAATCAATGTCAATACAGTCTAAAAAACAAAGTGTACATGAACACAAACACAAACTGTCTGTGTGTGTGTTTTAGGTTAAATGCACATTTAAATTGGATTCCTGCAACCCAACGGGACACACTTTCACATTACTTTAGAGGCCCTCTCCAACTCTCCAGCATCACAGACACACTTTCCAAGGATGCATGTCAATGGGAGCAAGTGTAGTGGTCAAAAAAAAAACAAAGGGGGACAACCCTACGAGGGAGGGTTAGATCTCTGTAGGCTGTCTCACATGCACACCAATTCAGTCTCTGAACACTGAGTGAATAAACATGAGGTTAAAACTGTGTAGCCCTTTTACTTATTCACTTTGATCTTCACCAGTCCTTGAAAAAAAGAAAGCATAAGGTGTCAGTTCTACTGTAGGACTTCTGAGAACGGGGACCAGTGATCCTGTCAAATGCATCTGTTTTCATCCACGTATTAACGGTTTATTCTTTGACAGCTTTCTGACTATACTTGATGTTTTCTATATGAATCACATTCTGTATGTTGAATGAAAGTATTTCAATGTATCGGTCAAATGTCTAGGCCACTAATCACCACATCAGGTTCTATTTCATCCCTCCTGACCGCCAGAGGGCGGTGCTGAAAGCACTGAATGTTCCCTTCGCGCATGCGCTGATTCGAGTAATAATACCAACGGAGTCACAGGTGTGACACGGATGACCAATCAGAGGCTATATAGCCCGACGTCATCCGCTGCTCTGCTCCTATTTTCTTCTCGCGCGCGGTTCAATTCAGGGCTTCAGCCCTTTGGACCTTTTCTGAACTTTTTACCGTCGTCGGAAGCCCGACTGCCCGTCTGCGGGAGTAGCGTGTTCGCCCTCCTAGGGCTGCGACGGTTTAACCCTGTTCAAAGGTATTTCTGCTGTTTCGTTGGGAACTACGGCTGTTTCCGCCTCTCCCAACTTACAGCGTCTGACTACTATGTGTGTGATTCAACACCGGTGAGTAGTTTTCCTTATATTTCGCCGTTGGTTAGCGGTAGCGTTCGCTCCGCTCACGCTTGTTAGGAGACCTCCAACCGCGTGGTCGGCTGGACTGTGCTCCGACGTTGTTTATGACTACTATGTGTGTGATTTAACACTGGTAAGTAGTGGTTTTTTGCTTATATTTTGCTATTTGGTTAACGGTAGCGTTCGCTCCGCTCTTGTTTACTGGAGGCCTCCAACCGCGTGGTCGGTTGGACCGTGCTCCGAAGTTTGTTTATTACGTAGCCAGCTGAGTTTCTGGCCTTGTTTTATTTGGTGAAGGCGAGTGTTCTCACCCCCTCTCCCAAT
>NC_056515.1:35060522-35060679 GCF_014905685.2 Nematolebias whitei | reverse complement strand
TTCTAACCTTGTTTTATTTGGTGAAGGCGAGTGTTCTCACCCCCTCTTCCAATTGTCCTCTTACCAGTTGAGCTAGTGGTGCTAGCCTCTGAGTTCTAACCTTGTTTTATTTGGTGAAGGCGAGCGTTCGCGCCCCCTCTCCCAATTGTCCTCTTTT
>NC_056515.1:35030374-35060512 GCF_014905685.2 Nematolebias whitei | reverse complement strand
TGGTGAAGGCGAGCGTTCGCGCCCCCTCTCCCAATTGTCCTCTTTTAACAGCTGAGCTAGTGGTGCTAGCCCCTCTGAATATCTTGGGCGTAGCTGGGTAAGGAGCATGGACGGCTCTCACTGCTGTACAGTCTGTGGAGCCATGCTCCAGATAGATGACGGTCACGACCTGTGTCCTGCCTGCCTTGGACATGACCATCTGGTGGATGCCCTGTCAGAGAACCCCTGCATGAATTGCAGCTTCATGTCGCATGCTGTGAGGGCGGCCCGGCTGGCCCAGTTTCGCCCCAAACTCGGCGATGACCTCCCGCCTTCTGGGCAGGAGGCTCCACCTAGGCGCTCGAAGCGCCGGACTGAGGCCGCAGTTTCTGTGGCCCCTCCTGGGAAGAAGCGAGCCAGGTCTGATAGGGGCCTCTCCACAAGGGTGGAGCAGCTCTCCGCTGAATTAGCGGAGATGAAGTCCCTTTTTCAGGTACACCAACTGGGAACTGAACCAGTGGCAGCAACTGGACTCTCCTCCCCACCCATGCCTGAACTGGCTGTGGAGGAGGATGTGCTATCCTTGGCTGCCTCTGCCTCTCACTTTTTAGGTGAGGAGGACGGGCATTCATCTCGAGTCTCAGAGACAGCTTCACTCTCTTCTTCTCGGAGTGCAGTTAGTGGGTCGGGTGACGGCTCGATGCAGGACATTATGCGTATGGCCCTGAGACAACTGCAGCTGGACGTCCCGCAACCAGAGGCGTCCACCCCTGGAAGTGCCTTCTTCAGGCGCGGACTGACCCCTCCTTCCTTTTCTGTCCCTCCATCAGAGGAGTTCCTGAGGGAGTTGCATGGTTGCTGGCGGGACCCCAAGGCCTTTGCGCGCCTCTCTGCAGATGGCAGAGTGTTGGCGGCCATGCATGAGCCGGCTGCAGCAGGCTTGGATCGCATGCCAGCGATAGAACCTGCTGTTGCCTCTCTCATCGTGTCACCAGATGAAGCTCTGCGCAGTCATGTTCGGTGCCCACGAGCTCAGTGTCGTGTCACGGATGAATTCCTCTGCAGAGCCTATGCCGCCGGAGCGCGTGCTGGCCGCCTAGGTAATTCCTTGGCACACCTAATGCTTGCCCTCTCCGCGTCCCTTCAGGGGACTAGTGGTGCGACAGCAGCGATGGGCTTTAACGATGCAGCGCTTCAGGCCTTTGCACTAATGACGAGGGAGCTTGGGCGTGTGATGTCCTCCTTGGTCCAAGCTCGCCGACAGGTCTGGTTAGCTCAGTCAGCGTTGACTGAGCCATGCCGTAGAGCCCTCCGTAATGTCCCAGTGGTGCCGGGGGAGTTGTTCGGTTCGGCTGCCTTGGAAGCACTGGAACGGACTGTCCAGGCACGACAGAGAAGGCAGCAATTTTCGAGCCTTAGCAGGCCAATGCCCCCTCCACCTCCTCGGCATCCAAGGCGCCTGTCGGCTGGCTCCAGCATGCAGCCGCCGCCTGGGGGTCATAACCGGCCGGGTGGTCCTTACCCTCATGCGGTTCAGCAAAGGCCCAGCAGGAGCTCTCGTGGGTTGGTCCACCGACCAGCTGGGCAGGCTCGGACCAGGGACTCTGGCTGCCGCCCCCCCACGGCCCCTAGGGGTCGTGGAGGGAGACGGTGATGCCATCAGGCCGACCGTCGGATATTTCTCCCACCAGCAGCTCAGCTATTGGGTTGCTCACGCCGTGGACCCATGGGTGGTTGCCACTCTGACCCATGGTTACCGGCTACAGTTCCGACGGCGGCCTCGTATCTCAGGCCGGGTCAAGATGACTGTAATCGCCGACCCGGTGAAAGCTCAAGCACTAGACCAGGAACTTTCCGCCCTCCTGGCCAAGGGCGCAATAGAGGCAGTGGACCCTCTGCAACAACCCAGGGGCTATTACTCGACTTACTTCCTTGTGCAAAAGAAGACGGGCGGGTTTCGTCCCATTTTAGACCTGAGGGGACTCAACCAGTACCTAAAGGAGCTGCCCTTCCACATGCTCACAACAGCAGAAGTCCTTCAAGCTGTCACAAGGGAAGAATGGTTCACGTCTGTAGACCTGAAGGATGCATATTTTCATGTGCCTATTGCGGCAGAACATCGCCGCTTTCTCAGGTTTGCCTATCGGGGTCACCACTGGCAGTTCCGGGTACTTCCATTCGGGCTCTCTCTCTCCCCAAGGGTGTTCACTCGGTGCGTGAAGGCAGCCCTCTCTCCTCTGCAGGCCTGCGGAGTGAAGATTCTGCCGTACTTAGACGATTGGCTTCTCTGCGCCCCGTCTCAGGCCTGTGCCTTTCACGACACAAACCGCCTGCTCGCTCATATGTCCCAGTTAGGCCTCAATGTCAACCTGGAGAAGAGCTGCCTGATCCCTTCCCAGACGACCACCTTTCTTGGGGTGGTTCTGGATTCATCTTCAATGAGAGCTCGCCCATCCGCTCAAAGGGTGGCCGGCATACTCCAGCTGGTCAATCGGTTCAGGCTGGGCAAGCAGCTCCCCTATGTTGCCTTCCTGCAACTACTCGGCAAGCTGACATCAGTCACTCGGGTGGTGCCCTTAGGCCTGCTGTCACTTCGCCCCTTGCAGAGGTGGCTCAACAGCTTTCGCCTGGATGCCAGGCTGCACAGGCATCGCAAGCTCGCAGTGACGTGGTCATGTCTTCATGCCTTGACTCCATGGAGGGACGAAGATTATTTGTCCAGGGGTGTCCCCATGGGAGTGGTAGTGTGTCGCAGGGAAGTGGTCACAACGGATGCCAGCTCCATGGGATGGGGGGCTGTATGGCAACGCAGAGCGGTTCAGGGCCGCTGGGGTCAAAGAGACCATTCCAAGCATATAAATGTGCTGGAGCTGCGTGCAGTGCACTTGGCACTCAGGCACTTCCTGCCTCACCTGGAAGGGAGGCATGTACTTGTTCGGTCGGACAACACCTCTGTTGTCTACCACATCAACCATCAGGGGGGCACCAGGTCAGCACAACTTCTGAGTGTGTCCAGAGAGCTCCTGGAATGGGCCTCTCCTCGCCTGTCCACCCTGCGGGCAGCGTACTTGCCAGGGCGACACAATCAGGTCGCAGATTTTCTCTCCCGCCAAGAGTCCCCTCCGGGAGAGTGGTCCCTCCACAGAGACATAGTGCTGATGATCTGGGACCGTTTTGGTCAGGCAGAGATAGACCTGTTTGCGACGGAAGAGTCGACTCAGTGTCCCCTATGGTACTCTCTTACGGGGGCGTCGGGTGCGCTAGGCCAGGACGCATTGGCTCATCCTTGGCCAAGGGTCCTTCAATATGCCTTTCCACCCCTTTCTCTAATTTGGCCAACCCTTCAGAGAGTCCTCGAGGAGGGCCACAGGATGCTGCTGGTGGCTCCGTATTGGCCAGCGCGACCATGGTTCCCACTGCTACGAAGTCTATGTCAGGGCGTCCCATGGTGTCTTCCGACCAGAAGGGACTTGCTGTCTCAGTTGGGGGGACTGATATGGCACCCCAATCCTCAACGTCTTCGGCTGTGGGTGTGGCCACTGCAAGGCTAGGACAGCAGCTGACTGGAGTTTCGAGCCCCGTCAGACGCACCATCCTGGGCGCCAGGGCACCCTCTACTCGTCAGCAGTACGAAAACAGGTGGCGCCTGTTTTCCCAATGGTGTTCGGATCACAACAAGGATCCAGTCTCCTGTACAATACCCACCATTCTGGAGTTTCTCCAGTCTCTACTTGGTAAGGGTCGCTGTCCTTCGACGCTTAAAGTTTATGTAGCGGCAATATCATCTAATCACACTGGCATTGATGGCTGTACGGTAGGGAGCCATAATCTAGTCTCTCTTTTTCTGCGTGGTGCCCGTAGGTCACACCCGCCAACAGCTCCACGAGCACCAGGTTGGGACCTTCCCTTGGTTCTCGAAGCTCTGTGCCGTCCTCCTTTCGAGCCTCTGTCGCAGGCGGACCTCAAGTGGCTTTCATGTAAGACGGCTTTTTTGTTGGCTATTACCTCAGCAAAGAGGGTCAGCGAGCTACATGCTCTCTCAATCAGCCCCTCATGTCTCAGGTGGGGCCCTGAGGGCTCGTGTGTTACCTTGTGGCCAAACATTGCATTCGTACCAAAGGTGTTGTCTCACTCTCACTCTAACCAACCGTTGAGGCTGGCACGTTTTCAGCCTGCGCCTGGTGAGGGGTCTGCATTATTGTGCCCGGTAAGGGCACTGGAGGCATATGTTGCAGCTACTGCCGTGATAAGACATTCAGACCAGCTGTTTGTGTGTTATGGAGGCCCTAGGTAAGGCTGTCCTCTTTCCAAACAGCGCCTCTCCCACTGGATCGTGGACGTCATCTGCCACGCCTATGCTGCAGGGCCCGGCTCCCTCCCGGTCGGCTTGAAGGCTCACTCTACCAGGAGCGTCTCCGCTTCCTGGGCTGCCCTGAGAGGGGTTCCGCTGGAAGCAATATGTGCTGCTGCATCATGGGCTTCCCCAAGCACGTTCACCAGATTTTATAGAGTTAACGTGGCCACCCCTCATCCCCTGGGCCAGGTTCTTCTACAAGGGTCCTCTGGGCCTCCTCAGTGAGGTAGGTGTTAGGATTCCTTGTGACATCGTTGATATTAGTCATTCAGTGCTTTCAGCACCGCCCTCTGGCGGTCAGGAGGGATGAAATAGAACGAAAGTTACGTATGTAACTACGGTTCTATGAATCCCGGATGACCGCCAGAGCTTCTCCGTCACTCAGAATCCTTGCGTTTCGCGAGAAGATTCTGTAGGAGCAGAGCAGCGGATGACGTCGGGCTATTTAGCCTCTGATTGGTCATCCGTGTCACACCTGTGACTCCGTTGGTATTATTACTCGAATCAGCGCATGCGCGAAGGGAACATTCAGTGCTTTCAGCACCGCCCTCTGGCGGTCATCCGGGATTCATAGAACCGTAGTTACATACGTAACTTTCGTTTTATGAAAGTTTCACGAAGATCAAATGTTTTAAATGTAATATTGCTTCAGTGGATTGGATGGGACAAACATATTACTCAAATTTTTAACATGTTATATTAATTTAGTTAATGAATCAAGTTTCATTGAACCCTACGCAATTTCAACAAACCATTAACTTCATCTGAAAGAGTAGAAACATTTTCCTGACTTTCACACCCATATATTACTTTTTTAATTAGTTTTGCTTTTATTTTTTAATCAAAAGAAGCATGTCGGCAATGTGTTATTCTTTATTTTTTCCAATTTTAGTAAAACAACAAAAAAGCCATAAACATTATTATTGTCAAATTTTCACATTAAGATTAAACTGCTCGATTAAGTCGGTTATTTTGACCTGCCCAAAACAGATTAGATTAAACCAAACTAATGAAAAACATGTCAAACTCTGCTCAACCTACATGGAATTACCTTTAAAATGGACGAATATAAAAAAAAAATGTGGACCTTTCTTAATGTAGCCTTCAAAAATCCAATAAAACTTTGCTTCAGGCTAAATAAAATAGGAAAAGCAAAAGGCCGTCATATCTGATGGAAAAAGAGAGAGACTGAGGTTAGACTTTTTAAATCTCCAATTCCATTAACACCTTTACCTGTA
The DNA here is from genome assembly GCF_014905685.2 of Nematolebias whitei. Classification (NCBI taxonomy): domain Eukaryota; kingdom Metazoa; phylum Chordata; class Actinopteri; order Cyprinodontiformes; family Rivulidae; genus Nematolebias; species Nematolebias whitei. Next base: position 35,054,941 of record NC_056515.1, on the reverse strand, counting down.
AGAGACCAGCAGACCTTTCTCACTCTCATGAGTCAATGTGTTTATATTTATTCATGTATGTGTGCATATATATACCAAATTTTCCAGTGTATAAGTCACAGTTTTTTGCATAGATTTATCAGTCCTGTGAATTATATGCCAAAGCGATTTATATACTTTTTTTTCCATATTCATAATCCAATTTTTAACTGACACTTTACATTTCGAAGAACTGCAACAGTGAATCCTCCCATGTCTGCTCGCTTCACTCAGCTGATGCAGGCGGAGGAACACTGGAGAGTTGGCGGCTCTGGCCATGATGGATGAATGGATGGATGGATGGATTGTGTTGCACCACCCAGGCTGTGAAGCTGTTTTGACCATTAAGTGCATTAATTAAGGAAACAGTTAAACTGAGACACACATTTGCTATATTGTCGAGCAAACGCATACTTGTTTGTGTTAATCTAGTTAAATTTCAAAGAACTGCAACAGCGAGTTCTCCCGTGCGAGCTTGCTTCAATCAGCTGGTGCAGGCAGAGGAACACTGGAGAACTAGCAGATCTAGCCGCGATGGATGGATGGATGGATGGATGGATGGATGGATGGATGGATGGATGGATGGATGGATGGATGGATGGATGGCGCAGGCGAAATGAAGCTGTTTTGACTACTAAATAAATGCATAGTAAATGTGACGAGTCAGCAGTGACGCATAATGAAAGCAACTTATACTCGGAGCGACGATATATATATATATATATATATATATATATATATATATATATATATATATACACGCATATATGTTCCAGTTAAAGTGGTGTTTATTTGTCATATGCAAGGTTAATACAGGGTTAACAGTACAATGAAATGCTAAGGATGAAAAGAACTGATTTGACTCGTTAAAAAAATCAAAGAACAAACCAACAAGAAAATACTAAAAGCATGTAATAAGTGTACACAAAAAAGTACCAAAACGAGAAAAAAGTAATTATAATATTTATAATGTCCTAAAGAGAGATATTGAACAACAACATGATAGAACATTTTATTACGTTTTATCACCTTCTTGTGTTGTGAATGTACATCATGACATATGCCACGTTGTGAGATGGCTGGCCCTAAGGGTGAGAATAAATTCTCAAACTTGAACTCAATTATGAGTAAAGTTAAAACTATAGTTAAAAAAATAAAATGAATAAAACAGCAGCGTAATTGCATTTCATGACACCTTTTTTTCGGAAGTAGCCTAAAGCTTCTGCAGCCTTGGGTTTTAATCCTTTCGACTTGCACAAGAAAAATCTGACTGGGGAAAACAAATGAGCAACCCCCCCCCCCCCCCCATCACCCCCCTTTCCTCTGTCATCAACTGATGTCAAGCTGCCCAGAAGCGACGCCCTTAACCCTCAGTTTCCCTTCAGTTGCAGTCAAGTGAAAAAAACAATTTGCATTTGATAATTTTTTTATGCAAATATCATCAGTCATTTCCGTATAAATGTATCAAAAATGACTGCAGGCGCTTCTTTGTAATTTAAAATAAATGTTCTTAAATGTTAACTTCAGGTGAGTGAACTAAACCGGGTACACATGCTGTTCAGAGTGCTGTGGCAGAAATGGACTTCCCTGTATGTAACCTTAGAGTTCTGAACTGCCGGGATGCATCTCAGTGGCCTGCATGGAATGTAGATATCTGTCTACGTGTGTGTCCATGTCGTACGCATATTTTGTGAGTGTGTGCGTGCATGCCAATGCGTGCCTGGGTGACGGTGTGTAATGTCTGCATTCCTACTTTTTTCCGTATCTGACCGTCAACATGTGTGTGTCGCTGGCATTTCTGGACGGAGGAACTCTATACGCCTACACAGTTCTTTCAACACCCACTGCTTTTTACACACACACAAACATACATCACACATCCTTTTGCTGACATGCACGTGTCACCACGGCAACCAGAAACAGCCAAAGACTTGGTATTGACAGAGGAGCAGAGACCACCATTCTGGCAGGCCAGAGGTTGCAGATGTGGGGGTTATTAACAGCATTTTGGATGTTAAATCATGGAATTATTCCTGAAATCAAAGACAGACTCTAAAGTATTTTGGAAATTCTAAGACAGCATCGTTCTTATCATCTTCAGTCTTTTTCTCACACGTGTCAAACAGATTCATAGTATTTCGGCAGTTCTTCACACATGTGGCTCGTGTTGTTGATTTGAACGTGAGCGATCGGTGCGGAAACCATACTCTTCAAACTGGTGTGAGGAAAGGTTTACGCCATGGGAAAACAAATTCATAAAAATCACTGCCGATTTGCTGAGCCAAAACAAGGAGCAAGAGACGACTGTGTTTGTTTATACCTTAAATATACAGTAGATATAATTTTAAAGACTGAGACAGAAAATCTAAAAAAAAGAAAAAACATATTCCAACAACATCTAAAAAAAATCAGCTGAACTTACCATAAAGATGGGTCAAAATGTCCTCTCCTCTTCACCCTGTCACACACAACACATATTTTAATACACTCATACATATGTACTGTGACAGAAAACATCAAAATGTACATTTTAGGAAATGGTTTAGCAGGAATTAAAAATGGTATTCAGGTGCATCAAAGTTTATTTCTAAGACCATTAGTGACCACGTATTAAATGATGGTACATATCTTCTGATTCATAATTTGGTAGAAAGCTTACATACAATCAGCATCTTCCCTGGTTTAGATAATTCAAACCCAGTTTTGGAAAAAACACCTTTTCATTTTGAATAGATTGGCAAACTGATGGCTGATCTGACCAGATCCAAGACCAACGTGGATTGCTGCGATTTGAATACAACCTTAACTTAAATAAATGTGTATGTCTCTACACATTCATCAACATTTCACAAGCTGTTTTGGTACAAATATGACATTTTTGTCCGAAGCGCCTGAGGCTGCACAGTACATGCTACAGCTAGAGCAGTCATTTCTAACCTGGGCCCGTGCCCGGTCAAAATAATATGCTGGATGGGCGGGCCGGGTCAATGTCGGGCTTTTTTTGATTACGTCAGCGGACGTGCACGGCCGATGATCGAATTTGGATGACAAGCCGCACGCGACCGTTTGATCTCATGCTGATGGGGCGGTTGAAAGAGGTAAAAAAAAGTCCAGCTGAATCACTCGCAGCAACCACCTGATGCTTAACTGGACTCAGCCGCTGCGTCAGAGGGCGCGCACGTCCATTGACCACTAATAACTATAATATTATAATAACTGTAATAATCTGCTGACTCAATAAAGAAGAAATCTTATATCTTCCTTTCTTTGAAATATGGTTTTAAATCACAACTGATTTGCTTACAAAAGCAATAAAAGCTAAAAAAAAAAAAAAAAAAGGTTTGTTTTTTTTGGGTTCGGGCCTGTAATAACAGTTTATTGGCCGGTTTTGGGTTGGGCTAAAAAAAAAAAAAAAGATAGGGTTTGTGTCGGGTCAGATTGTTTAGACCCAAATGCAACTCTAACTACAGCTAGCTGTTAATGCTATGTATGCATGCATGTTTATTTTCTTCTAAAAGAACATGTGCAAAAACCACTGAAACAATTGAGATTAAAGTTGTTTTAAGATGACAGCAATCCAAGTTAGTCTTGGCCCAGATTAGATTAGCTCATCAATCCAGTCAAAAATATACTTTAATTATCCAAAAAAAGGTATTTCACAAAGCTATGTAACAAACAAGTAGATTTTTTTAACAACTTTTCCACACAAAATACTATTTCAAAATATTTAACAATAGCTTTAGGTATAGCATTAGTCATTCATTGTCTATTTCAAAGTAAACATTCATATTTTTTTTTTAAATATATATTTTATAAATGCTGAGAGATAGAGAGTTTGTTTTAAGATAAATTAACAGGCAGTCATGACAATAAAGTATTGTATCTTATAGTCAAACATTTAACAATATTATATATATATATATATATACTCCTAACGTTTATTGGGACTGTTAAATAAATATATAAATAAATAAAACTTGAAATAGTGAAAAGCTAAATGCTCTAGGTTTGCTAAAGCAGTCTTATCATGCATTTGTTTTTTGTTTTTGGCCATCGCTCTTTTCCATCTGGTTTCCTTTTGCTCCACCTGCCCATCAGTCTGCTGCCAGGGACAGGTGAACCTATTACACGCTTCTCACACTGCTTACTAGACACACACTCACACACACACACACACACACACACACCAACACCGCCCCCACCAACACACGTTTACTTCATGGCAATTCAACGTGTCATGCACATCAACTAGATCTGCTGCTCTGTAAAATGGCTGTTAGTGAAGCCACATCACGCTCCTGATGAAGTGGTTTAGTGTCCAGTACAAAGCTGCAAAAAGTCTTCCTTAAAACAATTAAAAACAGCGAAGAAAAAGATGCATTCGTACAAGGACATAAGGTATTGTTTTATTTCTTATTTAACAGATTTAAACAGAAAAAAAAAGTTTAGATTAAACTTGTTGAAATGCTGAAACTGTGTTAACTAAATATATCTAAAAGTTATTGCATTATTTGAAGGGAAGCAAAACAACCATTATATTGCATGCCAAAGTTTTCCACTAAGATCACTTTATGTTGCAAAGGCACCTAGTTATCCATGTTAGTCAAACCTTCTTATATTATGACGTTGTAAGATCTTACAATATGTGTTAACATTCAGACGACCTGTTCATGATTGCTCTCAGCTAATACCGCACAAACATTTAGCTAAATAGATTTGAAACACCAAAACAATTGATTTCCTGAAGTCAGTTGGCTGGGGCATGGCCATTTGAATTGGGCCGAAGGTATACAGGAAAAACAAACTAAAACTAAATAAAGAATGAGGAATTTGCTGATGCTGCTGAGCTGCAACATTGCAGAATGTGTTATCCTGAGAAGCATCACAGTTTGGACAATGCACACTCTCTGCACAGCATTTGTTTGCTCCTCCTCTATCTGCCTTTTAGCTTATCTCGTCTCCCTTGCTCACATCGTCTCTTTACCCCACTATGAGTATCCACACACCCAAACACTTTGTTTGTGGGTGTGTGTGTGCAACTTTAATGGTCTTCCAGACATTGACACCAGCTGTATTTTTTTCAGTTCAGCAGCTCTTAAACTCTCAGGCCAACACATTGCGCTCCAGACCAGCTGAGAACACACAAATAATAACAGTGCTGAATAAATAAAAAATGCAACAAAATAAAGCAAAACCAAGAATCTCAGCAAAAAACAAATCCCTCAGGCTTCGTTGCGACTCCAGACAGGGAGCTTGTTTAAGCGGGCTAGGCTAAAACCATTTGAGCGAATCGTGACTGCATGTGCAAGCAAATAAATAAATAAATATACGGTTGTTAAAACACAAAGAGGCATTAAAATATGTTGAACAGAATGTGAACAGTGAGAGATAACCGTCAGAGATAATTACACACACAGCATGTCTTTTCAGCACCCTGATAACAGATCGCCTGCTTTCACAAAAACACATATTAAAACTCCTAAGCGCTTACGTTTTGGTAATGTTCAATCAAAACACTGTGGCATTCAAGTGTGAGGATGTGGAGAAAACATTTTATGTTATGACTGACTGCATTGAATTTCATAATTGTGGATGAAAAGGTTGAGTCAGGTCTTCTGGACCTATCTGAATTATTGAGCATGCATCAGCGTATTATGACTACCGTATTTTCCGCTGTATGAATTACAGATTTTTTTGCATAAATTAGCATGCCTGCAACTTATACAGTGAAGCTACATATTGTATTTATTATTATTATTTTTTTTTAATATTTATAACCTAATTTTTGGCTGAAATTTGATGATTTCATTCATTCTAACTGAAAATATTGAACACTACCATTTTCAGCCACTAGATGGTCCTCAACCTATATGGCAAGCCAAGTGCCTTACTAATAGATTTGACCATCAAAGTGCATTTATTAAGGAAATGTTCAACTTAGACACACCTTTGATATAGTTTAGAGAAAAACAAGTAGTTGTTTGTAAGTGTTAATCTTGTTAAATTCTTGTTAAAGTCCTCCCCTCCATACTTCTGAGGCCGTCATTTGGCAGCCAATCAATTTTTGGCACAACACTGGCCCAGCTTTCCGGGTTGTCAGCGGTGACGCATAATAGATGCAACTTATATACGGCAAAACAACATATTTATGTTTTCTTTCACGTTATTAGGCATATTTGGACTGATGCGACTTATTCGGTGGTGTGACGTTTACAGCGGAAAGTATGGTAGTTGCAAAATAGGGGTATTTAATTTTGACAGGTGAATGATACATCTTTCATGTCGTGCCTTTGTAACTAGAGAATAGAGCAGCCATTGGTTGTGAAACTCATCTTCAATGATTTGATCTGTGGTTTATGCATGCTCTGATTATGATCACTTCCTTGAAATTGACAGGCTTATGAGTCAGAATTTGTATGATTCACAAGCCGCAAGACTATATATAAATATATACTGTATATACACCAGTACTTTTGACTCTTGTCAAAACTTTTACTAACACTTAGCACTTTGTTGAACTTGAGACCTACTTTGGCATTTAGTACATTTCCACAAAGGACAGTTTCCTTGCTTTTTTCTCCAGTCAACCTTTATGTAAGAAATCCCCACCACAAGAAGACTCATGATGACTCCTGACTCAAGATTCAATGAAAAAAAAAACTGAGTAAAAATAAATAAATTACAAACTGTGGTATAATGTGATTAATTGATTACACAAACTGAAAAAAAAAGGATAAGAAATGTGACTTCAGGTTCAAGTTTTTACAACAGTGCCTTGTCTCATGGGCATGTTGGAAAAGAACCACTCTGATGGTAGGTAACAATTTTTAACAGGTATTTTACTTCCAAATCACACAAGATAAAAAGGTGATTTAGAGACCATTTATTAATTGCACTATCCATTTATACAGCATTTTTTTTTGGTCTAAACTATTGTCTGTAGTGTCAGAGAAGTGGCATCTGTGTATGCAGTTTATATTGGATGTTGATGTCATCCCAACAGATGAATAAAAATGTGTTTTCCGTAAAATTATACGTTTTATTTTTTCCCCAAATGTTAGTTTGCTGATTAAGCAACATGTTGAGTTAATGGGAATCATTATTTATCAAGATCAGAAAATAACTTGTGTTAATTAGAATAAGTCTTTGGAAAAATAGTTGACTTTTCTGCAAAAGAGGTGAAGTTTGTGAAATTTCAACATTTTGTTTCAAAATTAATGACGCTTGAAGTCACAATCTGTCCAACATTCTAATTCTGCTGAACCAAAGTAATGATCTAGCCTTTATTCTCCACCGGCTCATGCACCAACACATACAGTTTGCTTTTGAGGGAACGGTTTTCTTCAACCCTTATTTGTTTCCACACATGCCATGGGCTCTATAATAATGTGCACAGAAATACTATTAAAGATTTTGCTAAATATTAACAGTAGAAGCATACTAATCAAGAAACAACAAAAGTGGGAACAAACACATCTGAAAAAGAATATTTATCACGAATAAAAAAATACAAGGATTCAAGATAATTATAAGGTACTGTTGAAATGTCAGGGGAGAGCAAACTAAATGCATATATTTTAGTCAATGAGTTTAACAGTTGGCTTCATAACTGTCGTCTGACATCACTGAGCAGATGCTTGATTTTGTATTTTGTTTTCTCTGCCTATTCTGATGTAATGGGGAGGGGGTCCCTGTCATTGCCACATATCAACAAAACCAAAATATTTACTTTTGTTTTCTACTAGAGAATAAATGGAAAGGCTGACCTACTTGACTGTAGCAGGAAAGCAAAGAAAATGCGACCAACATGTATAATGTAAAGACAACACAGCATGCTTCGCATTCTCTCACAATAATGTTACACAGTGCCATCTTTAAAAGCTATGCACAAGCTGCTGAACTGTCTGCATTAAAACATGTATAGTCATCCCCGTTCACATGTCCTAATGGACATTTTCCCTCCATCTGTGTGTTTATCTTTTTTATTTTATTTTTGTAATCACAGTAGACAACAGCTATGTTTACATGCGCAAAATTTTTTGACCCGATTGAAATGTTTTCAGATTAAATAATCCAAATGTATCGTTTACAGGGGCACAATCCGTTCACGACGAGCGTTTACATGCAGCGGGCTTTTATTTTGAATAGAAGTACCGACATGCGCACGGTGGTAAACTCTCCATAAATAAAAACAATGAAGATTTTCTACTTCCGGGATGAACGTAAACAAACCTGAGCGCCCAAAATAGACCCGCGCCAGGTTTTAATGAAGCGGAGACCTTACTGCACTCCCTGATTGAGCTACAGGTAATACAGATAATGTTGAGCCATTTCAAAGTTTCTAGTAGAAATGTTGTTTTGCTTCCCCAACATATTAGCATCTAACCAAGCAGAAATACGTGAGGTAGACAATGGTCGCACAGGCACAGTCAGGTCAGTTTTCGACAATCGGAAAATAAAAAAAAGGGATCAGATTAAGTGTTTACATGCACACCATTCAGATTATAAATCAGCATAAACCACCCGTCTCATTCTGATTACAAATCATTTCGGATCAAGCTGAATCAACAAAGAATAATCCAAATGGGGCGTTTCCATGACACATTTTTATTCCGAATGGCCGTTTAATCCGATTACTTATGTCCATGTAAACATGGCTGTTCCCAATGATTCAGCCTGAACAAAAAAAAAAGGAACTGAACTGGTTCAGTTAAAACATTTGTCAAAAACTATTTGTAAAATTATATACAGGTTTCTCTATGTATATAAAGTTGTAGACAACAAGGCGTCTGACCTGTAAAATGCTAAAACAAAAATAAGGAACAAAAAAGACAAATATGTTAAATAACCAAGTAAATGAATACAGTGAAATATCAAAAAAGGGTTGTTTGGATGGGAAAAATGTGTATGAGGGAATTCCTAAGAAAAATAACTGGACTAAAATAAGTTAACTTCCCATGACAAAGGACTGGTGGACTCACCAATAGCTAAAGACAGAGGGAGGGAGTTCAGAGCCTGAGGGAGAGCAGTTCGGTCTAAAACTGACATGAAAATGAAGGAGTGCTCGGGGAAAAGCCAGCATGATGTGACACCTGAGGTTTGTGAGGGTTTAGGGCAGGTTGGCTCAGGATGATAAGATGACTGCCACCTTATCTTTTGCCGTCAGACTGCTAACACACACATGCACACACTTTGACACATCAGCTCACACACAGAGATTGGCCAGGGAATAGCAGGGAAAACAGTGTTGGAAGATTGGCAGACAGGTGTTAGGGGGTGTGTTTGGAATTGACTCAGATGTCCATTTGTGTATTGCAACATGTGTGGTCCAATGTGTGTGTGTGTAGGGGCAAGTAAGGGTATCCATGTGTGTGTGAACTTACACATTACTTCGGCAGTGAATTGTTGGTCTGGCGGAAGAGGAAATAATAAAGTTTAAAATGGACTGAAAACTCTGAATTCGTTTTTGAGGTTATTTTTTTGTAATAGGTGCAAAACTAAAACCAAACTGAGTCAAGTGTATTTTAATAGTTAAAATGAACTGCGGTTGGCCAAAGTTCTGCACATAAAAGAAATATAAAGCAAACATACACATTAAAAAATTAACAAACAAGAGATTATTAAAAACAGAAATAATTAAAATAATGATAAACTGACAAAAAAAAAACTTGAGATATGTCTAGTGCTGCATTAAAAGCTAATGAGAACAAATGTGCTTAAAGATGAAACCTACAAGCACTAAGAGTTGAAGTCTATCAAATGTGTAGGGGCATCTAGTTCCACAGTTTACTACAAATACTACAAATAAAATGTGCAGTAAACTAACCCAGACTTTGCCCCGACTTTCCATTCAAGGCCTTTCAAATCATAAATACAAATTTAAAATCAGTTCTAAAATGAACAAGGAACCAACAATAGGAAGCCAGCACAGGAGAGACATGTTCACACGACACGAGGTGCATTGTTCTGAACTAACTGCAGCCGCGAGATGCCCGGATGACTAAACCCAACATACAAAGATTTACAGTAATCCAGTTGGGATGTAATAAAAGTATGAATCGCCCATTCAAAGTCATTAAAGTATGAAACCAATTTCACTTTAGATAAAAAGCCTCAATTTAAAAAGTGATCCATTAATCACTAAACTGATCCGTTAGTCAAGGTCAAAATTTCAATCAAGAGCCACTCCTAATAATTTTAACATTTCAATAGACAGTCAGAGCACTAACATGTGTGATGGCCCCATAGATGTCAGTTCTTGTGCTGCTTGATTTAAAGATATAATCAAGACAGTTTAATATGAATACATAGTTCAAACAATTTATATGGACTAGGGCAAGTCAATGGACGGATGGACGGACAGATTTGCAGTCTGTTTCTGTATCAAGAAAACGGCTGTAGGGGTGAGAAAAAAAATAAAATAAATAAAAGGACCAGCGTGTGATACATTGTCGAGTATGACAGAGATTTAGGGCCACGCTAAGAAAACATTAAATAAAATAAAAGCCATCAAATTACAAGAATAAAGTCAAAGAGACTTGTTATTTTTGAAGCTCGCCTTAATTTTTTTATTTTCCACGAGTCGGATCCATGACATGACCTGTCAATCAATCCAGTAGGCGTGTCAGCAAATGACCAATCAAAAAGCTAAATGAGTCGTAATATTATCCAAACTCGATAAAGCAGGTTTACCGCATTTTAACTGTGGTAAAATGAAGAATGTTGAGCATCTTGTTAATTTATACTGTGGTATTGGTTTTACAAATAAGGAGAGAGTTAATCTGTTAGCACATCAGCATCAGATTATTATCAGTATTAGGACTTTGAACCTGCTTACAGTAAGGTGGTACGCTCTGAGGTGCTGCAGCGCAGCTCTGCAGGTAAGGAGCATTTAGCTTCGGACTGGTCATTTGCTGACACACCCACTGGATTGATTGACAGGTTGCGTCGTGGATCAGACTTGTGGGGAAAGAATAAACAGTTGTAAAAAAGTGTCTGATACAACTTTATTCTTGTAATAATAAGACTTTATTTTAGTTTATTTTCATTATTTTATGGCTTTTATTAATTTTTTTTCTTAGTGTGGCCCTTAAGCTCCATCGTAGTCGAGAGAAGGCAAAGTGCAAATAATTAAATTAAGAAAGCAACAGAGGAAAAAGGAAACTCTTTGAATGAATGGAACAGGCTTCTAACATTTATTTTTGCCTGGCAATAATCATAATATAGACAGTTTACAATGAATATATTAATATACAAAAACAAGAATTATCATCTTACAACTGTTTTAGCTACAGAACGTTAAAGTCCCAAAGGGCACAAATGATTATAGGTTAAGTGCTGTTATAAATAATTTAGAAGATATAAATGCATTAACAGTAATAGGCATTTAGCAGTTTTTGTTATCTATTTATTTCAATACAGTGCATATTTAAAATTAACCTTTTGTGGTGAAATAGTATAACATTGTAAAACAGAAATGAAATCATAAATTTGCTTTTAGGAAATCTCACATGGCACCACTTTTTTTATTTTGCACAAAATAACACTACCTCTTTCTGAACAGCCCAGAAACTGTGTTGGGGACAAACTGAACGCCAAAGGGGATCAATGAAGTTTATATTCAGATTAGGAAACAAATCAACATCATGATTCACCATCATTACTTTGGCAGATAGTCAGAGAGAAATTAGATTTTTATACCCTGGTTGCTTTAATGCGCCGGCTGTAAGAGTCAGTCTAATGATTCAGCGGTCATTTCAAGCCATAAATGTTAATTAACAGCCCTGGCTACTGGACATTCATTTCCTGCAATAGCCCAAAGGGAGGTCTTATAAAACATGTGACATGTGCATGTGGACATGTCACAAGTGTGAACATCAGTGTGTATGTAACCGAGTGCACGCTAGTGTTTTTTTTGGCCAGTGTGCAGTTTCATATGTGATAATGTGTTAAATCTGAGTCTTCCAAGGACAGGGAATGATGGGAATTGTCCCAAAGGCTCTTTTTGTCCTTTTCTAATACAGCAATAAGCCGTCAGCACAAACTATAACCAGTTCGACACACCATGACAATAATAAAATAATTCCTGGACAAAGTCAGGTAAAAGTCAAATCACAGCCTCGTGGAGGTGTGTGTGTGTGTGTTTACATTAAATTAACACAGGGCAATGGACAAAGACTGTGTTTGATAAAGACAATATAGACCAACAGTGTTCTGTGTTCATCAAAATCAATAGTTAATTGCATGCAATTATCAGGTGGGCAAAGTGGAAGGTTACACCTTAATACTACTACAAAAGACTATTAAAATGTAACAAAGTGTAATTAAACTGCTCTTAAAACTGACAACCAAATGAATGGCAGCAGAGCATTTGGTGAACAGACATTGATCATAATGGCCCATGAATAAATGTCTTTAAATATGATGTGAAGGTCATCTTTAAACAATTTAACAACCGCATTAAGTTTACATTCACTAGTTGCCACTGTTAATTGATGATTTATTGAAAGGACCCAAATGCATTTGAGTCCAGTTTAAGTTAAGTTTGCTTATGTTGCATGAACTAATGTCTAAAACAGGGGTTCCCAAACTTTTACATGCCATGGCCTCGCAAACAGCATTAGCTTTTGGACGACCCCCCCCCCCCCCCCCAAACCCACAAACAATGTTACAAAATATGTAAAGAAACATGAACTTTTAGAATATTTTAACTTTTATTCACTATGCAGTAGCCCCTCGTTTATCACGGAGGATCCATACCCTGTAGACCTGCGAAATGTGAAAAACCGCAAAGTAGGAATAGTAGTACAAGAAGTAAATAGAAGTTTATTAAAAACAGTAAAATAAATGTGTATATATATATATATATATATATATATATATATATATATGAAGACATTTTAAAACCTTCCCACGCTCTTTCAATATTCTAAACAATGTTTCTAAACTCTAAATGCGCTAAAAGAGCACAGAATGCCATGATTTCAGCTCTCTGCCTCCTCTGCTCTTTGTCACCTGCAAGCACTCTTGGCCACGCCCACTTCTCCAAACTGCATGGTCAACAGCTGATCAGCTGCAGCAGGAAGCTTATCCTGCACCAAGGGCTGCACAAAGGTGCAGGAAGATGGTGCTAAATATTTTAAAATAATTAATTTTAAATAAAAATCCCATGCCGATCGTGCGGCTCATCCATTTATCAGCCAATTGTGTCGTATCCAATCTTATTTTGAAAAACCACGATAGAGTGGGTCCGTGATAAACGAACCACAAAGTAGTGAGGGACTACTGTATTCAATTAATTATTACATCTGCTGAGCATTAAAAAAATATTAACTAATATGTTTTAAACACTGTTTTATATTCCCACTGAAAAACAAACAGACAACTTTCAACAAACTGTTTACCAGAAGAACAAAAAAATACATCTAACCTCGCTCTCAAGCGTGTTTATCTGGAAATGACAGATACAGATGGCCCTAGTGGGCAATTATTATTATTATTACTATTTTTATTTTTGGCTTATTTATTTATATATTTTTTAATCTTCGTCTCTCCTGATTTCTGGGACCCCCTTAGCACCCACTGATTCACGAGCTGAGCATTTTTCATCTTAAAAATAATATTAAACAAACAAACAAACAAAAAATAATAATTTTGTGTTTTCCAATCTTTTGAGATAAGTGCCTTGTTACATGCCTACTAATTAATGAAACATTAAAAACCAATGTCATGCTTGTCTTTAGAAATATAATCTTTATGTATCCTTTATTTCCCATCAATCCATTTATCCATTCGTCTCCATCCACCCCCTTCCCTCACCTTGTCTTTTTCTTCATATCAATCTAAAGGCATTGTTGTACATCACCTTTTCAAGCTTGGTGTAGTGTTCTAGCCACAAAGAGATTTTAAAGGACTCCCTCACTCTACATCCTATCCCCCACCCCATTTCACCAAACGGATACGAGAAAAGCCCTCATGTTGGATCCACAGTTCAGTAGTTTCTAATTATGTGTTGCAGCCTGGACCGAATATTTCATATAGAGCCGCTAAGGAGCGATAAGAGACAGACAAATGATGGGAAATGTGCAGAGGCAAAAAGGATGTACAAACAGAAACAAAACAAAATGAGGTTAAAGAGAAGACACACTACAGTGCACTGAGGGGGGTCATGTAGGTCAATATTATTTAGAAATAAATTGGGAGAAAATTGCACAAAAACATCAAATATAGCATTCCACAAAGATAGTGTTTTTACTGTGTCATAAACACTAAAGTTAAACTGGGTCAGGAGAACTTGATGCTCCTAAAACACTAAAGACTTTTCAAAAACACTTTAGGAGACTCATTCTGGGATTCAAAGAAAAATGTTACATTTAATAGCTGGGGCTTCACCACATATAACATAGATTCACGCAATCTTCAGAGGTTTTGCCAGTGTACCAACGTGCACACTGACTGTTTCTATAGATGTACATGCACATCACTGCTGCCTACAACCGTTACACCTCATAGCTGAGAGATGAAAGAAGAAATGTCAAATAGATTGTTGTATTTTAAATGTTTCATCTTTTCAGGTCAAAGTTCAGCCTTTACAAGTTGGCTTATTATTTGTGGGTTACCGTATTTTTCGCCGTATAAGTTGCACCCCTTTGCATACATTTGCAAGTCCTGTGACTTACACACCGAAGCGACTAGTATGTTTTTTTTCCCCATATTTATAACCCTTTCTTTTGTGCTGAGATCTGACAATTTCATTAATTCTGACATGAAAAATATTCAACATTACCATTCGAGTATTATGGCAAGCCAAGTGTCTCATTAAAAGGTAAAAGTGGCTTTTAATGAGACACTTGGCTTGCCATACAAAGCCACCTTCGTCTCGCTCCACAACTCCTGGAGCAAATGTCAAATCCGCTGCATTTTGCCGCTCCGCCCAGGTGAAATGCAGCTGATTTGACCATTAAAGTGCATTTATTAAGGACAAGTTCGACTGAAGCACACCTTTGCTATAATTTCGAGCAACCGAATAATTGTTTTTAAGTGTTATTCTTGTTAAAGTCTTTCTGTGCACGCTCCCGCAGCCACCATTTTGGCAGCCAATCGATTTTTGGCACAACACTGGCCGGGTGGTCAGTGGTGACACATATTAGATGTGACGTATACGGCAAGCAACTTATTTATTTATTTATTTTTTCTACTTTATTAGACATTTTTGGACTGATGTGACTTATACGAGGATGCGGCGTATACGGCAGAAAATATGGTAAACATGTGCATTAACATTTAATTTAAATAAATTTAAATACAATGTGTACGCATCAGTTTATTTGACTGTTAGAACAAGTTTTAGGCTGGATTATTATTATTATCATTTTCTTATGAAGTACATTAATCCTGGTGGACTATAACCTTTGACACCAGCTCCTATCCAGTTTATAAATCTGCATGTTTATCTAGTCCCAACCAAAGTAAATTGTAAGACGTTGGTTATTGGAGGTTAAATGTCTTGGGACATAGCCTTTTGACAATATTACAATACTTAGGAAGCCTTCTTGACTTTGATAGTGCCCCCCCCCCCCCCACCCCACCCCACACACACACAGTGTCTCCTCAGAGCTTGTTAATGGCATGTCATTAATGTTGGTGTACAGTTGCCAGCTGTAATACTTTCTGTGGTCATTAGACCATCTGGTGGCCTGACTACACTCGTATCTCCATCCGTCTCTACTTCTGATGGTCTGACTTCTTGTGCTGCAAAATCCACGAGTCAAGGCCTTAAACGTTTAGTCATTTTTTCTTTAAATCAAACAATTCAATAGATGTTTTACTGATAACTGTGTCAGTCATCATATCGTTTTCAAGAGTTTAATACTTTGTATTATTGTAATCCAATTTAATTCTGCAGTGTCTCTTGTCCCTTCATTTACTTCCCTCCAGTTGTAATATTGTGCAAATGCAATGCGTTTCAGTTCTGATGCTCTGATGTGATAATTGCAGAGTTGCCAAGTCTCACTTGTTGAGGGATTAAACTATTTTTACAAGAAACCTTTATTGTTATGCTTCTATGCAACATAGCATATTTCAAACGACTGCTACAAATTTCTCCAATTCCAAATTATATTTACTGCAGTCGTAATTTATCGAGTTTGGACCCCAGAATGCAGATCTCACTAGGATCTGAAATAAAAAGTAAGGCTATTGATGTAGTTTTAAGAATGTAAACAAAGGCTGCAAAGTGGCAGCAAAAAGAACCTCCATTTTTTTGTCAAACTTGCACAAGAAGACATAAAGGCAAACTGGACGTGGCATCAAGCTCAATGGCAGACTGAAGAGTGAGGTGAAACTGATTTACTTTAAAGACGGGATGATGCGAGTGGCTGCAGCTGTGTGACTGATGTAATGGGACAGATGGAGATGGGCGTGGCAGGCTGACAAGAAAAGTACTGACAAAGGGAGGAGAGCAGATGACACAAAGCAATTGGCCAAAGACCAATCCAATGAAAACAAAACAAAAAATTATGTTAACTTGCTTTTTATGTACAGATGTTTCTATACAGTGGCCTGAGACGACTTCTGTTGACTTGGCACTATATAAATAAACTGAACTGAATTGAAGTGAAAGCATAACTAAAGACAACAACCACAAAACACATATGATAACAAAATACAAAAATAAAGATAAAAAATATCAATTAATCAAAAGTAAAGCTGCCACAACACTTAAAAGAAAATAGTGTGAATTCCTCACAATTCTACTGTCATTGGCATATTTCAGAGTAAGTACGCAGTCGTTTATTGTATGATCCTATGAAGTGATCTCTGTTGCACATCCATTTGTCTATGCTTATGTCACTGCAATAATGGGTCACATAATGACAATTGAATCATCTTTGGTAGATGTTAAATTGGAACAAGTGCAGCCTAATGAGCATTGCCACGGGTAAGTGATGTTGAGATTCACTCATCAGCAAACACACATTTAACAGCTGCATCAGCTAACTGCAGCCTAATATCATCAAGTCACTGAACACAACAGACATGGTAAAAATATCTCAATACAGAAAATCAATTACTAAAATGCAGACCTTACAACTGTCTAAGTCATTTTTGCTATTGATCAACCCCCCCCACACACACACATCCAACAGACATTTATGGGCTCATGCAATAATACGCATGTGCCACATTCACGAAATCCCATGGAGTTTGTCATTTCAGCACTGATTTTTTATTTTTTTCTCCCAAATAATTAGAATACTGCAACGTTCAGTAAAAAAAATTTAAAAAAAAATAAAAATAATAGCCAGGCTAATTAAAAAATGTGGCTTTTGTTCAATATTTCACATTCTGTAGACAGGAAACTGCTATGCATGCCAGAAAAGACCAAACGTCTCCACCTTAATTAATTCAGTGTTTTCTCTTTTCTTCTTCTCTCTTTTCTACCTGAGTCTCACTGCATGTGTGAAGCAACACTCAGATTGCTTCTGTTTCATGCAGCTGATCATTACTTGTCTGCATCTCTTTACATTTTTTAATGAGACGGGGTTTTGACGACCAGCTGCTATACATTCCTAAATTAAATTTATTTTTATAAAATATATTGTTATTCAATATGTGTGTCACATAAACTAAGCATTATTTTAACTAGTTTTTTTTGTACAAAAAAAGTACGTAACAAGTGTTTGTAACACTTGAATCAACAAACTGGTCAATTTCATTAAACTACAGAAGAAACAATTATACTCTCCATCTTTTATTATAAGAATCTACAGGGAACAAATGTGGGTACGATATTTATTAATTCTCATAATTCACATCAAAGACAGCAGTTAAAATGACATCTGTAAGCTTCTGAGTAAAAAAAAAAAAAAAGTACCATCCTTGCTGCCGTACACGTCGCACCACCGTATAAGTCACATCAGTCCAAATATGTCTAATAAAGTGGGAAAAAAACATAAATATATCACTTCGCCATTTAAGTCACATCTATTATGTGTCACTGCTGATGCACCATGTTTGTTATGTCACTGCTGACCACCCGGAAACGTGGGGCGGTGTTGTGCCTATTATCGATTGGCTGCCAAAATGGCGGCTGCGGGAGTGTGAACGAGAGGACTTTAACAAGAATTTAACAAGATTAACACTTAAAAACAATTATTTGTTTGCTCTAAATTATATAAAAGGTGTGTCTCAGTTTAACTTTTCCTTAATAAATGTACTTTAATGGTCAAATCAGCTGGATTTCAGCTGGGCGGCGCGACGAAATGCAGCTGATTTGACGTTTGCTCCAGGAATTCTGAAGCGAGATGAAAGTGTCTTGGTATGGCAAGCCAAATGTCCAATTAATAGCCACTTTTACCTGTTATGAGGCACTTGGCTTGCCATAATACTCGAGCGCCCTCTAGTGGCTGAAATTGGTAATGATCAATATTTACATGTCAAAATGAATGAAACTGTCATATCTCAGCCAAAAGTTGGGTTACAAATATTGGGGGGGGGGGGGCATAAATAAGTCGCTTCGCTGTATAAGTTGTAGGACATACTGATTTATGCAAAAAGCTGCAACTTATACAGCAAAAAGTATGGTATATCTTTACTTTTTGGGAGGGCTAGAGCATGCACAAAATGTGTCCACATTCAGTCCTGCCATGTGTGTCTTAGCGAATCCAGTCACAAGTGGACAGTGCAAAATGCAAATGTGAACATATTCAAGACTGACTGACAATATGTTTAAATCCAATCACAAAAACAAAATAAAACTAAAATCAGAATTGGCCCAAATCAAATTCTGTGAAAAGTTTAAATGCAAAAATCCACATCGGATCACCCATTGACCTGAAAATAATCTACTTATGCAACAAAGTTCATTGCCTTGATTTAAAAAAAATATTTTAAAAGCACAGTCACAATCTGGCATTTGTCCCTACTAATAATACTAATATGAAAATATTAGAACAAAATGGTTAATTTAATGTATATCCCCCAGCACGATCACCACCATGTGTTCTTAACCTCAAACTATTCATGAGTTTAAAAAAATATATTTACTAGGCACAAGATTGGTAATAGATATTTAAATAAATGCATAAAGATGTATGAAGCATTGTGTTACAGTAGTGCTATTGTTCAATATCTTTAACAAAAATACAAGCTAGCCATTGTTTAAAGATTTGTTTCATCTTCAAACTATAAAGTATTATTTTTTTTGTTCTGCTCCAAAACAATAGTAATCAGTCTAGGTGGCCTTACATTCCATTTTTAGAAAAGCAGCTTGAACACTATATTAAATCTGTCAGTGTCTTGTGCAGGGAGTGCATTGCTTTTAAAGGAAATTAGAGGAGCTTATTTGATTGGCCATGATGGATGCTGGTCTCCAACACCCCCACTGATAATGCATTTCTCCTAAACGTGCCCTGTTTCCAAATGTGCCACAGGTGTGCTTCGTTCTTTAAATAATGTACGCAGTTGTCGAAGTCTCACATTTGTTTTAGCATTATAAGATTAAAGTGGAAGCATGAAGTCAATAAACATGAAAAAACATCACCCTGAAGCCCATTATGCTGTCACAATCTATTCAATCCAGCTTTATGTATTGTAGCACAGTAGTAGAACTGAAAACTCACTACTTCAGTCCATTTTAATTTAGGTGACACATATTAGCTTTTCCCTTTAAAACAGGATTTATTCCAATCCAATTCAATTCAATTCAGTTTATTTACTGGTATATAGTGCCAAGTTAAAACGGAAGTTATCTCAGGGCACTAAACAAAAACATTCACATACATAAAAATGCATTATTAACATCATCAATCTAAGGAAGGAAGCCAGCAGATTGTGCTGAGTCTTAAATTAATACAATTTGGGTCGTCTACTTTAAAATGGGCAAACAATAATTCAGTTTAATTTCAAAATATAATCCTTAGGCAGAACTCCAAAACGTTTTCTGATACAGTTTAAGTACAATTTGCCTAAGCTGTTGCAGAGAGGAGCAACTTATCTAATGTGTGTTTCTGAGTACAAGTGTGTGGGAATATCATTCCTAATGGGGAAGTCACAACCTCATGAGAATTCCTTATGACGTCTTTTGAAAATAAAAGCTGCTAAAAAGCCTCTCCCATGTGAAAACTGATTAAAACAGTTAAGTCAAGCACATCCCAAGGCACAAAGTCTAAAAAAAAAAAAAAAAAAAAAAAAGAATGAGTTCTCTACTATGAATAATGTCAGTCAAGTGAGGGAAATAAATAAATAAATAAAACAAAAAGCCTCGTTGACTTACTTGTTTTTTTTACCAAGGTTACTGTATTTTTCGGACTATAAGGCACACCGGATTATAAGGTGCAATATAATAATAATAGTAATGTGTTGTCATTATTGTATGTTCCCATACAATGGTGAAATTGGCTCTCTGCATTTAACCCTTCATACCTAGGGTACACTCAGGTGGAGCAGTGGGCAGCTATTGAAGGCAACCGGGGGCAATTGGGGATAAGGCGTCCTGCTCAGAGACAGCACAATATGTGCAATGACTGGGGATTAAACCTGGGACTTCCATGTCCCGATTTGGCTGCCCTGAGCTCCAATATATCCCCAATATCAATGAACGGGTCTGTATTTATACGTAAGGCGCATCAGATTATAAGGTGCATTAAGCGAAACAAAACAGATACTTCAAACTTTATTCAACTCATTCACAATAACCACATAAAATTGGTTTGAGGTCAGTAAACACAACCAGAATTAATACATAAAATGCACCGGATTATAAGATTAATCTTTGTTAAAATCAGGTCTCTCTTGTAAATGAGTCCTCGAGGCTCAGAGGGATTAACCTGTCTAAATAAAGGTTGAAGGAATAAGGCTCAAAGTTGATTTTTGAGAAAATTAAAGGATTTTAAGTGTGCCTTAAATATGGTATTTGTCCCTTGTTACTTAACATTTTGCTTGTCATAGAAATTATCTTAAAGTTGAGGTGCAAATCAAATCTTGGGTTTTCTAATACCAGTAGTCAAGTATGCAAACTGGGGTAATAATTTGATACTAATCTTTAGCTTAAAATGCATCCGAGTCCATGGCGATGGACATAGTTGCCAAAACTGGCATGATGTGGTAATCTTTCAAAGATTTTCAAGCATGCCGAGTCAAACAAATAGGCATTTTATTTATTTATTTTTTCCCCATATTTTGAGAGTTTGTCAAGTCCACATGGCATCACTGTCTCAACACACAACCCAACACAGTTATACGGCACGTACCGTGTGAGTGGAACTATCATTTCAAATGAGGCTTTCCAGTCTCGACAACTCAATTTTCTGATTATTATAACATAATTGTGGTAGTTAATGGGCATTCTCGTATTTCATTTAGATTTTATGAGGGGAAAAAAAGCCAGTTTGAGGCCATATTACGTCTAAGTAGGCAATTAAAACAAATTGCTTCAAGTAATAGAAGAATATGGCTGCTCGTGATAAGTTCCATATGGAAATGTATTTTCTTTTTACATTATGTCAATTAGAGCTATACCTCCAAGAGGAATGGACTGTGAATTATATCATAGTCAAACAAATATTTCCATGGAAATACCAGTGCATGTCTGTCTGTCTGTCTCATGCCAATGTTCAAAGCTAAACATTGTATAGCATTCTCTGGCTTGACTTTGTCTCGGAAGATCGTGAAGGGTGTCCATGACTGCAGGCCCTCTGGCGGCTGATGAGATCGATCCTGGAGTGGCAGCCTTGGCCACAGTGGCTGCAAGTGAATGTGAATGTCTGGTCAGGTGTGGGAGTGGGTGCTCTGTTCTTTCTCCTGCTCTGCTTGTCCTCCAGGTTGGCAAGTCTTCCTGTCTTAAAAGGAACCCACCGCCATGAATGTTTGACCGCCAGGCTTCGTGGTCAGTGGCGTGTGTGGACCAGTTTAGGGGGTCGATATGGTTCACGCCTTGATGAGGACTTTGTAGCGTTTTTGTGGCGCCCCTCTCTTGTGCCACCCAGAGGAGAGCTGGTCATACAACACGATCTAGGCAGTGAGCCTCCATCTTGGACACGTGCCCTGCCCGACATAGGCGAGCCTTGAGCAGCATTGCCTCGATGCTGGTGGTCTCCGCCTGCTGGAGGACCTCCACGTTGGTAACAAAGTCAATCCAGTGGATGTTGAGGATGGAGCGGAGACAGCGTTCGTGGACGCGCTCGAGGAGCTGTATATGGTGGCGGTAGGTGAACCACGATTCAGATCCATACAGGACTGTGATTAGGAGGGTGTATAGCATTATATCCATATAAACTTGACACAATATCTAATCACACACAAAGTGACATGTTTTCCCAGACAAGTGTAACTTGAGTCAATTTAAATTGAATTCATACTAATAAAGGCATGAACAGATATGAATGTACTCTTTACCCTACAAAAGATTTAGTTTATTGATGAAAATTATAATTACAAACTGCTCCTAATGTAATGAAAAACAAAAAAAAAAGCCATCATTCAAAAATCACTTTTTTTTTCTGTACGCTTATGAAAATATGTAAAAAATATACTTTTTGTTCTCCTCCTTCCTTTCGTTCTCACATTAGCACTGCAGCAATCTGATACTTCCCGGACTCTGACAGCCAGAGCATGCAAGACCACATAAAGTCCGTGACCAATAACGCATCAGGAATGTGTTGTGAGGAAATCTAGGAATTTGTCATGGGGAGGGAAAACTGAACATGGGGCAAAAAAATTGATGGACTGCTCAACATGCCTTTGCAGTGAAATCAGATCCATTCCTCTCCTGAACGCAAATTTGCACACAAAATCTATTTCTCCTTTTCCAACATGCTTATGTTCTCAGGAGTCACAGTCAGAGAAGTGCATGGTGATTGCTTAAGTGTAACATGTGTGACAATATTTAACTTTAAAATACTGTTTGTAAAGTTCACAGTAATTCATATATCCATTCATTATATTTACTCGCGTCTTCCTTTTCAGATCATATTATGTATACATTTGTTTTAAATGAATCACACAACTTTGGGTTTGTTTAAAAAAAAAAATACAACACATTAAAAAAGAAACTTCTTACATAGAAATGCCCAAACATACAAATCAAATCTAATGATAAAACAAGGGTCAGCAAGTTAGTGCTGATTGCGCCCGTCAGCACTGGCACCACTGTAGGTGGCTATGGAGCACAATCAGAGTCGCAGATGGAGCATTTAAAATATGCATCTGGAAACAAAATATGGCAGATAATAGCAATACAGCAGCCTCTGGGCTCTGTGATGATGGGTCCAATGGTTTTCAAATATGGTTTCTCCAGAGGAGGGTAAGAATGAAAGCAGCAGTTGGTGATAATCACCTGAGGTTTTAGCATAATCAGCAATTTGCAAGAAGCGACGTTTATGAAAATTAAGATATTGGCTCTGAATTACTTACTGTCAAACAATTATAGTAGCATTTTTTTCTTTATTTTTAATTAGAATATAACAAATATAGGGGAAAAGGATATATATTAAGAAGCTAAGGAAAACAAAAAACCCACTGGAAATAATATTTAAAAGATGTTCATAACAGAATAAGCAACAATGACAAAACTACAATGTCAAGCTGGAGTGATGAGTGAAAAGAAAAATAAATATATAAAACATGCATTCCTCTAAAGAGTGGAATTACAGAAAAACAGATGGTGTGTTCAGCTGGTGTTTGGACTCAAGTTTTAATCCACTACACATCAATTTGTTGGCTAGAGCACTGTTGGTCCTGGGGGTAACCGTTTTACTGGGTCTGTCCAGAGTATGTGCCTATAAAAAGTACATTTGACAAAGTATCTTAGTACACATGTGATATTTGTGCAGCTTTTATTATGTATATTTGCATGTTATCTAGTGTGTGAAGGTGTGACTGCTGGCTGGATGTTTTATTTTAGTATCTAAAGGTGCAAACAGATCCCAACACTGTTTCTAAGAAAACTGCAAGAGAATGAGTGTATTTGCATCTGTCTTAACCTAATACTTAAACGATGTGCACGTTCAGGAACTCAGTTGCACACTTGTGTAGAGATGAACATGCTCACAAACACACAAATGCACACACCTCCAGGCATTTGTGCTAACACATCTGGGATAGGTATGAGATCTTAGGCACCTCACCAAGATAAATAAAGGAAATTTCCAGCCTTGACATAGTTTTTGGTGCTGAGAGGGGTTTGTCAAGGTGACGGCTTTCACTAATGGGGGTGGTGGGGGGTGCTCCTGAACAATCAACACATTGTCATTTGGTGTCTGCGCATGTGAAAATGTAAGTGGGTGCTCACAAGTGTCAGTTTGCACATGTATGGGAAATCAGATAGGGTAAATATCTTAAGCACTATACTTTTTACTGATAATTATCACACATATCTCCCTCTCCCTCTATCTCTCTCTCTCTCCCCCTCTCCCTCTATCTCTCTCTCTCTCCCCCTCTCCCTCTATCTCTCTCTCTCTCCCCCTCTCCCTCTATCTCTCTCTCTCTCCCCCTCTCCCTCTATCTCTCTCTCTCTCCCCCTCTCCCTCTATCTCTCTCTCTCTCCCCCTC
>NC_056515.1:35014410-35029974 GCF_014905685.2 Nematolebias whitei | reverse complement strand
TATATATATATATATACTTTGTACATAATTTTGTTCCACCTCATGTACCACATGTTATGCGAATGACAATAAACTTGCGCTTGATTTTGATGCACATATATAAAAGTTTAAAAAGTAACTAAAGCTTACCAGGCCCCTCAGATTTTATTTTATTTTTCTCAGAATTTTAGTTACCAGCAATAAAATCATGCTTCTTTGCTTTTTGTTCAGATTCAGTTGTCGTGTTCAATAATATATGAATCTTAAAAAAAAAAAAAAGAATAACATTTAGCTTCCGCACTGACCTGCCAATTTTACTCGATTAAACAAAACATTAAACCTTTTTGATTTTTTTCATTTTAAATCGTATTATTTTCCAACCTAAATGTATACAAAAATCTGAATAATTATATATATATTTTTTCTCTCATTTAGTTATTTTTATTTGTCCACTTCAAAAGTTTTTTTTTTTTTTTTTAAAGCACACAAGACAAGCACATGAAGAGGGCATGTGTAAATATAGAGGCATGATTGACCAACTTATCTATCCTAATTTAATTATGTTTATTTTCACACCTGGCTTCTATTCCATTTTAACAAGACTTCAAAGAAAAAGTAAATGCCTTCTTTTCCACTCACTACCCTTTGATTTACTCTACAATCTATCTCCACATTTCTTTTTTTTTATCCTCTCCCTAAAAGCTCCTCTCCTTCTTCCTTTACTAGTTTTCCTTCCTCTGCCTGCAGTGGCTGCCCAATAAAGGATGTTGTTAATATCATTAGGCAGACTTCCGCTCCGTCCAAGTGCCCAGCCCACTCTCTTTCAGCCATAATCAAGCATGCACATTAACTATCAAAGTAGACTTTGCTAATAAACTATCACAGTGGAGCGGAAAAACATGCACGTATGCTCCAGCAGAGAAAATACTGTCAGCTCTGTGCAGTTAAGTGTGTCTATGTGTGCAGGGTAGAGTGCGGGGTGTTGAAGTTAGCGAGGGCTTGTCCAGACAACACTAATAAAATATACTCCAATGGCAAGCTCAGTCCAGAGCAAATCTGCTATAAATACACCAGAGTAATTAGGGTTGAGAGACATGTACATAAACAGACATGGTTAATAACATGGGTTCCAAGAAAAGACAAACGCTGTCAGTTTAGTAGGTTTAAATTGGAACAGGGAGGTAGGGGTAGTTGTGGCTTCCAGATGCACTGCAGTCATTTGCTGTAAATCATCTTTGAAATTGTCAAGCACTTGTACAGCCGAAAGCATCATCTCCTGACAGCTGAAAACTACAGTGAATATATCACCATTTAAATATGATGTAAAATGAATACATGATGCAACGTATCAAGCTGGGAGTGCTACATTAGAAAGAACAACAGGAGACGGGAGGCCAATGATATCAGGCTGTTTAGCAAAACACGCAGTAAAACAAAAGACAAACGTATTCTTGTGTAATGAACACATAGGCTATTATACGACTAAATGGGAATGCATTTTCCAAACATGCAATTTAAACATTGTAACTGTTGAGAACAATTACGCAACCCATATTTTGTTTAGTACTTTATTTTCAATGGCACGGATGACTGAAATAAAAGTTTTGCAACACTGAAAAGGGGAAAATATAAATATGAACTGGTAGTTTGCCATGAAGCAATAATCACTACAAGTTTTTAATTAATTCCACTTGCTCATAAAACTGAAGGCTTTTATTTTTATTATTTTTTAACCTTGAACTAAAATATTGGTATGATAAATTGGATTGATTTGTGGATTTATTTTATATATTTTTTCATTATCATGTGGCCACTCATAAACTCATTCGACCATGCTTCATCTTTTATGGCCTTTCTTTTGCACAGTAATGGAAAAAATAAAAAATAAAGGCCACACTGATAATTATTTAGGGATGGAGCATCAATAGATTAAAAGCCCCTAGCTCAGCCAGACATACTCTTCAATTCACATACACAGTTGCAAAAAAAGCATGCTCATATACATATATGCTTGAAAAAAGAAGCTCATTCAAAAAGATTATCAACTAGTGTGGCCAATTCCTTAAAATCAACAGGGACAAAGATGGTGGAGTGGACAAAGACATCGGATGGACATATATTTGCACATACAACCACTGTGCAGCCAACATTGCCAGAGGCAAAGCCCTAAGCCTTTCAACAACTCATAAATATGTCAGAGCAAAGATAAATAAATTTATCAGAAATGTCCTTACAAATAAGAATTAAGTTATGATTGCTAATATAAAGTAGGTGATCCCATGCGGATTTTTATTTTTTTTTCAAAACCATTGGAAAATGTATGCATGTTAATGTAGTCCATTATTAATATTGCACCATCGTCTCAGACTGGTGGACATTTTCTACACACAGTGGTGTTGATGGTAGGTTTATCTTTGAGTGCAAAACAAATAAATATTAAAATAAATGAGAAAACCTTGACTTCCCCACTTTCACATTTGGCAGATTTACTTAAGTTAACTTCCTAAAGTTACTTCCCAAATCCTCATCCATCCATCCATCCATCCATCCATCCATCCATCCATCCATCCATCCATATGTATTAGATATAATTTTTTGCAGGGGTCACCACATCCAGTGAACTTGCACAAAATATTTAGCAGATGTTTTATGTCGGATGCCTTTTGTGACACGACCTGTTCTCATAACTTATAACCATGTTGCTGCCCAGTTTCCTTGATCGTTGTATCTGTTCAAATCATGCAAGTTATCATTTGTTTAGCAACTATTCCTCCTTTTTCATTTTCACCCATTTTTGCCTTCTTTGAGTTTGCACTCATCCAAGTCTTAAAATTAGGGGTGCACCGATAAATTGGGATTTATCGGTCCCGATTTCCATAATTTTGGGTGGTTGGAGATCGGCTGATACTTGCATGAGAAACCGATTTTACAGATTGTTTTTGTGTAGTTTTAACAATAATTGTCTAAACATTGATATTTCAGAGCACTACCTCATGGTCAGTTAAAACAAGTTAGTATTGGTTCTAGGATATTGTTCAAGGGTATGTTTTTCAATAAAATAAGATTGGAAAATTGAAGGTGCATTGTGACCATTCAACACCTGACAGTGTTGCTTATAAAACTAAATCGGTATAGACCAAAATCGGAATCTGCAGTTTAGACATTTTAGAGATCGGTGATCGGCCAGAAAACTGCAATCAGTGCACCCCTACTTAAAATCTTTTAGAAGCATATTTTATTTTGCTTACTTTGCCTTGCTATCTATAGAAACTGGTCTTCTTTTGTGCTGCTACTCTGCCTAAACATGAGCATTCTCATATAGTATACAACTATTTTCTCTCTCGACACTTTCCATGACCTTTCATTTCCCACAAGAAGTGACCACAGTCTGACGTTAGCCACAGATGACCTCTCCATGTCACACATCATGAGTTATCAGCCTCTCCCTCAAACCCAAGGTGACAAAGACATTTATTCTCCCCCCTCATGTGCCACCTTGTGTTTGGGAACAGAAAGCAGGCAACATGCCATCTATTTCCTTACCTTTGTGTTGCCCTTGATGTTGACATTTCAATATGATTTATGTGCACATTGTACAGTAAAGACCCTGATCTGCAAAGACTGACAAATTTCTTTATAGCTGGTAACAAATCATAGAATATCTTTATTGATGACCAGAAGTAAATGCCACTGGTGAATTGAAAAAAAAAAAAAAAAAAGCCAACACATTAAAGGTACAAAAATGCAGTAAAGCACTGGTGCGTGGAACATACCTCAAGCCCACTTTAATTAAGGGTCATGGCCTGTTTGCTAGGTTATTGGTTTAAAGCCCATGGGAAATAAATAATATAATAAACTATATATGATTTTAATGAAAAATGCATGTTTTGTTTTATGATTTTCAATAATGGTGATCATTTGGTTTCCACTCAAAAATGATAACACTTTTTTTTTTTTCTCTCCTCAGACGTTAGCATCAGTTGTAAGTACTGTTGGTAAATTTTAACTTTTTTTTTTATATATACAAAACTAATGCATTTTTCCTCAACTTAAATCATTTTGACGTCATAAACTCGCGCAACATCCAACGAAACCAAAGCCTTTCCATTTCAGCCGTAAGCTATTCAAAGGAAAACACTCTAGGTTGGCATACGTAGCTCTCCGTTTCCCATGTTTCCAGCCAGTGTTTTAGAGCACTAACACCATTCTGAGTGGTTGGCTAACTTACAATGTAGGCACATTAGTAAATGGCTAGAAGAAGGATTACACATCACAAAGCCACTGCCCCGGGAGTGGCTAATGATTTTTTTTTCTCTCCATAATATACTTCTAAATTGCATGCTTACTGTACTGCACCACTTCCTCAAGGCATTTTTGTTTGTTCTGCTTAGCTTCCAGATGTATGTATATATGTTGTACACATCTGTCAAAAACTAATTATATTGTATTGAATGCAATACATTTATGTGGCAGAAAGTAAATATAACTGAATAAATGTTTCTATAATATTCAAACTTATGTGTGAGGTTGTTTTAGGAAGCATATTGTTAAATAATCTGAATGATCGTGTGCCAAAAATGAACATTTGGCTGAGTTTGACTATAAATCTGTCGCTGTTAGATGGTGAACTTGTATGAGGAGAGGTTAGGGGATGCATATTATTTATGTATTATTTATTTATTTACTACCAATTCAATTATTGTTCTGTTATTCATTTCTTCATTATTTGCCTTGAGAGCTAGAATGTGAAAAGAGCGATAAGAGTATGAATGCACTGTGAAGCCATGGAGCCATACAAAGTTAGATGTGCAAAGACAATGACCTCACAGTGAGCCTGTTAGTTACAAACAACAATAACAAAAAAATAAATAAATAAATAAAGCAGAAAATAAGGCAACTTAACAATATCAAACTAAAATATAGACACTGCAAATTGAAAAGAGATCCTACAAAATATATCTACTGATACCAAAGCTCAAGCTCAATAGTCCAGCCAAAAAAATCCAACAAAGTTAAGTCAGTTCCTCTGGATGGTTTATTTTTGTTGAAATGTTTCGTCTTTCATCCAGAAGACTTCATCAGTCAGAGGAACCACAACAAACTCAGTCTTATAACTGGTTGACACACTATGGGTAAATGCTGTACGACTAAGTTTCCTGGTGATGAGATCACCAGGAAATGTTTTTTTTTGTTTTTTGTTTCCCTACTATGGGAGTTGGTGCTTGTGGGACTCCAGTTTGTTTGTCCTCAGACTGAACAAGTCCTTTGGATGAAGGATGAAATGTCTCAAAAAAAAAAAAAAAAAAAAAAGAAACCATCAAGATGACCTGACTGAACTTTGTTGCATTGTTCATAAACGTTCTACATCAAAGTTCATGCTCAATAACCCAGGTAAAATAATCCAACAAAGTTGTAAGGTCATTCAGACGGTTTCTTTTTTTTATTTATTTTTTTTTTATATTTTGCCCTTCATCCAAAGGACTTCATCAGTCCGAGGAGCCACAACAAACTTGGTTCCATAAGTGGCTTATTCACAGAGAGGACCAACCAGTTTCATGGTGATAAGATGGTTTCTGGAGTCTGCCCTCTCCCCCGTTGACTCCTCTGAGGGAGCCATATCTAAAGTGGTTCAAAACAACAACATTTATGCTCAATAATCCAGGTTAAAAAAAATCCAACTAGTTTAAGCCAGGTCCTCCAGACATTTTTTTTATTTTTTTATGTTTTGTTCTTCATCGAGTGGATGAAGTTTTGATGTTTTGAACCACTTTGGTCATGGCCGTCTCAGAGGAGTTGACGGGGGAGAGGGCGGACTCCAGAAACCATCTTATCACCATCAAACTGGTTGGCCACTATGTGAGTAAGCCATTTATCGGATTGAGTTTGTTGCAGCTCCTCGGACAGACAAAGTCCTTTAGATGAAGGACAAAATGCTTCAACAACAAAAACATAAATAAACCGTCTAGAGGACCTGAAATAACTTTGTAAAAAACAATCTCAAATTCTGACCCACAGTTTGAGGACAGTGTGGATATATTAGGGAGAAGCTTAATCTGCACGTCCTCTTCACATTAAAAAAATAAGGAAAGAAAGAGGAAAAAAAAATAGTTCTTACAGATTACCAAAATAATTAAACACTGAGCGTCTTTCTCATTGCTGAGGGTGCAGCAAGGAAACAGTCATAAAAAAGCACATCTTGGCAATGCACGTAAGGAAGTTTAATTGGGGCCAAAATTTAACAAATCTTGTCATGTTTGCTACACCTTCAGGTGCAGTTAGATAAAAGCACACAGCAAGTGGCATATCTAACTAAAAGAGAAAGCGGATAGACACAGAAAGCGTGGGAGCTGAGCATTGCCAGAGAGGCGCCCTGGCTTTGTTACTGTCTTCCTTACTGTTTGGAGGATTGTTGCATACAAAGCTCTCTCTTGCATTTGTTATCCACAGAGGCATATAGAACGACTGTTGAGTGTTTGTACACACAAATATGCTCATCAAAACATTTTGAAACATGTTGACTTTTTCAGCTGCAGTTACATAAAAGTTGCAAAAAACATAAGAAAATAATTGTATCCAAGCAGATTGACATAAATAGTGGATGTCTAAAGAAACCTTGCTCTGCATTTAAAAACTGAAACATAATGTGTCTTGCAATCCAGTGACATAAAAAAAGCACAAAAAAGGAAAATTCTGACATAAGGCTGAGATTGTTAGAAAGTTTATTATTATTATTATGAGTTTGTAATCTGAACAAAAATGCATTAAATGCAAAGTTCAAAAGAGGTTTAATGTTAATAAATCCAACTAAACAAGTACAGTAGTCCCTCGTTTATTGCGGGGGATCTGTACCCTGAAGCCTGTGATAAGTGAAAAAACGTAATATATATGTATGTATAAATATATATATATATATATATATATATATATATATGTGTGTGTGTGTGTGTGTGTGTGAATATTTTAAGGCGCTTTAGACCCTTCCCACATATTGCATTATTCTAAACAATGTTTCTAAACTCGAAACACTTGAAAAGAGCACATAATGTCATGATTTCCCTCTCTCTGCCTTCGCTGCACTCAGTCACCTGCAAGCGTTCTTGGCCACGCCCACTTCTCCACTCTGCACGGAGAACAGCTGCAGCAGGAAGCTTTTTCTGCAGATGTGGTCTACACACAAGTTCGGCAGGTGCTAAATAGTTTAAAATAATTAATTTTAAATAAAAATCCCATGCAGATCCTGCGGCTCATCCGTCAATCAGCCAAGTGGGTGTCATGTCCAATCTTATTTTGAACAACCGCGATAGAGCGAGTTCGCAAAAAGATCGAACCACGAAGTAGCGAGGGACTACTGTATACAAATCAGGGAAAATAGGTATTTATTAATGTGAAGTCAAAATAAATAAATACATAAATAACTTGTTGAACAAGCAGGGTAAATCTAGATGTTTTTTCTACTCAACACTATATAAATAAAAGAATAATAAAAATAATAATTATTATAGTCCAAGCCCTAACCCTACCTGCTTCTAATGTGTTGCCCGTGTGTTTATAACACCACTGAACCACAGCCCCTCTCGTCTTGCTCCGATCAGACCTGTGCTTCGACATCTGTTAGAGCATGTTTACCCAGGCAGTAAGTATGTTAGGTGAAATAGTATCCTAGTTTTAGCTTACCTTTCTTCTGTGTGAAGCATAAACATCAACATTACAACATGAGGTTGGAAGAGTAGAGACAGGAATGATACAAACATATAGAAAAGTGGACGGTGACAATGCAATGGGAAGAACAAAATATGATCCTGGCAAAAATAAGGTGAGGCATAAGTTATGGTGAAGGATAAGTTGAGCAGAGGGTAACAAGGGGTATAAATGTTGAGAGATGAGGAGAAACAAGAAAAGAGGAGAAAAACAAACAAAAAAATGTTAAAACATATAAAGAACAGTGGATAATCAAGCCTGTTTCCCTTCTCAAATGGCATCATTCAATTCTTTCAAAAGCAAAAGCAGTTTATATTAGTTATTTTTCTAGTATTCTCTTTATTATTATTATTTTAAAACACACTATTTGTATACAGTATATTGAGAGAAGTGAGGTCAGAAAAAAAAAATCTGGTTGGCTCAGGAGACAATCTGGTCATCTTAAAATTAGAATGCTGGATTCCCCATCACACATATTAAAGTGATCTGATCTCCAAGATACTGATACTGATCTCCAGGTTGTCAGAGGTCTTTGAATTGATGTATGGGTATATGTGTGTGTGCCTCAGAGTGGGTAAATATGGCTTAACTAGGGCACTTTATTGGGTCAAAGGTACAACAAGTGTTATAAACATGCAGTCAATTTACTATTTCCCAATTTCTCCTCTATATAAACAAATAAAACATCCAATTCCAGAATAAAAGTCAAAACGTCTAGACGGCTTTTTGTGGTCAGTAAACAATCAATATACAATTTACAGTGTGGTGCTTGGCATACAAGCATATGGGCACACAGATGCTAGCATGCTCTCTCTTTTATGCTCTCTCTTGCAGTCTTGCTCTCTCTCACAAACAAACACACACCCTTCTCTTCCTGTTTGGCGTTGCTTCCATTTGAAAACCAAATGTGGATGCTGGGTTGACCTGAGCTGTGTTGATGCTGGGTTTTTACAAGAAAAAAAGAACAAAAAAAAAGACACTGCCTGTCTTCCTGTTTGTCAAAGAGCCTGTTTTCCACAGTGTACCTCCTTGCCTGTTAGTTTTATTAATAGTGTATAGTTTTTGTTTTTTTTTCCACCATCATTACAGTCTATCTGCAAATCACCTGTAACCTTCGTCATACTTAAATGTCCACTTTCTCAGTCTGTCTGTCTGTCTGCTAGGCTGCCGACCCCCACCCTTTATGTCAGTCTTCTTATTGCACACCCTCCTCTGCCACAACGCACCCCACCACACACACAAATGCACACACACCTATCAATCCCTCCCACTTCACCACCAACTAGGCATGAAAACGGGGCTCCATTAGGAGTGCCTGAGCTAAGCCCAGTCTGACACACACTGCTTTGATCAGCCATGAGCTGGGCTAAACACCCCACTAAACTCTCAGTCTGAGGAGGAGGAAGAGGAGGAGGACGGGGTGGGGTTCTTGTTGAGGGCAAGCAAAAGTGGCGAGAGTCAGCGAGAGATGGAACGGTAAAGATCTAAACTGGAAAATGTGATGAAAACAGGAACACAATAAAAAGGAATCACACAAACTGAGCAGGGAGATAGTTCCCCCAACCTGTTCCATGAGATGTGTTCCCCTTGCACGTTTTTTTGCCTTTATCACATTTTCTTTCAAATCTCTTTTGTTAAAAATTACATGGTTCCCTGGGTTGCTTTTTACTACTTTTTTTTCCGTCCTCATAACCTCCAGGTAGCCTGTAAACACAGCGCAGACAAATCTCTGCAGGTGCACAGCCCAAAGAAGCTCAAAGAACAGAGTAAAGCAACTAATGAGAAAGCACAACCAGATCAGGCTGCTGAATATCAGGAAATCCCAAAACAGTACTGTCAAGAGAGAAGAAGGAGAATATATTATACATAAAAGACGAGGCTTCCATAGATGACAACAGTAAAACAACAACAGCAATAAAAACAAGGTTCTGAACTTTCAACTTTTGGATAAAATACTAAAGCAGCAACAGCAAAAGGACAAAAAAACACACGTTTTTTTTCTCCCAAGGAGTGAAGTGAAAAGGGATTTCCGCTCACTGCTAATCAATCAGGCTGTGATAATGGCTCCCATGCCTAGCTGTCGACTGTAAGGGTCAAGGCATCCCGTGACCCAGCGCCTAGGGCCCAGAGGCCAAAGCTCCTCTCAGAATAGCACCCCAGGACGGACTCTCTGGGCTAATTGTCCAAGCCAGTGTCAGCCTTTTCAATGCCCCCCGCCCTAACCCTCCCCTCTTTCCACTTTCTCTGTCATTCCTCTCGCTTTCTTCTCCCTTTTTACCCCCTTCCCCTCTTGCCCTCCTCGCAACTCTGCAATCTTTTTTTTGCTCAACTGAAGAATCTACCGAGCTTATCAGCATGGAACCGCGTGGGGTTGACAGGAAGCGAGAAGTTAGGGAAAAAGGTACAGAGCAATGGAACTGCATGCAAACATACAATAACATGTGGCCGCAGCAGAGACAGCAGTAAGAGACGCAAGAAAGGAAAAGAACCTGAGACAATGCTGGACAGTTTAGGACAGACAGCTGCAGAAAGAGTTACATAGAAGAAGAAAAATGAATGAGGGAAAGCTGTGGGACTGTCTCCTTTTCCCAAAAGCATCATTCATATTGCCGGAGTGAAGTGACAGGTCTGTCCACATCAATTTGCATATCAATAGGTTTTTATTAAGCACAGCAAGAGCGACATGTGTCTCAGCACATCCACTCAATACCATTATGACTGCTACACTGCAGCCGGCATCCAAAGAGGAGGAGGAGAAAATAGACGGGGAGGACATGCACACGGAAGCACAAGAGTCCGAAGCAACCCCTACTCCAGCTCCATGCATTCCTCTCATTCCAAGCACACGCTGCTAATTAACATCATTAGATCCCACAGACTCAGGAACAGACTGATGAAGAGGTAGTCCGATGCACTAGCGCCACATCTCTCCTCTCTTCTGTCAGCTTTCTTTTGTTTTTTGGCCATCCGTCCTTGATTCTGATCACACTCTCTTCCATCCAACTCTCTTTCCTCTCAGTCTCTGGCAGGTTCCGGTCAGAGAGTGAGGTAGAGGAGAAAGGACCCCCCCCCCCCCCCCCACACACACACAAAAAAAGTAAAAAAAAATATATATATATATAGTAAATGCAAAATATGACAATCAAACCATCTACTCACTGGGGATTTCTTTCCTTTTTTTGTGTCTTTCTTTATCCCGATATGTCACTCCTTATCCTCTTCTCCAAGGTAGAATGGGAGTGTTTCTTCCCCAGTGTGTGTGTTGTGTCAGTCCGATAAAGAAAAGTTGCCTTCTACGTGCATGAGCATGAATGAGTGTGCGCGTGGAGCAGAAGAACGAATGAGGTGCCTGTCTCTGTCTTGCAATGCTCTGACTGAGGGAGACGAGGCTGTTTTAAACAGGCTGCTCTCCCCATGTGACCAGCCCAGCCACAGGCAGGAATATATTACAGAGACACACACTCTCTCTGTCTATCTCCCCCCTTTCTCTCTCAACCATACACACACCGTGTCCACAGTGCACCCTCTAGCCACAGCTCAGGGTAGTGGAGGGGAGCTGCCTCCACATGCAGCATGTATGTGTGCAAAAACACAAATATATAATTCCAATAGAAAGGATCATGCATATGTTTTTTATTTTATTAGCATGCTAAAACCAACAATCCCCACACAAACTAATATTATGGATGGTGGTGACAACTTGTATTAGGTCCAAGTGAGCATTGATTATGTCTCACACTATCAAGATCCATATAACACAATTAGAACTTTTGTATTTTGTTTGATTTTTGTTTTTAATCGTGCAATTGTACTTTTCCTTCTCTGCTGTGGTGGTGCTTCACACCTGAAAGCTCTGACCTTTTTCCACTAATAAAAACCTTTTAAAGCTGACCTTCTGTTTTAAGAAATACAGCTGCATTACAGCTACAACATTTTACAGAAAAAAAAATGTATATATAAATAAATAAATTCATCTTAATGTCCACCTGAGAATAAAATATTTCTCCATGGGACTGTCTCAGCAAGCAACATATTGTTGGATACATGCCTTTACTTTTTTTTTTTTTCTAGCACATACTCATGGTGTTTTCAGACTGCAGTCCAAACAAGTTTGTTTATCACCTTCAAATACATTCATCATGAAATGTTAAGAAACTTCCAGGACTGCATTTTTGATTTAGAGAAACTAAAAGTGAAAAAGTAGCTTCTAACAACCATGCACTAATACAATATTATCAGTCACTTTCTCTTTCATTATTCCTTGAATTAGTCCATCGCCAAATTTTCTGAGTGATTTAATTAACATATCCGAGCCAACTGGAAACATGAGCTGCATAAAACAAAAGTAATGTTTTGAAATGTCTGTAATTGTGGTGTCACAGTGACGCAGTTGGTAGAGGAGTTGTCTCTCTTGCTAGACGGCTGTCACTTTGAATCACAGCCGGGCACCTTTCTGAGTTGAGTTTGCATGTTTTATCCGTGCATGTGTAAGTTTCCTTCCACAGACTAAAAACACATATGTCAGGTTAACCTATAACTAAATCATCATTAGTGCAAAGGGTTGTTTGTCTATGTGTCCCTGTGGTGGACTTACGACCTGTCCAGGGTGTACTCCACCTCTCTGCAGGTCAGGGGCACCAGTGACACCTGTGCCCAGGAAAGGAAGATGTGGGTAAAGATGATTTGATGGATGCATGTAATTCCTGCTTTAATCAGTATATATCAAATGCCCTCACACAAACCATTATTATTTTTTTTTTAGTTTAAACCTCCAAAGTGTTAAGTTTGTTCAAGGTGTAATTTATTAAGCCAGTATGTCACTGTGCTGACTGTGTAAACTATTTGGCAGACAACATTTGGAAATTACTTGCACAAGTCACAAGCGTTGCAGTATTGTCTCTTGATTTTTGACATATGTGAAAGAAGCCAACAAACCGTCTAATAAAATAGTTGAAAAGTTGTTGCATTATTTTCCACAATTTTTAGAGTATGAGAGCTTCATATTGGCATCTGCATACGAGGTGACAAAACATTCAACATAGCCCCAATTTCTCAGATCTTTCAACACTAATAATAGTTATTTTAAACTAATCTAAATATGCTTAATTTAATTTGGAAAGTGTACTTCATGACATTAAACCATAAATGAAGGTGGCTGCCAAGGTGCATGGAAAACAGGCTGAAGCAGGTATGGACTGGGCAGAGGTGGGCAATTAAACACAATGCACAGCTCCACAGTTCTGCAAGCTGTGCACACAGTAAAAGGCTGTGATTTTCAAAAAATGTTCATCCACAACGTGGCCACACAGATTGCTGCTTGCTTAATTTCAGAATTGTGTAAGACTGCAATGAAATCCCAGCCCATCTCATACAATAATAAATTGCGAACTGGTTCCTAACAGTTGCAGCCCAGTGACATATTGGCTTTTGGTACTTATATCTTTATATCATCCTTATGTATTTATGTGTATATATATATATATTATATATATATATATATATATATATATATATATATATATATATATATTATCAAAACTATGATTTGCAAGATAATGGCTGTTAAACACGCATCTTAGAATTTAAAGCCAACATGAGATAAAGAGAACATTGATTCATCATATGTAACATTCAGTTCAATTTAGATTAAAAAAAATAAAAAATACAAATTATATATCTGAAGCATGTCAAGCCACACATCTTACATTATTTACAGATTGCTTCTAAATTTATTAAAGTAGTCATGCATCTGCAGAAGGGGACAGCAACATAATAAATAAGGTAAACAAATAAATAAATGCATTCAAGGACTCAACGTTCTTTGTTGTCATTTGCGTCACATGTGGTACATGAGGCAGAACAAATGTGTGTACACAGGGTCCCAGTTACATCCAATAAATGTATAAAATAAAATAAAAAACTAAATAAATAGAACATAATTTGATATATGTGCATTAGATGGTTCAGTTCCATCACTGGCAGTAATATGGATATATGATGAACATGGATCCTGTAAAGAAACCAGTCGGAATTTAAGCACAGTTAAAAATAAAAAAATTAAAAAAATGCGCGGGTGAACACCAAGGTGAGATTTTTGTTGCTCTGAGATAAACAGCACTGCCTTCAGGTTGAGCCTAAGAGGATTGACTCATTTCACATGCTCCCTTCAGTGAATTTCAACAAATTACAGGCTGACAGACAAGCACCTCCAATCAATTTTGAAAATATCTACAGCTCAGCTCTGTGATTCAAGGACTCATTGAAGGCATCAAACACCAGCTGCTGGAATCAGGGTCCATTTAGAGAAAGTAGGTCGTACACTCTCTGCAGACACATTTCTAAATACCAAGTTGCCAACCTGGTGTTATGAATGGGGCTGTAAAGCAGTTTGAACGTTAGTTACATTACCCTCCTGAAAGCACAATTAAAATCATTTGTTTAGAATATTGATAAACCATGTACTGAAGACAGCAACATGTGGATTTATTACAAGGGTAAAATGTCTCCCAGTTCCAAACATTGATTGCTCTGCAGTTGACGTACCTCTTTGACAGAGTTACTGAACTCTTGTGGTTGAGGGGGAAAGTGAATCCGCAAGGACAAACGACATTTGTGGTTTAAAAAAAAAAAAAAAAAAAACTCATCCAAATAAACTACCTTTCTATATGGAATGATTTATCTTAACCCCAAGTAAAATATTTGCCACTTTGAAATAAAATTAAAGTTAAATGAAGGCCTTTATCCTTCGTCCTTTTCCGTGGGTGCATTTGTATTACAGTTTCTTGTCTGAAATACTAAATGCATGTGTACTTGTACATTAAACCATTAAAATACAAATGTGTACATCAAAAATTAACGTTACAGTTTTAAAAATCTGTGTAAAAAAATGTGGTTTAAAGATAACACTAAACAAATCACCTTATATAATTCAAATGAGGAATAAATAAAATAAATAAATACATAGATTACAAACTCCTACACATAGTTTGGTGCTAAGTGGAAACCTCAAGCTATAGAAAGGTCCATTCTGTATTAACCAGAAGTATTACTGTCGATTTTTTGTTCTTTTTATATATATTTTTTTTCGTAATACACAAGATCCTGAACTGTGGCAGTATGATTTATGAAACCAGTGGCTCCAGAGGGATTGACAGTTTTCACCTAAATTATGCCGGATGCTAAGAGGTTTTAGATATGTCATACCTCATTTGTCAGACACTGCCAGGAAAAAAAATTGAGTCAAAAGCAACCAATTTTTAGGCTTAATCTGATTAGCTGGGTGCCATGTGACATGCACGTGGATGCCCAGACCCTGGGTTTCATAATAATGGTGCATTGTAACAATGCAATCATGCAATTCCTGTCACCTCTCAGTGGTTATATTTAGAGCTTAAACAAGGATTTTTTAAGTGTGGGGGTTCTGGTTTCAGGGTTACATTATGTGATGATGCCCTGTGATTGACAAGTATCTGTATCCCACCTCTAGCACGTAGAATGCCGGGTCAGGGGCACCTCTTACTATTCACTATGAATGTTAGCCAGTAAAACAAAACATGATATAAAATATAAATGGCTCTACCCTTTAAACAACTGGCACACAATAGAGGTGGAAATGATTTACATTGTACTCAACACATTTTGAGGTAATATGCGTTTTTTTTTTGTTGTTTTTTTTTCATTGAGCCATGGTTTAAAGTAAAACGATTATACAGAAATATTGCCAGAAAATTATGCTTAAAATTAATCCGGTAGGGCATCAACTATAGGTTTGCAATTTAACTTTTTTTTTTTTATGTTTTTTTTGTTACATATACATATTAAAGGATGTGATGAAACAATGAAAAAAAAAATAAATAAAAAAAAAAAAATATATATATATATATATAT
>NC_056515.1:34998543-35014010 GCF_014905685.2 Nematolebias whitei | reverse complement strand
ATATATATATATATATATATATATATCAAAAAGAACAAAAACTAATTATGTTTTATGGATTATTTTGATATTTCTATATATTTGAATAGCAGTAAGGCTTCCTCAACTGATGTCTTAATTTAGCCAGTGAAAACCATTTGAATAATTGAGACTGAACATTCAAAAACTGCACGGTTCAACAAACTTCTGGCTAGAATGTTCCCTATTTTGTTTGTAAAATGTACATGTGCAATTAGAAAAAAATAAAAACAATGTGGACATTTATGTGGACATAGTTTTTGTTTGTAACAGATACCGATGTGGAAACTGTTCTTTAAAAAAAAAAAAAAAAAACACCCATTCCCTGTAAGCATGTCCACAGTCACACTTAAAGCCATATAGTACT
Organism: Nematolebias whitei; assembly: GCF_014905685.2. Lineage (NCBI taxonomy): Eukaryota > Metazoa > Chordata > Actinopteri > Cyprinodontiformes > Rivulidae > Nematolebias > Nematolebias whitei. The sequence continues at coordinate 35,013,625 of NC_056515.1, read as the reverse complement.
TTGTACAATGCAAAGGGGAAAAAAACAAAAACAAAACTGTGAACAAAAGCTTTTGTACCATAATGGTATTGTATAGTTTTATAAGAACACAGCAGATATATATATATATTAAAACATACTGTTTTAAAGTTGAACAACATAATGAAAATAATTAATACATACAACCTTGTTTCTCCTCTGCTCTCGCTCAAGACGGATGCTTCTGCTCTCCCTCCCCCTGTTCTCCTCTTCCTCCTGCTTTTGCTCTCTGTGTGTCTTGGAGCTCCTTGGTATACACATCCCAAATGAAAAATATTATTATGGATCTGGTGAGCTGGACTTTCAACGCAATCGACAAAATATTTTCAACAAAACAACAGCGTCCTGGAGAACCCTCTTGTCCAGCTGAGACTCACGCTGCGGGGTACATCAGAGATGCGTGGGGGGTTTGGCAGCTGATGTGTCTCTCAGTTCTGTCTCATGAGGACGCTGAAGACGTTTATATATTTGGATTTATGATAGCAGGGTTTCTGCTCTTTGGCATCGGTGGGGCTCTGTTTTTATGAACTTTCGAAGAAGACATTGGCAGCAGTTTTGGCAATGGCAAAACTTCCGAGTCCGTGTGAAGGATTGTTTCATGCTAGGAGTACTCAAAATCAGCTGATTCACAAGCTAAACCATAAGATGGAGGTGATTTGTGAGAATCACAGGCCACCTGCAGCTTCTAGGACTCGACAGCCTGTGGGATCGACTTTGAGGAAAGCTCATAACATGGATCAGGGATATACCCATAAATATGACCATTTTGGAGCAGGAAAGTACCAGCAGGGCTCAAGGCTGACAAGAAAAAAAAGTATGTCTGAAGAAAATCACCAATTGTGGCTTATCTGAATCTGACTTCCCCATTTGGCCTCAGATACGAGCAGACTATCACATTTCTCCTGGGACATGGGTGACTAGGGACAAAGCTTTGTCTATTGTAACGTGCACTCCGCCCATCTTTCGGACGACTGTACTAACATAATTTCACTGTATCCCGGTGCAATGATAATAAAGCTTATTCTGATTGTTTTATTTATTTATTTATTTTTGCCATTCATGACAATTTCAGTTAAAATGCATTGTGCTTTGCTAATATATATATATTTTTTCTTGTTTATTTTTGTGTATCAGGGTTTGTAAACGTGTGTCTTTGGGAGCTAAAGTATTGGTGTATGTTGATAACAATATTTGTGTCGGGGTGAACTGTAGGTGAGGAAAAGCTTGTAAGACAGAGGCTGAGTGCACACATGCACATGAATTTTCTTGGAGTGGTACACAGTGGGTGTGTTTTTGTGTAAGTTTGAGAAACAGTACGTATGATAAATATTCAGTGTTTATCAGCATGTCTGGGGGTGTTAGCATAAGTCAAGAGATAGATCCTTTCTCACTAGAAGATAGTGTGGAAAGCAACAATATGCCTTTAAGGCCAAAGGTACTTGAATCTTGGAATCACAGACAGCATACAGCCAAAAATGCTCGATCAGTGCTAAGCCAGTATTTGTTTGCTCTTATTAGACAAACAGGAAGAAAAAAGTAATTGTTTGCTTTGCATGAAATGCATACTTTTTAAAAAAATCACTTTGCAGTGATATCAGGCTCTGCCAGTAGCATTCTGTCAATTGTTCTACATGTTCTCATCCCAGTTATTCCATCTGTCATGTCCCATATTTTTCTCTCATAAACACCATTTTTAGAAAAGGTTATGTTCACATGGACACTCATAAAATGATCAAAAATGCTGAAATGATCAATGATTCAAGAAAAAAAAAAAGAGGCAAAAACAGTTGCTATGATTAAAAATCTTCCAAAATCTCTAATCAAAACTCTATACCTTGATTTAGTTAACTTTTTATTTTATTTTATTATTATTGCGGCTAATATATTGGGTTCCAATTACGGACAATTGATGTTAACAAGCTTTTTATTTCCTATCCAGGTTCATAACACAATGTCAACACTCCACAAGTACATACTTTTCCACATTTTTTGATGCTGGATGCAATAATGTGTGGGATTTCTACCATAATCATTCTTTGCAGCTTCCTTAGTGGCAGGGTGGCACTAAATACCAGCAGCTGTTTCTGATTCTGGCTGGCGAGACCTCCTGCTTTTAAATGCGGGTGTACCAGTATCACACCGCTGGAACATTACATACCTCATTTGAGACAGCCTCGGAGAGACTTACTGAGTGAAAACACATACTAATTGTAGTTGGGTTTTTTTTAGCTCCTAGTTTCCTGGTTACCTTTCTGGAGGTCTGTGCTCCTTGTGTCCTCTATGTTGAGCCTTTGGAGAAGCTACAGCCTGGTAAACTTCAGTTCCTCATCAAAGATCCACAGCCACAGAAAGACTAACCAGCTTTTCAGTCTGTGCTGCTGCTTTCTCCACATCTCTACTCACTTGCCTTAATCTTGGTGCACTGCTGCTTCTGGAAATCCTCCATGTCTCCTCTACACCTGTAAATCACAAGAACAACAACAACAAAAAAAGACTATTCTTCGCCATCTGACAATCATTCTACCAGTGTGGACCCGATATTCACCGTTGTTATCTCCTTCTCAGATTTTTCCTGTGCCCAGTTCATCTTCTCACCTGTAAAAAAAAAAAAAAAAACAATAAAAAAAAAACACACCTTTTTACTTACTGTACCTGTGAGTATTCTACTTGTTGTTGGTTTGCTTACTCGAGGGTAAAAGAAACAGTGATCATTTTATAATAAAGATAAAGAAATGGTGTTGTCACTGTTACACATGTTCATAGATCTTGCCATTTTGTATAATAATTAAGTATCTAGATAAGGGGTCTCCTACCTTTACCATCAAAAGAGCCATTTTTACGCCTTCGTTCACTACATTAAATGTGTGCAGAGCCGCAACAACCTGCTACAATGTGGTTATCAAGTGGTGGCCCGTGGGCCACTTTAGGTTTGCTGGAGGGGGCATTTGTGGCCCGTAGGGGTGACTTTATAAAGCAAAACATAATTTATGATTTTTAACATTTATTTAAGTAAAATACCAGATTTTTGTATTAAACTGAACCTTTATTTAATTGAAAAAATAATCTATAAACTATGCAGACAGTCCCTCATATAAAGAAATAAAGCATCAAGTTAAAGCATGTTTGACTACTTGTACCTACTCGTGTTCCCATATTTGTAAAATAAATGACAGGAAAACTGTCTGAACTAATCATTTCTTGTTGTTTGTATAACCAATAAAATTCAGTTTTATGTCAGCTTTGGTCAAAGCTTGAAAGAGCCGCTGAAGAGGGACCAAAGAGCCGCATGTTGCAGTCCCCTGGTCTAGATGGGGTTTGAATAGAAAGTCAGTGTGGCCAAACGGCAAACAATCACTATAACTGTAAAGTAGAACAGCTGATTCAAGGATCATCAAAAACTGGAATGAGTTTGAGTAAAGTCGTTCTGAAATGTGGAAACAAATAAAATACATACATACATAATAATAATAAAAAAGGTTTTTAATGCACTTAAACTGCAATACCACAACTTTACATCATGTTTGTAGAAATAATAAAAAAAAAGTCAAAATAAGTGGGCTGGACAAATCAAAGAAAAATAGTACATCAAAAAATAAATACAACAAAATAAATCAAAGGTAATTTTATAAAGCAGGCTGCGTTTGCCTTGAGGTGATGTGACGTGTGTCGATGTTCTAAGTTTTGTCTACACCAATCTCCCACAAAACCTTTCCTCTTTAAGTCATCCTGTGTTTGAGATGTTGTGACGGCTCCATACTGTGCGACATCCCTACTTTGACAGTGGTTCCATCATCAGTCACTTGAACACTAACCAGATTAAATATGGTATTTGATTGGTTTTACTCTCTGCCTAACAAACAAAGAAAATATCACATTATAATTTATTCCAAGTACTGTTTATTTAGCAAAGTGGTTTAATTCTTATAGGATGGAAAATAAATCTGTATGACACTGCCGAGAACTTTTGCAGCAAATAAAGCACCTGCTGTGTTGTTTAAAATTTGAAATAATAAAAACATATATATAAACAGAATGACAGCTTTGCCTTAAGAAGAATTTTTGTGTGCAAATTCTTATAAATCCAGCAGCTAATTGTGTTCTAACATTTTTTTTTTAATACAACCATTTTTTGGTCAAAATATATATTTTATTATGCCTAAGACAAAAGTTGTCAATAAAGGATTACATAAGGTTAAGATTGAAGAGCAACTCTACATATAATCAGTATACAGTAAAGCTTTCTCTATAAACATAATGTAACAAATCCAAAAAAAGTATTTGATTATTATTATTATTTTTTTTTATGAGATTGTTTTCAAATATACAAAAATATCCTCTTCACCTCAAATTATTGTGGTGTTTCATGATGGATCTCAAAGTAAAGCCCTAATGTGTAATTTAAAGAAGAGGCTCTCCATAATTTCTATTCCTGCCACCACTGCAGCACTTATTAGCCCTAAGTGCTGAATGTGTCTCCAACAAGGAGACCCACAGAAGTTGAAGCAAACCAGGGCACGGGATTAGTTCACTCTGTGTTGCTTGCCTTATGCTCTGTTTGTCACTTTCAATTATCCATAACAGCCTTAATCCTCGTTGCAATTAAAATTCCAATTAGAATCTGAAAAACATATCCAGACACACAGAGCGGGCGGAGGACTTGTAAATATTGGCCCGCCACTGTGTCAACACCATGGGTTGCAGTCAGAGGACATCCAGTGAAATACTGTGAACAATCCCTGGGGGAATCATATTTGAATATAAAATGGCCAATGCATATGCACATAACCAGTAGCAGCATAATGGTGGATAAATGAAGAACATAATACAAATGGAGTAATCGAATAAGGATGATTTCATTTGCATATTTAAGATACTATGTAATCACTGCTAAACTCATTATTCACCTCATTATCAAACATTTACAACTGATATGGCCAAGAAACAGTGAGTCTTTATATTGTTTTGTTTATGATGCCACTTTAGCGTCTACTGTAATTTTGATAAGTCTCTTGTCTTTTGCTTAAAGTTCATATAATCACAGCCAAAATGCGTAAACAAACAAAAAAAGATCCATTATGTTCATCTATCACAGCAGGATAATTTTGGATCCAGAACGCAGACTGTGCACGAGGAACTTAAAATAAACATGTTTATTAATAGCAAAGAAAACAAAAGGGCTGACGTGGCAGCAAACTTGCACACTCCATGAATAAATTCAATGGTGACCATGACTGAGGTGTATGACCAGCAATGCAGAACAGATTGGAAGATGGAGAAAGACAAACTTTTAAAAAACTGGGGTGATGAGGGAAATTGATAAACCTGAGCTCAATGCAGGAACCTGGGACCTTGTGTACATAATTTCGCTCCACCACATGTACCACATGAGGTGCAAATGACAATAAAGAAACTCTGACTCTGACTCTGAACAGGGGAAAATGGGTGCGCAGACTGAAATGCAGGAGCTGAGCTGAGCTGAGGAGAAGCGAAGTGAGGATTGGTAAAACACAAGTAAGGGAACTTAAAGACAGAATATCAAAACACAGAAATAAAGCATATCCCATTAAGGGAATATATCTAAAAATAAAAAAAATAAAATAACTCATGGAACTATAAAAACTGAAACACACAGATCATGACGTGTTCATTTTAAATGGATTTCTATCATCTCATATAACAAAAAATTTAAAAATGACTTCAAAACATTGACTTCATTGACAAACACAAAAAAATCTGCTTCAGTGCCATAACCTTGTAATCCTGGGGCTGCCAGTTCGAGCCCGGGTTACGTCCCAAAGGGCATCCGGTGGAAAATAATTGCTAAATATTTCATGCAAGTTCACTCGCTGTGGCAACCCCTGCAGAAGAAAGTAGCCAAAAAAAGTTACTATAATTACAATAAAATGGATCATAGTGGTGGTGGCACAGAGGTTGGAGAAGGCAAGTCTGTAATCAGAAGGTAAACGGTTCAAATCCTTTTACCGTTACATCACAATTTGAGTGGGAAAAGTGAAGAACTCACATCTGTCTCCACCCTTATTTGCCCTACTCTGGTCCTTAAAGCTCCCACAAACTCGGGTGTACATTGAGCCACAAGGACACTGCGCGCACGGTTCGCAGACGGTTGAGACATCATACTCAAGCATACACCCTGATGGGCTGCAGCCCAGCTCCGCAGGCAAGGGGTGTTTACCTTGGGGACAAATTGAGGTCACCGATTGGTCATTTGCTGACACGCCTACTGGATTGATTGACAGGTTGCCCCCCAAAAGTAAATAAATACATAAATAGAGCTGGCAGCCCAGCAACAGGGGTGTTCCGCGTTTATATGTTGCCAATACAATATTCTTAAAAAAAACAACAACAGTGAGCACTGGCCCTGCAACCCACACATCAGACTGGCCCACCAGAAAATCTCCAGACCCTCCCGCAGCCACAATTTCAGTCATGACATCAACGGGCGAGGAAGAAGAGATTGCTTGCCTCTTGGCAAAAAAAAAAAAAAAAAAAAAGAAGAGAAAAGGCCATTAAACCAGACCACGGATGAAGAAGGGGAATTCCATATGTTGGTGTCAAATAAAAAAACAGTTTGTCACCAGGCAATTTATTGTGCGACACCGTGTATGTAAAAATTGATCTTTGCACAGACATGCCTTGCAGGCGTCCGCTTCGAGTCTAATCCGGTACGCATATACTTTTAATTTTTTTCTTAATGTAAAGAGTCAAGGATAATTCTAAATTAGCTATACAAATTAAAGCCCATTTTTTCTTTATTTATGCCTTACTTTTATTTTCAGTACTTATTTATGAATAATGACATTCCTTTTCTCTGTCAGAAACTCTTCTCAATCTTATGAGGTTTTGAGAGATAAATCGGATGAACAGATAAAACCAAAGAGCAACAGCAATGTAAGACATAGTGAATACATTGCAGTCATGCAAAATGTACACACTTGCAATGCACACACAGTTACCTAAAATATATATATATATATATGTATATATATATATATATATATATATATATACACAAATCCAAAATATTATATTTATATAATCTTTAGACAGAATACAATAAAAGAAATGCTAGTTAACCAACTTCAGAGCTTCACACATGCCAGGGTGAGAGCTTGGCTTCTGGGGGAATGTGTCAAAGTGAGGCCCCTGTCTGAGCAGATTTAGGCCTCAACCAGAGATGAAACGATCCCTAACCTCAACACGGAGCCCTGTGGTCCTCTGTGTGTGAGTTCTTGCACACAAATAAATCTTTTGGTGTGGATGCATGAAGTTGTCCTTAAGCATGCACAGCCATCTATGGATGCTTTTATGTGTCTGCGCATGTGTGTGTAACTCATTCTGCATGGATCTTGTGTGTGCATCTCACCACACGTTCTTCCCTCAGATCCCTCAGCCTAAGTTTTGTGGTCCAGATTTCATTAGCTGCCCTTTGGGTTTTCCTCCACCATCTGAATCTAATCCTTTGGCTTCCTTTGACATGCATCTGACTAATGAACGTCAATATTATGGTTAGAGAGACCAGGATGTAAAGACAGGGGACCAAGTTTAGGGTGGGAAGAGCAAAAGAATGTTATATGTGGCATTTGTGTGTGTGAGTGTCTGGCTGTGCACATGTTCATGTGCAGAAATGGAGTTTGCTAATTAAATACACAATAAAAATGGAAATTAAGTTAGGATAAGCCATAAAACCATCACTAATACTGTTGCCCCAACATGAAAACTAAATTATGCTGCATGGAATAAAAAAAATATCACTTGTGGCTGTTAAGAGCAACTCCACCCCATTAAACTGATGATGTATTTAGGAATGCTTTCAATTGTTTAAACCACCATATTTTCAACAAATAAATCAAACTAACCTTTTTTTTTTTTTTTGTATTTATTTCATAAAAATAAAACGAAAGCAAAAAGCTGCAAATCAAAATTGCACTGCAGACCTGACCCTGGGAATATGCTTAGGGGTAGGCATAAAAAAACGTAAAGCAGCAAGATGTGTTGTGTAAAACAATGATTGCGAGGCTTCATAATGGCAGAGTTACCGTAGTCAGTGCTTTGACAGCTGGTTCAAAGTTCTAAACACAGATGGACTGTCAATCTGTCCAGTGTACCTCACTGCTTGCACAAAGATCAGACATACTGTATGAACTGGCTTCTTGTTACTCTGCGCAAAAAACAGAAGGTATAATAAAAAGGATAAATAATGACTGTGGATGCTGTGGTTCTGCCAGTGCCTTCAAACCATTACTAGAGCAGTAATGGCCAAAAGTGAAGTGCTTGATATAAGAGTTGCTGAGACAATGGCTCTCACTTTTCAGAAAAGTAGAATACTGCTTCCATGTTGGGATCTCTGCCTCGAGTTGTTTAAATATGTCAGTATCTTGTCCATAATTGATTGTGGGATGGAGTGAGAAAAAAGTAGACAAATCAGATTTTGTCTGAAGTAATGCGGGTACTGTGCAGGTCTAAGGTGGTGAAGAAAGTGCAGAGCTGGTAAGTGTAGCTCTTATTTTACTGGTCCTTACCCTATATTCCAACCCATATGGTGATGAGACTTTGACCACTGCTGAAAGAACAAGAATACAGATACTGTTTCCAGCCGAGTGTGCAAGTGCAGTCTTAAAGATAAGGGATCTTGGTCAAGCAGAAACTACTCAAAGCTGCTGTTCTTTTACATCAAAAAGAGTCAGCTGTGGTAAATTAGTATCATGTCAGGATTCCTCTTGGTCATGCCTTTCCAGTTGTAAAAGAGCTTTCAAAATTAGAGTTGATATTTTAAACTGTTTAACCAAAGGGGGAAAAAAATGAAGTTGCTATTTTACCTTTTTTTTTTTTTTTTTTTTTGTAGTGGACCCATAATATGGACTTTGAGCCAGTAGGGTCTTCAATAATTGAAACTTTAATAAAGACTTAAATAAACTGACATAGCAGCAAAGCATTGCATGCACAAACGCAGCTATAAATCCATCATATTATCATAATTTGCATGGTTTGACTCCCAAAGTAGACAAACTGGCAGTGAGAGAGAGACAAGCATGTAGAAATGGAAGTGGTCTGTATTTACAGTGAATCTTAAACAGTGCAGGAACTCAGGGTGGATCTAGGAAGCAAATAGAGCAGTAAATATTTTATAGGTTGATGATATGATGATATATTAGATGCAAAGGTTGATTTCTAACAGTTTTCTGTTTCTGTTTCATGCAACAAAAGGAAGGTGGAAGAGTCTAAGAGGCTTTGACTGAAGGAGGTGGCGGGGTGAGTGGTAGACAGTAGGAGAGTTGCAGGACAGAAACCCAGAGACTGACCCTGTTTTCCTGATGAGACAATGAGGCAAGTGGTTCCAGACAGAAAATCCCACAGGGACAACACGGAAGGATTTTGAGGAGACTAGACTTCCACAGGAAAACATCAACAGGTCAGGACTGAAGTGAACACAAGGAACCAAAGGTTAGTAGCATTTATATTGAAGATAAGGACTGTAGGGGCTGTCGATTCATCATCCTAAGGTGCAATATTCTAAACAATGTTTCTAAATGCTCTAAAAGAGCACAGAATGTCATGATTTCAGCTTCCTTCCTCCTCTGCTCTTTGCCACCTGCAAGCGCCCTTGGCCACACCCACTTCTCAGCTGCAGCAGGAAGTTAATCCTGCAGTATGGGCTGCACAAAGCTGCAGGAGGAAACAGTTTGCCTGTGGGCTGCACAAATGTGCAGCAGGTGCTAAATCCTTTAAAGTAATTTATTTTAAATAAAAATCTCATGCCGATCATGTGGCTCATCCATCGATCAGCCAATTGTGTGTCATTTCCTCTTATTTTGAAAAAACGCGATAGAGCGAGTCCGCAATAAACGAACCACAAAGTAGCGAGGGACCACTGTATTCCTATTATAAACCAATACATGAAATGTTTTATTTGTTGATATTGATTGATTGATTGATTGATTGATTTTTATTTTTGACATTACTGTAATGAGCTATTTGACAAACAGGGGCCCTAGCAATTCAATTAAACACAGTTTATTTATAATAGCGCCATGTCACAACAAAGTTGTCTCAGGGTACTTTACAGGAATATGCACATACATAGAAAAGCCAATTAGTAAAGTTCTCTATCTAAGGAATCCAGCAGACTCGTTGAATCGTCATTTCGTCACAGTCTCCCATCTTGACAGTAAGTTTATATAATTATTTAATTATTTATCCTAGAAAAATGTTGTCCTTGTTTTGAAGAAAGTAAAAACATGACCTCCTGCTTTCTCTGTACTCAAAAACATATACATGTACATATATGTATACATATATACTGTATATAATTGGTGTATACAGTTTTATGCACATCATCACTTTCACAGCCAGATATGAACATCCAGTACAGCTGAGAAACCATGTTGTTTGTGATCAAAGAAGGTGAAAGTCATGGAGCAAAGAGACATTACAAAAAAACTAAGAAACATTTTAGTGCAAAGAAGACTTTAAAAATGGCCGTGCATCTTTCATCTGCCAGCAAGCTGCAGGACTCATCTGAAGCTTCACAAGCGTCCACACGCAGTCTGACATGGAATGCTCACTGGAGTCCTTGTTTTCTGCGAGTGCCTCCGACCATTCCTCTGAAGGTGGAAGGAGCACTGGGGATTCTGGTCATCATAAGGGTGAGTGGATAGCTGGAGGTTGTTTTCACTGGGGCTGGGGAAAACAAGTTTGGAGTCACCAACAGACTTCCGTCTGCTCCACCTAAATGAGTTATCAGAGACAGAGGGCTGCAGTTGTAACCAACAGGCCAATGGCCACAGACAGAACCACTTCAATCACAGCCTCATTAAACTTGTTTAGCAGTCTCGAGGCAGTGTTGGCTCCCATTGAAGGCATGTCTAAACGTTACTGTTTTTGAGGCAGACGGACCATAAAAATAATTCCTTAGCCCACTGGTTTATGTACTAGGTGGTTAGAACTGCATCATAGGTGAGTCTGATTATATAGTTGACGTGTGTCCTTCAATTTCCCAAACAACCCTTCAGGGTAGTTTTAAAATGTACACTTCCTTTTGTCTTTTTTTTTTTACCACTTTTTAGATTATTCTGTCAAGTATCATGCTACTGGTGACTATGTACAGCTTGTAAATTGGTTTAATGAAGCCTTGTCATTTGCTGATGATACTTAGGGATAAATGAAGATAGTTTGATTTGTTTTAATCAAAATCTAAATTCAGTTTAAGACATACAAGTGTCGCAACGTGAGCTCTTGCAGGCCCCCGAGCTGTGGGCCTCAGGCCTCATCTCGGACCCCAGGCGCGCCTCCAGCTCACGTGGCTCCCGGCTCAGACCTCCCTCAGAAGTAGTAACTCACACTATCTCAATAAGTCAAGGAAACGTGAATTAAGTTCTATCAATTGTATTAAATCAAGGCAGGAAGAGGTTACAGTTTACAGCGCTGGCCTCTCTGATTCACGATGCAAGACCCTGGACCGAGGGAGAGCCGGATGACACGTTGCTTTACATATAGGGCCTAGGCTCCGCCTTCATGTCCGGGAGCACAGTCTACAGGGGGACAGACTAAGTGTGATCTCAATGGATCTTATGTGGTCTGACATGTCAGGAAAAATAAATAAATAAATGATACGGTGCACAAAGCCTTTCTATGTGGTGCGGCAAGTAAATTTGTTCAACCTTTATTTAGACAGGTTAATCCCATTGAGCCTCGAGGACTCATTTACAAGAGAGACCTGATTTCAACAGAGTGATGACAACAACAACAGCATCATAAAAGAGGGATACAGATTTTTTTTTTATTTATACATTTTTTACAAATTAAAATCAGATGGCAAAAAAAGTTATAAAAACAGCTAGATTATAAGGCGAATGTAGAAAACTAAAAACAGGAACATGTCTGCATTGGACCTTGCCAGGAGTTCTACAGATTTTTAAAGCCACTTAGAGAGGTCAATGTCGAGAGCTTCAGGTCTTTTTGTAAGATATTCCAGGAAACGGGAACAGAGTAGGAGAAGGCCCTTTTGTCTAGTTCAGTCCTCATTGAGAGGACACTGCAGGTAATAATGTCCTGAGAGCGCACGCTGTAGCTGCACTCACCTAGAGACATGTAGGAGGAGTTGTATGAAGGCAGCAGACCAATAAGTGATTTAAAGATTAAAATGATAAATAAATAAATAAAACTATATTCCTTGACAAATATCGAATCCCTTGGAACCTTTTTTTTTTTAGAGTTGCTGGCCCTGTTTAAACCGGTCAGAACCGGATCATAATTACATTACAATCCGTCTCTGAGCAGATCAAAAACCCAGCGTCAGTCTAGGTAAAATACTAACACAAATGAGGGTTGTTTTCATGGCAACAATAAACTATGTCATGTGACAGTTGTGTATATTATCCTATTCTTGAAAACTAGTCAGGTGGCTGGTCTGAAGATAGTAACAAAAGCAGTGGGTTTTCTTGTATATGCCTGCATGTGCCAACAAAGATAAAAACATAAGTGAATAGATTTTTGACGCTTGTGAAGGAGTGATTTTTTTTTTTTTTCCTCTGTGTTCCCCTGACTCAGAGAGGATGATCTGGGTTCTTCTACTTTCCAGCATCTCCTCTAGAATCACTCAGTTGTACACCTTTCACATCTGAGATCACCCAAGTACAACCACATTATTATACTGTTGGCTCTGAATGGCTCCACTTGGAGCACTTTAAGATTCAGTGCCTCCCCCATGAGCAGCTCACTGGTAAAATGAAGTAAGGAGGCTCTTTCTCTCCTCTTCCTCTCCGTCTCTATTTCAATATTCCCTCAGTCATTTATGAAGTTGCAGAGTATGTCTTTTTCGGTCCTTTTATTTTCCCTCTCGCTAACCTTTTTGTGTCTGAGACAGTGGATTATTTGCACGTTAGTTTCTTTAACAAATGCTGCGTGCTGCTATTACTTTCTGTTTCATTAATTTCAGATTCAGCTCCATTATCATTTTAAATCTAATGACAGTTTTAATTCTTTCTGTCTTGATTTAATTTCCTATTTGGTTAAATTTTGGAAACAAAATGCCTTGGTTGCTTTTGACAAAGAATTGCAGTTTGGGTTTGTCTTGTAGACACTGCTCACTACACGTGTAAATTATTATGTTTTTATATTTTGTGAATGATGAGTCCCACCCCATCTTAGTCAGAATAAGTTGTTTTATTATTATTATTGTGCAATACCATCTTGGGTAAATTTTAAAACATTTTCTAAAGTCTCTACTACTAGCCATGGCTACAGCTCTGGTAGACAGTCACCTCTTTCTGCCAGTGATGAGCAGATAATAACACTGATTTTATTAAACCAGCATGCTTTTATGTATCTGGAAATAAAAACCAATGTGTGCAGACAAAGTAACTAGCTAATAATGAACAAATAAAAATACAACAAAATGAAAATAATAAGTAAAGTTTTAGCACAGGATGATGTTTAACAATAAAATATTATTAATTTGATGGTTCAAGCCCTGCTATGTGCCACATTGCTGACTGATGTACTTTGACTAATAATTCCCTAAGTTTTCAAATTTAATTTTATCAGCAATGGAATTCTAATTTTCAATTTCATTTTACTGTATTCCCAGAGAGAAAATAAGAGACATCTACTTGTGCAAAATATTAGGTTGGAATCCATAGAGATTTAATCAATTCTGTAAAAATCTCTCTCCCTTGCTCTCTCTCTCTGACACACAAATATAATGTATTTTATATATATATATATATATATATATATATATATATATATATATATATTATATATATACATATTATATACATATATAATATATATATTACTTCAATTAATTTAATTGGTATGTTCAATTTTGGTTCCTACAAAATTTACCTTTCAAAGAAAACATCTGCACACAATCCTTTATTTATTTATTTATTCATTTATTTATGTTCAACTCTATTACAATCTGGAATAAAAACCAGTTCATTCCATCTCTTCACTCCAATGACTCGGTGATCTTTGTGTCCTAATGAAAACCTTATCCGAGTGAATTAACACTTGTTTTCAGTTATTAATTTATTCCAGACCAGACTGAGCAATATACATGTAGATTATCTTTTATTTATTTATTTATTTATTTATGTTAGTAGTTAATCTCACCAACACTTCCCAACATGGGAATATGTTTCAGCTCAGCTTGGCTCTGCACTTCTTTACGTTTTTTTCTCTTTGGACTCCAGCTGAGCACCAACTGTCTGAGTGGATTGCTGTTTTGCCTGCATACCCTCAAAAAAGCTAAAACTTTTATACACTGAAAAAACAAGTTTATTACTAACATTGCATTTGAATAAAACTTGGGAGCTTTTTTTCAATTCCAGTTATGCTTTTGAGCTGCTGTTTTTCCCCAACAACTAAAATAATAATAATAACAATAGGAATTAAAAAGAGTAGTCACCAACTTTATGATTGTCTTGCAGCAACAATAGGAAGCAGACATGGTGATGCACATGTGTGTGTGTGTGTGTGTGTGTGTGTGTGTGTGTGTGTGTGGGGGGGGGGGGGGGGGGCAAACCCAAAGCTGGACCTTCGACCACCTGGTCCAACCACCAAAACACTGCATTCAGTGCCAGCAAAGGATTGGTTTGACAAATTTCAAAAGTGTTTTGGATTAAAAAGTGTTTCTCTGCACGGAGAGGTTGCATCCACTGACACAGCAGGAGCGGAGCAGTTTGTTAACACGACGTTCGAAGATCTGATCACCGAATGGGGCTACGGGCCTGAACAAGATTTTAACGTAGACGAAACAGGCCTGTACTGGAAAAGGATGCCATCTCACACTTTTATTATGAAAGACGAATAAAAAGCCCCTGGTTTCATCTCATCTTCATCACTTTCATCGTCATCACTGGACAGCTAATTCCTAATCTCAATCTCTTCTTCATCTTCTCTGGTGTGTACCCATTTAAAATGAATATTTTTTAAAAAAGGTTTAAGAGTTTAGAAAATTGTTAGGAACATTGCAAGAGTGTGTGAAGGGTTTAAAACACACACGCACACTATATATATATATATATATATATATATATAT
>NC_056515.1:34986728-34998443 GCF_014905685.2 Nematolebias whitei | reverse complement strand
TATATATATATATATATATATATATATATACACACTAAAATAAACTAGTACATGCTACTACTACTACTACTTGTATAAACACTTAGGGAAGTTTCACCTTGACTGTTTCACATACTGGCCTACTTTGTTAAATTTACATACCTCCTTGTCCAGGGATTTATCTGTTTTAAGCAAAAACATGAAACAAAAAAAGAGGCTAAGGCTGATATGCACCCACATGATGCAAAGGATATTTAAATGTTGTAAAATTACATTTTAGTGTTTTTTTGTTTTGTTTTGTTTTGTTTTTTACAATAAAATGTCCCAATGTTTTTAGGCCATTTCAAATGCTTTTAGAATTTACATTTGACTGTGTATGTCTGGTCTGATATAAAATATAGATATTTTACATCATGGTGAAGAAGATCGCAAGATTGAATCCTGCCTGTGAGTCCTTTTTGGGTGGAGTTTGCATGTTCTCTCCGTGCATCCGTGGGCTTTCTCTGGGTACTCCGGTTTCCTCTCACAGACCAAAAACATGCATGTTAGGCTGATTGGTAACTCTAAATTGTCTCTAGGTGTGAGTGAGAGAGTGAATGGTTGTTCGTCTTGTTTGTCTCTATGTGTCCCTGTGATGGACTGGCCACATGTCCAGGGTGCACTCCGTCTCTCGCACAGTGACTGCTGGACATGGGCACCAGTGACTCCTGTAACCTAAGAAAGAAGACATGTGTTAAAAATAAAGGATGGATACTATTAGGTGAAGATTCTGAATGTTGTGTATTAATGGATTGGTAGAATCCAATTTGTTTCAGTTACTTCAACTCATTGACCTGGGTTGTGTGATTTCCAATTAAAATGTATACCAGTTATTTTACATGAAAAGCTTAGACTGCTTAATTACACTGGTCCACAAAGTTAATCAGAGTCCCATGCAGCAGAGGCCCTGGTGCAGTGAACAGGTGGCAATACTTTTGAATTGCAAATGTGTTATATTTAGAAACGAAAACAATAAAATATCATCTGATTATGTTACCCTTCTTGATGTTTTCGTCATACTGTAAAATGTTAACTAAACAAAACAACCTATTTAAATGTACTAAATTAACCCGTCACTGGTTGAATAACATAATGGCTTAAAATATGTCCAACAATATGAAAACAACAGTTAGGACAAAAAGGTTGATGGGGTTAGCTAATGTTAGCTTGTTTGGTTTTGGTCACACTCCTCCATGCTTGCTCCAGCTCCCTCTTGTGACTGTAGACGCCAGCCTTGTGCCATGTCACTTTTATAATTGTCCTTAAATGTTTGATTTAGGAGTTAGCGGCAGTACTGTTGTTGAGTTCTTTGTTTTAAGTTTATTTTGTGAATTATAGGTTTACGGTCTCAATCTGATGATCATCCTGACTGCTTTGAAGCTTTCTCCCGTTTTGTTTGTTTTGGCCAGGGCTCTCAACTCACTGCTATCCTGTCTGTGACTTTTTTTGCTTTAATTACAAATCTTTTTAAATATTGCAATCATCTGGTTTCCATATATTATGTTTAATTCGAGCCATGGACCATAACAGTTTCAAGGTTAGAATTGATCGATCAGTGTGATGGTTTAAAGGGAAATCTCAGGATTTTAAAACATCTAGTGACAAAACTGTTACAGCTAATACCCACTAGTTACCTCTAGTTCCTTCTTAATAGCAAATCCAACGTAGAAACATATTTAAAACTGCTGTTTCTGTAACAGTGTAGACAACTTCTGGTTTACTAACTGAGGTAGGGCATTTTATGAATAGTTTGCCAGTCCATCACAAGAACACAGAGATAAATGAGACAAACAACCATGTTTATGGTCTGTGGGAGGAAACTGGATTACCCGGTGAAAACCCACGCGCACACGGAGAGAACATGCAAACTCCACCCAGAAAGGTCCTGGGCCAAATTTTGCTCCAGGGACCTTCAACTCAATTCAATTCTATTCAATTCAATGATACTTTAATAATCCCAAAGGGAAATTAAGTATTGGCATAGCTCATCATCCTGGTTTCATTCAAGAGTTGTTATAGATGCTGATAGCTGTGGGCAGGAAGAATTTCATAAAGCAAATCTGAAGAATCTGACCACAGATACCGATTCGTCCACCCGGAACCAGCTTGCTGTCAGATCCATCAGGACTCTCGGTCCTGCTGGGCAGCAGGCCTGCCCGAATGCCGTGCAGAATTCCTCTCTGAGCAATGGTCAATATTCCTAGCAGTCTGCCGAGCTCCTCTTGGCCATGGAAAGACATCTGGAGGTGCCGGGGGATGATCTCGGTCCTCCCGTTGTCACGAGCCAGTTTCCCACCAGCTCCAGGATCCCGGCGGTCAGGTACTCGAGCACTGCTGCCAGGTTGATGGGAACCTGTCCATGGCACCTCTTTTTCAACTCATTATGGGATTTGGGGCTGTAGTTGAGGTATTTGAGCTTTTGAGATGTTTATCAGCTGCTCCTGGTTGTTAAATAAAAAAAATAATAAAAAAAAAACACCTTGTTGCCATGGTTACACATCTTAAATGCCCAAAAGTAAAAAGGTTTCAGTAGAAAATATTTCCAGCTGCACAGCATCCGATACCAGAGTAAAAAATCATCCGAAAAAAAGGGATTTACATCCAGAAAAAAAGAGGAATTAAAGTTTTCTAAAGCAATAACTCAGAATGAACGTAGCAGAGCTACTCCAACATGCAGCCACCCCGAGTGGGGCAATTCTAGAACCAGCTTCGCCACTGTGCCGCCTCAGAGATCGTTTTCCTATGTGTGTGTATATATATATATATATATATATATATATATATATATATATATATATATATATATACAATTTAAAGCATTAAAAAAATATATGTCATGGCATCTGAATAAAATATTGGTGAATATTTAAATTAAATATTAAATGTTAATTAAATTATTAAATTGAATTAAATAATTGCAGACATTTTAAAATGATATGCCAAAAACGCAATTGCATGAATTTGTTAAGTATATATAAAATATATATATATATATTTAAAAAAAAAAACACTTTTCAATCACAAAAACACTTTCTACTGCAATACCCCCCATACCGCCGCCACACACACTTACGCAACACACACACACATTCCAAGTCTTTCTTCTGGTCACCACATGCTCCAAAATTACAATATTAAACTTCCTACAACAGCACTCTAGCTTTAATGTACAATGCCCTACAATTCTGCAATTAATGCTCTATGGTGTAAAGAAGATTGGTCAGCTTTCAAGTGGCTTTCTGAGTGTGAAGTGAAACTGCTGGAAAAAAGAGAGAAAGAACAAGTGCTCAGTCAACTTTGTGTATTTAAATAAATGCTTTAAAAGAAAATCTTGATTTTTTTTTTTTAATAATATTAATTATTTATGAAAATGACAGGAGGTCCATGAGTTTCTACTCAGAATCCCTTCATTAGAGGTAGCTCCATCACACCAATTTTAGGTCTGGTTTAAAGGTCAAGCCACCTAAAGCTTGCTTGTTTAGCTCCCCATGGTTAGATCTGGCCTTTCACACATGTGCGTCATTAATCATAGCTTGGCCCTAAAACACATTCCTGGCCACATGTTAGCTGGATTAGATTTAGAGCTGTGAAGTGGCCTTTTTATGAAGAAAACAGTTTTAAAACGTTGGTGGTGTCGCACTGGGAAACCAATGCCATATGTTTATGGCTCCACGTTTAACCTTTAATATTCAGTTGTGTTGCTAGGAAGAGATGGGAGGAACCAAAATGGAATTAACAAACAACAACAAAGCTAGCGGTTGTGCGTTCATGTGATTTAGTGTGAGAATGCTAGAAACAAAAATGGGACATTAAGGAAAAATAAGTAACTAGCTAACTATAACTATGTCATGGTAAAAATATTGGGAATGTACATTATTAGTGTAGCTGCAATTAAGAGAACAAGTAGGGGGTGGCAAGGAGGTTAGAGAAGGTGGGCTTGTGATCGGAAGGTCGCCGGTTCGACTCCTCAGAAAGACAATATCAAAATGTGGGTGGGAAAAGTGAAACATCCACACCTGCCTCCACCTTCATTTGCCTCACTCTGGGCCCTTGAGCAAGGCCGTTAACTCTCACTTTCTTCTCCTCTGGGCACCCTAGAAAGCACCTCTCTGCTCCACACAGAGGGCCGTGGTAGCTCGGTGGTCTGTGGTTGTGTCATGAAGGGCTTCCAGCATAAAAACTAATTGCCAAGTTTTCATGTGAGATAGTTCACTATGGCGACCCCTAAAGAAGGGAACAGTTGCAAAAAGAAGAATTAAGAGAACAAGTGTATACATGCATATACAGATGGAGGGACGGACAGAGCCACTTAGAGAGGTAAAGCATTGTGTTTTATATTTTATGGAAGACTAGACGTTGAGAAACGGCCCTGTAATGGACTTGCGACGAGTCCAGGGTGTACCCCGCCCCTCGCACAGTGATTGCTTGACATGGGCACCGGCAACCCCTGTGACTCAAAATGGAAGAAGCAGGTAAAAAGATAATGGATGGATAGATGTTGAGAAACACTTGCTAATGCTTAGCACAAAACCTTTGTGGGTGAGGTGGCATTTTCCTGGTGCATTGCCACAAATAACTTGTACAAAACTGTTTAAGTTGGGGAAAAAAAAAAACACATCAACTGTTGGTTGTTCGGTATTAGAAAGCTTATCAGATTTGTGTAGGGATCATGTCAGCTTGAAGCTTTTGGGTCAGGTCTACATTGGTGTCTCTAACTAAACTGCATCCCCATTTTTGCCCTAACTTATTTGACAAGCTAAAATATACAAATTACAGACACCAGGTTTTATTTATGTCAGTCTTTTACCCTCAAAGAAAAGGGTAAATGAAACACAATCATGCAGCGCACAATCTTTTAAGCCATAAGTGTCAAACTCAAGGCCTGGGGGCCAAATGTGGCCCTCGTTGACATCTTATCTGGCCCTCAAGATGATTTGTGAAACGTAAAATACGTCCATCTCTTGAATTGTTTTTAGTAATCTTTGATTATGATGTCAAAAGCACAACAGAGAACATCAATAGGGACCAAGCAAACTCTTGTTGAGGAACCTTTGACCAAGAAAATATATTGGGTATCTTGATTTGAGTTAATGTAGTTTCTGAAATTGGCCCTTAGTTTGAAAAAATGTTTTAATTTTGACCCCATAAGTGAGTTTGACACACCTGCTTTAAGCAGCCATCACGCAGATGAACAAATAAAATGAGGTTGATGTGAAAATGTAGGTAATATAATTGACAGAAATGTACATGAGACTGAGTCTAAAATATCTTGGCATGATGTTTCAATTTTGCTAGTCATACCAATAGCATGTAAACATTGATATATATATATATATATATATATATATATATATATATTAACAGCTGAGTGCCATAAGTTCAGCTGCCATACGTTGGATGTAAATAGATTTTAAGTTAAACAGTTAAATAATGAATTTTCTCCAAAGGGTCGAGCTTCAAACATGTCTGAACCTTGTTGGTTCTATTACGATTCATTGCATCTTCTCAGGAAGCAAATGGCTGCAATTGGCCAAAATTTAGTCATGTGCAATAATTTTGCCATACAAGTTGGTGAAGGGTGTGGAATGTGAAAAAAGTTAGCAAACAACTTGAACTCTACTAATAAGAAAATGTTTTGGACTTTAAAAAACAATTTATGGAATGGACCATTTTTTCCCCCCATAAATTGTAATAAAAATGAAATAAATTGAACTAAGTAGCAGAAAGAGCCCCCAAAAGGAGAGCATGACTCTTGATGATCATTAGCATAAATAATAAAACCTTCAAAAATGAAAACTACATCTCAAGGAGATGTGTGTGTGTGTGTGTGTATATATATATATATATATATATATATATACACAGTATATAATTTTAGATGTAAAGTGTCATGCACAATAATTTCGGTAGTGATATGCAATGACATGGTCCTTTTTTATATGTAATTTTAATAATTCACTTTTTTTTGTGTTTGTTTGAAACTACAAGTCCTTCTCAAACAATTAGCATATTGTGATAAAGGTCATTATTTTCCATAATGTAATGATAAAAATGAAACTTTCATATATTTCAGATTCATTGCACACCAACTGAAATATTTCAGGTCTTTAATTGTTTTAATACTGATGATTATGGCATACAGCTCATAAAAACCCAAAATGCCTGTCCCAAAAAATACAATTAAGACAACAACATTAGTCAGGATGACAAACGTGAGATACCAAGGTGGAGAAGAAGGATTATTATTTTATTTTTTTTAGCCAGTCATTCCATCCAAATTCTCATTTACCGCATAAACTCCAGGCTGCCAGGAGTTTGTGTCTAAATCAAATAGCCAAGCGCAGCAGACACTAAAACTGCATCAAATGGCAAACACGTTGGCCAATTTTTTGTTTAGTCTGTAATGAGCACAGATGGGACTTTTGATTTTTTCCCTGCACCTTCTGCTATGTGCTCAGACATACTGTCAATGTGCTTTTGACTCGGGAAAGACAGTTTGCATTAAAATATTCTGAAATATGCATTTGGAGTAATAAATGTGATTTGAGAGTGGACGCTGAATGGATAATGTGTTCAAAAATAAGATAAATCAAGCAGTTGCTGTGATAAGCATTCAAAGATACACACAATTTTCATTAATTAATTCAAACTTTATTTATACAGGCTAATCTCAGTGAGTTACGAAGACTCATTCACAACGGAGACCTGTTTTAGATAGACAACGTAATGCAAGACACACAAAGTCCTTCATTTAACTCAACACACAACAATTAATAAAGAAAGTTGCAGGACAAAACAAATAATAAAAAGTTGTATTTACAATGTATGTGTACAAGAAGAAGTTTAAAGTGATACTGATTTAATTTGTTTGTAGAATAGCCTAACACAATAGGCTCTTAGTAAAATTTCATGAAGCATTTAAAAAATATTGGTTGATTGATACAATAAACTACAAACAGGTTTATGTTGCGTTTTATCACTCTTGAAATCATGTATTTTAGTTATTTGTTTACTTTATGCATGTTTTGTTGCATCACATTCTTCTATAAACCAGACGTGAATAGACCACATATCTCTTGTACATTGCCTCAAGGACACTTTGCATGTAGTGTGCAGGATTTAAGACTTTTCACAATATTTTTAATATGCAATGTTGTCACATGTCTGAGTCTGACCATAGAGTTGAGTTCTAAATGTGTTTTACATATTTGCTGATTGTAAAGGTAATTAAAAGGGATTTCACAATCATTAAAACAAAAGTAATGAAACATAAATTGCTTTACATTGCCTTTATGAGACACCAGAATCACTATATCTAGGGGATAAAAATATTGGCCCATGGTTGGAGGTGAACACAGGTCTCCCAGAAAAAAAAAAAAAAAAGTACTCTGATGCAACCCCCCCCCAGTGCCCTGCTTTTGTGTGAACACTTGTTTCCTGGGGCTGATAAGGCTTGTGCAAGACCAGATATGCTCTTGTTCATGTTGCAGGAGCGGTTACAAGAAATGCAAAGTGATAACTTGAAACGAAACATTAAAAATATATGTACGCCTGGCGATGAGGTTAGATGCCAGAAGCAAAACTAAAGTGTGAGCTTGGCTCTATATTGTATGCACTAAAACATTTATTAAAGTACTTCATTTGATTGTAGCTCATTTGCTGTCGGGTAACAGCACAATGAGCAAGGATGTCATGGCATTTGAAAAACAAAAAGTAAAGAAAATGCTGTGCTCTCTCCAAGATGGCTGACCCAACATGGCCTTTTTTTTCCCCATATGTTCCATCAGTCTGGGCTGTTTGTGCAAATCTGCATAGCTCGCAATGTCTTTCAGTGACAGACTGTAAGATCGATTTCATTTAAACTTGTTTTTTTTTTTTTTTTCTGTTGAGCCAGGGAAGTGACATGTAATGTATTTTATCATTAGATATATGGAACAAACCAACTCAATAAGTTGGCAATAACTTTAAAATTGTACTAAACTGGGTAACATAAATGAATTACAAATCTTCTGACAAGGTGGTAGAAGGTAGTTTCAAAAGGATCATTAGCTCCAACTAAGCTGTGCACTCTATTACCAACTGGTGTAAAAGCTGTATTTTACAGGATTAAACAGAGAATCCTTCAAGGAATGAAATTAGTTGAATAGGAGGATTAGAAGAGCAATAAAATGAAGTTCTAATATTAATTGTGGCTTTAAAACAAAGAAACAAAAAAAACATGTTTCTACAGCAAATTAAGCAAGAAAAGGAAGATCTTAACCAGTGTTTATTGATACATCCCTGCTGCAATAATGTGGACATGTTGCAGTAATTTAGCAAAAACAGGAATGTTTTGTTTCTAGTATATGTGGTTTTACCACAAAATGCAGCTCTTTAATAAAAATTTAAAAATGCTTGATTTAATGAATGCTGTGACAATAATTGTGTATACTAATATGAAACTGCACTTACAACTTTGTACACGGAACAAAGCAAAGAAAACAAGGCAATACCACTAATTTTATCTGTGCAAAATAGTCAATAACATCATAATTGTATTATTTTTTTCTTTAAGATTATTGTAGGTTGTTAGAGATAATCAAAGTACCTAAAGGATAAAAAAAAAAAAAAACTTGTATCTAATAGCAGTCCCACTATTTTCACAATTGTTGAGCAAGTACAGTAGAGAATGAGTTTAAAGTGCTATTATTCATATTGTATAATTGGTGAACACATTTAGGATTTTGTTAAGCTTTCTAAAATTAAAGATTTTCATTATAAAATAGTATTAAAAAGTTCAGAAAAAGGGCATCTAAACAATCTGTCACAGAATGAATACTGGGATTTTTAACTGCAATTCAATAACATCCTTGATTTTTCAATGTTTCACTCAAATTTTGCCGAGACCAAACCGTTTTTGGGGACTTTATAGGTTTAACAAGACAGAGGGTTTCAATATTCTGTGAAGGTGATCCTTATTTACATATGCTGATACCCACCTACATGCCACAGAGATCAAGTGCCACATTGCCACCCTCTGTTTTTCTTGCTGTCACACTGGATTTCGCCATCCCACTGTCTCCCTCCTCTCACCGCCCAGCACACCCAGCAAATGTTTAAATTTCACGACCAAGTAAGCAAGATTAATTAAAATGATAATCTACAGGCTGAATATATTTCACAGTTAGCTAGGTGACTGTTTAAAATTGCTGTGTGGAGTTTTAAAGTCAAAGTGGAGCCTTGACCTATTTGTCTGCATCACTGCAACAGTCATTAGTCCAATTAAGAACATGCAGACGTTAAAATTCCTATTGCATGCAAAACACTTAACACTATAATATACTCCATTAATGTGATGTATGGCAGTGATGGAAAAGCTCGTCATTCGATTTATGTAAGCTGCACATGTTTAATGTGCATTCTATTAAATTCAGACAATTGACTCAAAGCCTGTTATAAATACATATATACATAAATATTATATACAATTCAATTTAAAAATACTTTATTAACCCCAAAGGGAAATTATTTATTGTTGTAACTCATTATCCTCATTTCAGTAAGTTATGTTATAGATACTGATGCTGTAGGCAGGAAGGATCTCTTGTAAAGGTCCATCCCACATTGGATCCTAAGAAACTGGCTGCAGATGCCGTCCGATCCATCCACCCAGACTCGGCTGGCCTCTGGTTCCCCCGGGCTGTAGGACCACCCCGAATGCAGGGCAGAACTACTCCCAGAGCGATGGCCACTCCTCCCAGCAGCCTGTTGAGCTCCTCATCACTGCGGACAGCCATCTCTCGCTCTCTCTCGCTGGCTCCTGTCAATGTGGAGAAGCAGCGGATCTACTCTGAGTCCCTCCCGGATGACCGAGCTTCTTACCCTTCCTCTAAGGGAGAGCCCAGACACCCTGCGGAGAAAACTCATTCCGGACGCTTGTATCTGAGATCTCGTTCATTCGGTCACAACCCAAACCTCATGACCATAGATGAGGGTAGGAACGTAGATCGACTGGTAAATTGAGAGCTTCGCCTTTTGACTCAGCTCTCTCTTCACCACGACAGACCGATACAGAGCCCGCTTCACTGCAGACGCTGCACCTATCCGCCTATCAATCTCACGCTCCATTTTTCCCTCATTCGTGAAAAAGACCCCGAGATACTTAAACTCCTCCACTTGGGACAGGACCTCCTCCCCGACCTCGAGAGGGCACTCTACCCTTTTCCGGCTCAAGACCATAGCCTCGGATTTGAAGGAACTGATCCACATCTCGGCCGCGTCACACTCTGCTGCAAACCGCTCCAGCGAAAGCTGTAGATCACAACCTGATGAAGCCAATAGGACCACATCATCTGCAAAAAACAGATAAGCAATCCTAAGGCCACCAAAACGGATCCCCTCAACACCTTGGCTGTGCCTATAAATTCAGTCCATAAAAGTTATGAACAGAATCGGTGACAAAGGACAACTTTGGAGGAGTCCAACTCTCACTGGTAACGAGCCATGCCCACTTCTCCGCTGCAGATTGGAGATCTGACATGCTGCAGGAGGAAGCTTCTCCTGCAGCTGTGGGCTGCACGTGCTAAATAATTAAACTACTTTTTTTGAAATAAAAATTCCATGCTGATCATGCAGCTATTCCATCAATCAGCCAACTGTGTGCCATGTCCAGTTTTACTTTGAAAAACTGGGATAGAGGGAATTCCTTGAAAAACGAACTGCAAAGTAGCGAGGGACTACTGTACATTCAACTGAACTAAGGGTGCATTCACACCAGCCCTGTTTAGTCCGCTTTAATCGAACTCTAGCTTGTTTTCCTTGAAAGTCCGGTTCGTTTAGGGAGGTGTGAACGCGCCATCGAACTCTGTCACGGAACAAAAAGGCTAACTCTGGCCCGGGCTAAAACCTAGGTCTCGGTCCGGTAGAAGCGACCTCCAGCGCGGTTCGAGTACAGTGTGAATGTAAACAGACCGGACCCGCTCCGCAGGGTGAACAAATACGCATTGCTCTGACCTTATATGGAGCCGTCAGCTGCCTTGTGTGGAAAAACAATATTCTCCATGGTCTTCAGCCTCATCTTCTGCTCATGCTAAGTCCATTTTTGAAAAATTACAAAATATAACTCCTAAAACTGCTAAAACTTGATGCCACTTCGTTTTTATTTGTATTTACATAAGAAGAAGAAGATGTGTCTTCAGAGGTTTTTGTGTCGTTTCTTTCAGTAGTTCTTGGTGCAGCGCCCCCACAGGCAAGCGGGGGAATAGGTTGGTTCAACAGGTTGACTCGACTGCACAGTGCAGTGTGAATGCAAACGCACCAGCCCAAATGTGAACAAAAAGGTCATGAATATTGGTCCCGAAACGAACCGAGTCTACCAGACTATCTGGTGTGAAAACGACCTAATGCTCTACAGCCCTTCACATTCAGGCATTTTTATAAACTACATTTTCTGGATTAAATGGAAGGGTTATGCCCTTGTTTAAATGTTAAAATTCTCCAGAAGCTCATGAATTGTTGGCTGGCAATAACATCTTCTGAAAACAAATCCATCATTGTGCAAAAACTTGTCTCTCCTTTGTGAAACTTATTTTTTTTGGCTTCAAATTTAAACAAAACTAATTCCAAAAGTGGAATATATTCAGCACTGAGTTACTTTTTGAATTTAGGTTTAATATATATATATATATATATATATATATATATATATATATATATATA
>NC_056515.1:34977703-34986718 GCF_014905685.2 Nematolebias whitei | reverse complement strand
ATATATATATATATATATATATATATATATATATATATATATATATACACATATATGTGTATAATTGTGGACTGAGTCAGAAAGTATGTAGAAAACTATCATTCTTACATATCAACTTTTTTAGAATTTTACTTTTGTGAACTTCTTGCAACACAACACAGCTTGTTATTTCACTGCTGCCGTCTTTCATGTACCAAGCTTGATCAAAACATTGGTGCAATCTGCTGTTCCCCAGATGTCACATACAGTAATCCTCTTAAGTAGAAACAGTAAACCCAAAGTTGGAAATGCCTCTCATCAGTCACTCACTGACAACATATACCAGCAGTGTACAGTGTGGTAGATAAGCCTCACACTGTAATGCTGGAGACATGAATAAGATTTTCCAAAATAGTCTTCACTCAGTGTCAATTAGTGGCTAGAAGAGTATGATCTCAATTTAGGTTTGTTCATGTAAGCATATTTTGTGTGCACATATCTGTGCTTAATGCACATTATTGTGTGTGTCTGCATGTGTACGGCTCTGCACTAGCTTCCATATCTCCATGCTTCATTTATCTGCCATTAGCAGAATAAATGACTGTGGGTTTCTGCCAGAGAGAGAATATGGCAACTTTCCAAAACATTGGTAAACAGCTCGGTAAGAAACTTAAAAGTTGCTGAGAGTGGTGACTGCTAGACGGATGGTAGAAAAGGATGGGGATGTAAATGAGGATTAGAGTCAGAACCAGTGGAGGAAGAAAAAAAAACAAGAAAGGGAGAAGATATGCAGATGGGACAAGGCAGGGTTAGAAGACAAAACTTGAAAGTGAGAACTAATTGGCATCACAGGCAGGATGGAAATTTCGGTGAAGGATTTAGAAGATAGACTTATGAGACATGTTGCTAGAATAACAATAAAAATCTGATTTGTGAATTGGTAATGATTGGTTGTTGGTGGGGGCAGCACGGTGGCGCAACTGGTAGAGCTGCTGCCTCTCAGCGAGCAGGTCCTTGGTTCAAACCCCGATCCAGGGGCCTTTCTGGGTGGAGTTTGCATGTTCTCTCCGTGCATGCGTGGGTTTTCTCCGGGCACTCCGGTTTCCTCCCACAATCCAAAAACATGCATGTTAGGCTGATTGGTAACTCTAAATTGTCCCTAGGTGTGAGTGAGAGAGTGAATGGTTGTTTGTCTCGTTTGTCTCTATGTGGCCCTGTGATGGACTTGCGACCCGTCCAGGGTGTCCCCCGCCCCTCGCACAGTGATTGCTGGACATGGGCAGCAGCGACCCCCGTGACCCAAAATGGAATAAACGGGTAAAGAAAATGGATGGATGGATGGTTGTTGGTGAACTCTTGTTCTTTTCAACTGCATTTGTGATACCATTTTCTTCTCAAAATCCAGTTGATTACAAAGAACACTTTTATTTTTATTTTTTTAAGAAGAAGAAGAAGAAAGTGCTATGAATTTTCATCATTGTAAGTTTTCTATACAATGTTGAAATTTGTGCTCTGTATTTAAATCATCACACGAGAGACGCCCAAGTGGGGAAGTGGGCAGCTTTGTAAGCACATGGGGAACAGTAGGAAATTAAGACACTACGAAATGTGGGCATGGCGGGGAGTTGACCCTGTGACATTCTGGTCCCAAGTCGGCTGCCCTACCTATAGGATTTAACAAAAAGTGAAGTCTTAAGCCTAGTTTTAAAACTGGATAATGTGTCAGCCTCACGGACAGAGATTGGAAGTTGGTTCCACAAGAGAGGAGCCTGATAACTCAAAGATCTGCCTCCCACTCTGTTTTTGTAAATTCTAGGAACCACAAGTAAACCTGCAGTCTGAGTGAGGTGCTCTATTGGGAAAATATGGAACAATAAGATCTGTAATATAAGATGGAGCTAGGTTGTTGAGAGCTTTGTAGGTTAGAAGTAAGATTTTGAATTCAATTTACCAGTGTTTATTGGAAATCCATGTACAGGAAAGCTTGTTTATTTTAGTGAGGGGCTAAAAGAAGACTACCTTAAGCCAA
The DNA here is from genome assembly GCF_014905685.2 of Nematolebias whitei. Taxonomy (NCBI): domain Eukaryota; kingdom Metazoa; phylum Chordata; class Actinopteri; order Cyprinodontiformes; family Rivulidae; genus Nematolebias; species Nematolebias whitei. The sequence goes on along the minus strand of NC_056515.1, from coordinate 34,984,710 downwards.
AATAGGAATAAAACGCTGTGTAACAAGACTTTCCTGATGTGGTATACTGTCATCTTCAGCACAAGTTTGTTTCTAACAGTGCTCTGCACTACATTATTACTTCAACATGTCCTGCGTGTATCATTCATCACTTTTTTAGCAGCCGAGATAGATACAGTGACCATCAACAACACAAGGTTGGTTGGTTGCATGGATACCAATATGGTCAACATTCAAAAACTGATAGATATTTGTAGCATTTTTGGATAAATTTGTATATTCGTTTAGTGAGTTTTTCAACTTAGAGACATACTACAATTGTATTAGTATTTGTATATCCAAAATGATTATCATATGCTAATTTGTATATTTTTGATAAAAATAATTAAGTCAATGAAAAAAGGGGAATAAGAGTTTCTGATTTAATTGGAAACAACAAAGTAAATTGGTATTGCAAGATGAATACATGGCTGATATGATTAGTCTGCAGCACATAATGTGACCCATTAGACGGTGCTGAAAAGACAATTAAATGCGTTGACACTGTATAGATAAAGGCTTTGCTTTGACACAAGGTCTAGTTCCAAACAGGATGTCAAAGACTGAACAATATGGCAGCAACACAGAGAGAAAGTTCAGAAGTAAAAATAACTGAGTAAATAAGAGGTCACATCTGTGATGACATGAAACTTGACAGTTATCACTTAGTTCTGAGAGTCAGTTCCCAACATTTACTGTGAGGTGGTAGTGTAGTTCTTTTTTATTACTAAACGTCTGACTATCTACACATCTAGGCTTCCATTGCTGTATTACTATTACTATTATTTTATTTTTTATCAGTGTTATATTTAGGCCAGAGGACTGTATGGGGGGAAAAAAGTAATGTTGTAAATAGTAACCCTAAACTGAAAGAGGGTCTCAAAAAGGAAAAAAAAAGAGTCAGTTTTAGACCGTAGAGGTCTTTCCAAATGTTCTTGAAACAATTATTGGAAGATAAAGTGCAGCCTCGAGGATTTGAACAACAATGCTGAGGTGAAAAAAATGTAAATGTTAACTCATTAACGTATTTCTCAATATTTTATTTTACCCTAATTTCTTGCAGTAAAAGTGTATGGCCCATGAGGAAAACAATAATTCAAAACCTATTTAAAAAAAATTAACATTAAAAAATCTATTTATCCGTCTGCCCATCCGTCCATGTATCCATCCATCTATATATCATCCATCTATCCATTATATGCACCAGCCTCTTCCTTTTTGGGTTGAAGGGGTCACTCGTGCCCATGTCCAGCCATCACTGTGCGAGAGACAGGGGACACCCTGGACAGGTCTCCAGTCCATCACAGAGACACATGGAGAAAAACGAGACAACCATTCACTCTCTCACTCACAATTAGGGACAATTTAGAGTTACCAATCAGTCTAACATTCATTCAACCTTTATTTAGACAGGTCAGTCTCACTGAGCCTCAGGGACTCATTTACAAGAGAGACCTGTTTTTTGTTTGTTTTTTAACAAAGAATGATGGCAACAGTAAATAACAGAGAACAACAGAAAATAATCATAAATAAATCATGTAAATCGAGAAGAATAAAATAAAGAAAAATGAAAGAAACTGGTATTAAAGCAAAACAATGAACAGCTAGCTTGTAAAGTGATGTAGAATACTAAAATCAGGAACATGTCTGCACTGGTTTTTGCCATGAACTTGGCAGTTGTTTGAGACCACTTAGAGAGGTCAAGGTCAAGATGCATGACTTGGTTTGTGGGAGGAAACTGGAGTACCCAGGGAAAACCCCCGCATACACTAAGAGAACATGCAAACTCCACCCAGTAAGGTCCCAGGCTGGGATTTTAACTGGCGACCTTCTCGCTGAGAGGCAACAGCTCTACCAACTGAGCCACCGTGCTGCCCTAAATAAATAAATAAACATTGCACCATTTCTAAAAATGCTTTCATCTACAAGGAAACAGGAAAACAGCCCATTTATCTGAAATAACTATTTCAGGCCTCGATCTAGTACTGTAACACTACCACAAATATAAACCCCCCAAAAAAGGGAATTAAGACATGACTTGTGCCAATAAAGCTTCTGCTGTATAGACCAAATGTATTTTAACCATAGACTCTATATGTTTTAAATGTATTTATTGTTAAAAAATAACATAAAATGGAGGGAAAAAGGCTAGAATAAGAGAAAGAGCTAAATCATTTTTTTCAAGACTGACGGCAAAGTGGAATTTTGACTTTGTGTCACATTAAACAAGACCAGAAAAGGGCAGGACGGTCTTTTGGAGAGTCATGCAAGTACAACTATACAGACAGAATGGACAAGTTCATGAACAGTATCCAGTCAGGGACTCATGGATACTGTTTTTTTTTTTGTTTTTTTTTTTTTTTGCATGTACAGGTGCAAGGTTAAAAAGACAAAAAATAAAGGCACCATAATTTGAGGTTAGAACAAACACTTTTGTGTTGCCAGCAGTTCCTTCGCTGGCAGGATAAGAAAGCACAGAGGGTGCTTTGGAGGTAGAAAATGTTGGCCCATGCACATTTCATGTGCACGCATGTATAAGTCAGCACTGCTCCATCTTTTCTTCTAGTGCAGCAATAGCAGTTTTCAATTTGGCAAGCTTAGTGGGAGAACATGTGCACTACATGTGTGTTCAAAATCAATTTTCTTAATTTAAATTATAATTATTGGCATTTCTTATGTAGACACAAATGATCCCCTTTTGTTCAGAGGAATGGTGTCCCAATACTGATACCAGTACTGGTATTGGCTCCGATACTATCCTGAAGTACTCGCATTTCTACTACTCATAAAAAACCATGATATGTAGGACCAAAGCCGTTTTTATGTTTGATGATGTCAGTTCATCTTCCACTTGCAAGTAACTGAGGACAAAACAAAAAGTTGTTTAGAGATATTAGACTAACCACAGGTGATTTTTAAGACAGTAAACTTTACTCTGTTCTTAATAATGAGAATGTGTTTATACAGTCATTGTTTAAGGTTCAAGTACAAACTCATTAACTACTCATTAACTACTTGTTAACTACATGCCAAATCGTTAAATAACCAAACCTACAGTAAGAACTTGTACTCGGTCTGAATAAAGACAAAAATGACTGTCAGGACGCACCTTGAAGGCCCTTGATTGCAAATACATTGTAAATAAAATCTATTTATTTATGTAGTTTATATGTTGGTGATTTCCAAGAATATGATTAAAGGGATGATTAAGGAACAAAACAAGACGCAATTCTACAAAATAAAACAAAATAAAGTGAATCTTTGCAGTTTGTCTTTTAATCCTAAAAGCTTTGCAACATTCGTATTTTTAAATCACACTAACATTCATAATTCATTTTATTTAATGCTATATGAAAGCATTTTATATAAACGATGTGTTTTACTGTCAGTTACACAGCAACACATACTTCAAAGCAGTGGGATACTTTATGACATGATAGAGCTGGAATCTGAACCACTTCTAATTATCATTTTCTTTATGTCCCTTTTCAAGTTTTATCAGTGAATGAGTCTAAAATTAGATGTATGGGGATCTGATTTTTTTTATTGATTTGTTAATCAATTGATGTTAAGGGCCCAGCACTGCAAGATCTCCTGTTCTTTATCACACACTCAGTGTTTGGTATTATCTCTGCATTCATCGATTCTCAGTGTAGGACAAGACGAGGTCATGTTTTCAATAATTACATGGAGCAAATTGCTAATCTGTAAATACCATCAGCCTCATTAGTATGCATTTCAGCAATTAAAAAGAACATCTGTCTGTTGAGAAGGCAGAATTATGCCAGTGGGGTGGAAAATATTCTAAGGGCATGGTTTCATGCACACAGGTCAGATCTGACTTTTTTATTAATTTTTTTTATGAATGTGCATAAAATGCATTATTTTTTTCAATTTAGGCAATAAATGCAGTGCATGTATTAAATTATATATATATATATATATATATATATATATATTTTTAAAAATATAAATAAATATATATATTTTTTTTTTTTTTATTGGGTAAAGGGTAACAATTTACTTACATTATGTATAGATCATGTATTTACATGTGTATTTACTGGTGTTTATGATGCTCATTTTTAAATATATGCATGCAAAATTCCCAGTAATATGTACAAACAACAAAACATGACCCACTGTTTTTTTTTTGGTTTTTTTTCCTATTTAAAAACATCTGTTTTTCCCCATTAAAATACTTCTTTATGCAAACCTTTAATGGTGCAAGTGCTTTCCATTCTGCCAATTTTATTCACTTAAATGGCATGAAGCCTTGAAGATAAAATTGAATTGAAATACAATTAATGGTTTAATACAGTAGATTAAAAACTATTAAGTTAAAGAGTTTTTTTTTTTTTTATTTAATTAAATTTTTTAAGCAATTTAGTGTGATTCCGACAGGCTCAACTGGCTGTAACTAGCCATCTAAAAAAAACAAAAAAAAGATAAATATTTTTTATTGACCTATTTTTAGACATTTGATTTTAGCTCCTTGTATTAATAACATGAAGAAAAAAAAAAATGTCCTGATGCATGCTCAGTAATCCAGATAGATAAATCTAACAATGCTCACTCAGGTCCTCTGGATAGTTTCTTTCTTGAAACATTATTTATTTTTTATCCAAAAGGCTTCTTCATTCGCGAAAAGGAAAAAAATAAACATAATATATGGCATCATATATTGGACATGAACTTATCGAGCATAAACTTTGGTGTTTCGAACCACTTTGGCATGAGTCTCAGAGGCCATCTTAGCACCAGGATTTTTATTTTTCCACACTTTGGATTATGTTGTTTGTGGAAATCAGTTTCTTTGGTGGCTCTTCAGATTGAAGAAGTCCTTAGGATGAAGGGTGAAACATCACAGCCAAACAAACAAACTATCCAGATGACGTGACTGAACATTGTTGGATGTTTTACCTGGATTATTGAGCATGAACTTTGGTATGGCATCATATTAAAAAAAAAAATAATAAAATTATGTCAACAAGCTAAACAATCAAAGAGCAAATTATGTTTACGTTGATGTAAATCACAGAAGAAGAACAGGATTTAATTAGCTGATATAGTTGTTTTTTAAAAAAAAAGCTTTTTATCAGAATCTTTACTGTATCTGCATTTGTTAGTCATCTGCATAGTTTTATCAATGGCGTTACTAATAGGCCTTTTGCTTGTTCATTAGCTAAACTGATTAAGAACTACACCTATAGGTTTATTATATTTTTCATTCAGCTGCTCCCTTCTTCAAGGGTCACCACAGACAACTAACTTGCACAAAGACTTGGTAACTGTTTAAACGCCAGATGCCCTTCCTGACGCAACCACAGACCACAGAGCTACCACAGCCCTCTGTGTGGAGCAGAGAGCTGCCATAGGGTGCCTGGGGGAGCAGATGGTGGGGGCTAAAGGCCTTGCTTAAGGACTCAGGATCACAAACCCACCTTCTGTAGCCTCTGCACCAACGCTCCCTTCAAACCAATAGGAAATAACCCGTACATTAACTCAAATCCTTAAAATACATGTCTCCTTGCTCTAGGGGCTGATTTTGAACCTAGTACCACTAATTTATCAAACTCAATTACCTGACCACTTACCACAAACAAAAATTATACAGACCTTGCAAAATATTTAAACGACTTCATTGAAGCTTCTTTTTTTTTTTCTCTCTCTCTGAAACCCAAACCAAATTCATGACTGGGAATAAATTACTTCCAGATGTTACTGGATAAAACACAGTAATGAATCCATATTTCTAAAACATGTCTGCACATTATCTTGGCAAGAACTTTAGAACGTCTGCACACTTGGGACAGCTGTGGAAGAACCCTTCAGACACTTCCAATGCTGAGACTAGAAATCCTCTGGCAGCATCTTCTTAAGAGAATTCTAAATTGATCATTATACACAATAATACATGCATAGTATGTTTATGAGGAAGTATTATTTAAGCACGTTGTAAAGTGCCAACAGTCAAATATCATCAGTCAAACCTTTTTTTTTTTTTTTTTTTTTTTTTTGGGGGGGGTCCTTGTTTTTTTGTTTTATGTAGAAGAGTGGTGATGAACAGAGAACCCTTCCATATATTGTAGTATACATTGTACACCGTCTTTGTGAAGTCTTTGTTGAACTTAGATGACATATTGGCATCAAACAGTCAAGCATGCAAATACAAATACATAATTTAGTTTTAACTACGTGCATATTGTTCAGTTTTACCTGTGAGCTACTGTAAAATCAAGTGTACCAAGTTCATTGTTGATTTTAGTACAGAACAAAGACCTTCGAATAAAAGACAAAATGATTCACTTCTTTCACAATGCGTTAACAATGGGTATCATACTCTCAAACTGCAGAGCAGAAACAGTATTTTGCATACATTATAAAAACAGATGTATCACTAAAGAACAAAATGAGTAGATTGTCAACACGACGTCTGTTACATTTGCAAGTTTATATCTGCTGTTTCAAGATGTAGACGCCCGAAGACTTGACTTAAAGCTGTAGATATTTTACATCTGAGCACGCAAGTGATGCTCGAAAACTCTTTATTTTGCATCTTTCCTTGTTTGTGCAGATACTGAGCAATTTGTTAGCTACACTATACAGAAATGACATTTTACAGTTGACAAGCAAAATTGCTGAAAATATTACAGAACTAAAATGAATAACTGCGGCACAAAACTATTTGATCTGTAAATAAATCCATTTAATTTATGCCTTGGTAAGAACATTTTAATAAACAAATCATCCAGGCTTATGTTCACAAAGTAGAACATTAACTCAACCTTTATTTAAACAGGTTAGTCCCATTGAGCCACGAGGACTGATTTACAAGAGAGACCTGGAACAAATGAATACAGTAACTATAACAGCAATAATTAAAATGTATTTTGAGTTGCTTAGTATTCTTTATAGTCATCAAATGGGACTACTTTGTCAGAAAAATGTATAAACTATAAACTAATCAGCATGTTTTTTTTTGTTTG
>NC_056515.1:34953710-34977303 GCF_014905685.2 Nematolebias whitei | reverse complement strand
ATATATATATATATATATATATAAATAACAATCACATAAATTGTTTTATCTATAAAATTAATTTATTAACAAGCATCCCAAAAGCTTCACAAATTCTGTTGCAACTTCAATTTAAAACTAGCACAAATGTCATAAAAAAAAAATAAGATAAAATAAAAAAAACTGAAGAGTAGAAGGTCGTACAGTTGAAATGAAATAAATATAATTTCTTATAATAAATCACAGGTATATCAAATTGTTCCCTTAAGTAAATGTCATTATGATTATATTACTTATCGGGATGCTGAAAATGAGCCATGTGCAAAGCAAGTTAAATGATGGTGTTGCAAACTCAACATAAATAAAAGATATTATGACATGCTTTATCTTCACAGCTTTCCTGGTGATAAATCTGTTGAGGATCCGACATACTGTTTCTCTGACAGATAATGAGAGTGGACAGATGGCAAGCACTGAGGTGGGAAGTGATTGTTGCTTAGATGGTCTCGGTCAGAACCGGGTATCAGGTTGTCAATCAGTCGGTGGTCTGATCAGCCGGTGGGCGATCTTTTGATCCGGGAAGGCGTCCACAAGTAGTTGATATGGAGCCTGATCACACTCCTCAAGTCACAGAAGCCCATTTTCAGAGGGTTTGTTGTGATGCTTTATCCATTTTTGATTAATGAAACTATTCTAAATGATTGTGTGTGCAACATATATTTTTCCATGGAAAAAAAATATGTTTAAAAAAACTGGCTGAGCAGTTGTGAAGATGTTTGCAAATCACTAATAGTATATGAGAAGATTAATATTGCAACAGCAAAAGCAGAACTTTAATCAAAAGCAGACAATAAATAAATAAAATATAACAGAACTTTTTATAATACAGTGTACTTTAAAGTATGAGTAACACACACATATACACACTTTGGGTAAACCCGAGGTATAACTTTGGGTTTACCGCATGCTTAAACGTAAGAATAAACTGATTTGTATGCAGGACTTTGCATTACATACATATTTCATTTATGGCAAAAATGGCTCAATTTAGATTCAGTTTTGTTGTTATTTTCACACTACTGTAAAATTATGACTGGACTAATATTGTGTTGTACTACCAGAAGTATCTAAGACAGAATAAATAAATAAATACATATATAGGCTGTCAGTGGTTCACGTCACTGGCATCAATTTGAGAAGAAACAATGGGACAAAATTTGCATTTTGTGCATGACTGATCAATTTTAGGTGGTGACTCATATCTATATTGATTTGTGCCACCAAATGGTTTCATACTTGGTTGTCAACAGGTTGTTGTATTAGCCACTAATAAACCACAGTAAGTTAGAAGCCTGTTTGCTACAGAGATGAATTATTTTTCAGGATGAACACACTGGTAAACTCATTCATCTCTGTAGGGATCAGGCTTCTGGATGAACAGTTGTGATTTCTGTACTGTTGTTTTAGTCTTAATGTCTTGTCAAGTATGGATGATGTGCGTGTCTACTGACTGTGAAACAAACTGGCCCTTGGGGATAATAAAGATTCTTGAACTTGAAAAGAGTAAAAATCAATATATTTTAACCTTTCTTTGTAAAGAAAAATAAAATAAAAAGTTTATGATATCCATGTTTACAGAATGCACATTGTATCTAGGCATCAAGGTCAATACAAAAAGGCTAATTATTAATGTGTATATGTATATTCTTGCCAAAAAACACAGTTGCTCTAGAGACATTAATTTACCCAAAGAAAGATTTAGTGAATCTTAATTTATAGAGGAAAAAAGAGCGAACAGAAAAAAAAAATAATAAAAAAATGTAACGAGCTAATCACTAAGTCCCAAGATTTCCTTGTGTCATTATGAAATAATGAATATATTAATCAAAACACGATTACAGAAATATTAAATTTTTATTACACAACCCCAGTGCTAGGATGTTTCATACTTTTATCACATTTTACAACTCAGGACACCAGTTTCATCCAGTTAATATTTAATGTCTGATAGAAATATTAGTTAAACTGCTGAACCTTCATCTTCTGGGACAGAAATGAATTCAAAAGGCGAGCGATAAAACTGATAAAACTGTTACGTGTAATAAAAGACGGAACTAAGTGGAGGTTGTTGTGAGGAGTAAAAACAATTACAAAATTCAAAGTTGCAACAAAATGACAAATAAAACCAATGAACACAAATAACTTTTCAAAATAGAATTGAAGTACCCAACAGAGATATGAGAGTATGTCCAGTTGTAGAGGGTTTTATTTATTTTATTTAACATTATTTATTTATTTATTCATTTATCTTTACATACCACACTGACATGTTTTATGACTAATACATTTAAACTGGTCACATTATATGTGTGTCCATTTCTTTTTCCTTCTTTATTTTTTTTTAATTTTTAAATTTTTATTTCTCCATGAAGTTAGACTGGGGTCAAAAATTTCAATAAGAGGGTTTGTCAACATAGAAACTTACTGTTCTCCTCAGAAAATGTGTCGTTAAAAATAATCTCATAAACAGGGCACCATTAAAAAAAAAAAAAAAAAAAACGGGCTTACAGTACTTTTTGCAAAAGTCCCGTTTTATTCATTTGTTTATTTATATTTTTCCTTTTGTCCTCATTTTTGTGAAACAAGTTACAAAATAGCCTATGCAACAAATTAATGAGAAAAAAAATAGGTAAAAACAAAAAAACGTGTTCACATCTCTGTAGAATTTGCATATTTTGAAATATCCTACTGTAAAAGTAAAACAAGCTACATAATATTACAACACATATAGCGTAGTGTCTGTATTGAAGCTGGCATTGGTTAAGACATAACACTAAAGCATCTGTCAATATGATGAGTTATTACTGCAGCTGTGGACACTCTCCATGTTTTGCTACTGAGAAAATGCTAATTAGCCACTCGGGCCACAGCTGCTCTGCCTTCAATGCCAATGAATCCATTCCAAATAGGGGACCAGTGCAGTCACTGGGACACTAGTTGTTGGTTTTTTTTTTGTAATAATTAAAGCTAAGACTTTTACTACCCTCCATGTTGTAATTAATTGTTTAACCTGCCACCTGGTTAGCTTAAACATTTAAAATAAATGACTATTTATTTTGACAACATTGCAAACTGATAATTATGTATTAGATATGTATAAAATAAATAATATATGGATTCAAGTTCATCCATCCATCTGTTATCTTTACTCGCTTCTTGCTTTTCAGGTTGCGGGGTCACTTACCGTTGCTTCTCAGCAAGAAGGTTGCCGGATTGAATCCTGGCTGAGGACCTCTCTACGTGGAGTTTGCACGTTCTCTCCGTGCATGCGTGTGTTTTCTCCAGGTACTCCGGTTTCCTCTCACAGATCAAAAACATACATGTTAGGTTGATTAGGAACTCTAAATTGTCCCTAGATGTGAGTGAGAGAGTGAATGGTTGTTTGTCTCGTTTGTCTCTGTGTGTCCCTGTGATGGACTGGAGACATGTCCAGGGTGTCCACAAATTTGAGTCAGAAACTGTGCACTCATAAACCAGAGATTTTAGTGTAAATCAAACGTTGGCAGCCTGTGAAACAAGTCTATGTAGGAAATCCAGGATTGTGTAAAAAAAAAACGTGTCAAGAAAAAAATAATGTATTGGTCAAAAAAAAAATACACACATTAAAGTTGTTTTTGGAATAATTTTCTTCGGGACACAAAGCAGATATCTGCACAATAAATTTTTAATTTATTATGCATTTTCAATTCTGAAGTTATGAGTTTAAATTCCATCATAATTGCAGCACTTCAAACTGAGCACAAATCAAACCTACCAATCATCTGGATTAAACAATGGTCTTATTTATGTATTTATTTATTTTTTATTGTTGACAGTTTATAGAAATACTTACTTAATAAAGCTTTAAATAAGACAACCGGGTTGATATGGGGTCACCAGTGTTTAGACCGGCAATGACAGATACCCTTTTTGCCAGATTATTAACAAATCAATATTTTTAACAGAATCCAAAAAAACATTATTCACCTTAACCCCAAACACACACGACTACAGCAATTAAATTTTTATTAGCCAACAGGCTAATTGGCTGGTTGATGTGACAGCTCAAGACTCAAGGGTGTAGGACAAGAAGACGACTTTATTCTCTGCTTCATGTTTTATCTTCCTCCCTCTTTGCCTCATGCACACAGTCACACAAACTCACACCTATTTCATCCCTGTGACAGCTAAATTGGGATTAACGAGCTTTTAGGCGAAAGCTGCAAGAGCAGCTCCTTTTGTCTTTGTTTCCCTTCCACTGACACCCACATGCATGCCTAGCAGGCTGACTGGCTTCTGCTTGATCTTGCATCAAACAGAAATGGTTTAAGGAAAATAAAAAAAAGATATACACCTGCTTCATAAACACAAACTGAAGACCTGATAACCGATTCCATGCCAGTCAGCATGCTGGGATTGGAAAATCATACTTTATTAGGACAAAAAACATTTAGATTAAAAAAAAGTGTGTATTGATGAATCTTGGATTTTAAATGTATTCAAACTAAATTCATAAAAATAGGAGATAATTAAAAATGGGGCCTAATAATAATAATGACAGAACATGGCAGATGGTTGGGCTTTCAGTTGGCCAAGTGAACCAAACCAAGCTCAGCATGATCTGGTTGTACCTGTTTCACACCAAGTCATATATCATCATGAAACTAAAGCTGCACAACATGTATAAAAATTACTGAAACTATCAGTTTTTAGTTTTTCTTTTAGTCCAGTAAACAGCATTTTATTTTGTAGAGGATGTGGGACAAAGTAATATACAGTACGAGATGGAGCATACTGTTTTAAACATCAAATCTATTTAGTTTTATTATTAGACTATTGTGCACACAAACTAAAATAATTAAAGTTTTTTTTTTATCATTTTGGGTCATATATTTATCTGTCTAATGAACGTCCTAATATTGGATAACTCTGAACAAGTTTGGTCTAGATGTCTAAAACATGAGAAGTAGCTTCTGATCAGTAAAGTTGTTACATATCAACAAGTACACTGTGTAGGGTTAGTACAAAACCACCAGGATCCAATCATGACCTCTAAGCAGGTGATATTTTGTCAAAGAAAGCCTACAACAAAAAAAGGACCAAGGGAAAAAAAGAATAAATGGTCAAATAATTGACAAAACATAAAAAAAAAAAAAAAATGTTTATGATCTAAGATGGTGAGATAATGGCATTCAAAGTTTACCGACACATTTCTACTGACTAATTAACCTAATGTCTATTTTGATGGTCTCTAAAATATCTATTACCATCATTCCATACACAAACTGTAAAACATGGGGGGGGGGGGGGGGGGGGGTTATGACACGCTGGGGTATAGAAGTAAGGATTTGAAGCCATGAGCTGAATGGCTTTACCACAGCCAGTGTATCATCTTTCATATTTACCACAAGGCTGTGAGCATGCTGTAGTCCTTTGTCACAGAGCGATGGCTCCCTTAACTGTAAAGGGAATTCCTTAGCCGCAATATTGTGTGAGCTCAAGCTCTCAGGGAAGGCACAGTTCATATAAAAAGCTCTTCACAATCTCAACCCAACACATGCACCTCAACTGTCCGAGCACCACATATGTGTATGCACACAACTACACAAGGGGATTGAATGCAAGAACTGGAAACAAGCTTACCTCCACTGATCATATACAGTTAATGTTGCAAAAGCAAGCACTGTGCTGACAGATGGAAAAAAAGTCCCTTCAAAATGTGTGACAAGTTATAAAATGGTTGCTAGTTCATAGGTCAGCCAATCACAGACAAGAGATGAAGTTTAAAAATACAAGACAGCAAAGTGGGAAGTTGTCATTCAGATCAGGTGGAAGAGGAACACGGTCGTCCTGGCCAGCAGACTTAGTTCTGATCTGAATAGGTTTCTACAGAAGAAGCTGAAAGAGGAGGCAAGGAGCAAGTACAGAAGAAAACACAGGAATAATCTAGTTCAGCTCTGTAGTACATGATCTCCCATCAGCAAGACTAACCCAGATCATAAAAAAAAAAAAAAAGTCTCGGATTGGAATTAATTACGTTGATGACCGTTTTCAACAAAGGCTGAAGGAATTATTCTATTTTCCAGAAAAATACTAATAAAAAATCCAAAAATGGATTGAGGTAGGAACAGATTATTATTATTTTTTTAATGATAGGTTGCATTTATGGGGGGATTTTCCAGGGAAAGCACAGGGATTGCTTGGGGTTATTTCATTGATGAAGGAATTTAGAAATTTTATTATTATATTTTTACTTTTTATTTTAATTTCGATTCATTATAACTAAAATTTCTCAAATTCAATAGCTCACATCACTGCTGGATTTTTGGAGACTATAAAATGTAACCTTATGCAAATTTATGATTAAAACCGCAAAGCATGAAAACCATAGAGTGTTGGAATCATTTACCTGATATCGTCTGAATGATACACGCTCGTTGCTGAACTTACAGAGGATGTGTGCTTGGTTCTGAGATTTTGGGAGGTTTCAACAGTTACTTAGTTGGATTTTGGAACAGCATCTCCATGTGGCCAACTTGTCCTGGCTGCTGCAGCCTTTACCAGGCCAAGTACCAAGTGTAATATGTCAAATGCAGAAGGAGCAGCCGTTAATGTGGGGTACCTCATGGTAAAGTTCAGGGTCACTGCTACTTGACTCTAAGAGCTGTGAGATGAAATAGGGGTGCGTCCTACAGATGAAGGTTGTTAGTGCCTGGTCGAATCTTTCTCGAACCCAGCTTAGAGGTCCTGACCGTAGTATCGTTTGGGTAATACTCAAGAGTAGACCCAATTACCCTACTGACAAAGGGCTGGAGGGGGTGATGCACCTTGGGACGAAGACAATTTCTTTCTTTGCTTCACAGGCCAAAAATGCAAGTTAGGGTAATTTATATCACCAATGTGTCCCTAGGTGCATGTGACAGTATGACTGGTCGTTTGTCTTGTTTGTCTCTATGTGGCACTTCGATGGACTCGCGACTTGTTCAGGCTGCACTATGCCTCTTGCACAGTAACTGCTGGAGACAGGCACCAGCTGTCTCATGGTATGGGAGGGAAATGTCGATAAAATAAGTGGTAAATAAAAAAGAGGGGGGGGGGGGGGATGAAATGTAGTATTGTAGACTTTATTAGAACTGAACTTTTTCCCAGCTGACACTGTAAACAAGCTGGCAAGTGCTTTGTAATAGTTGGAGAATGAATCATTCAGTTTTTGCTACAGTGCTGGTGAGAATAAAGGTTAAATCAACAGTTCAGTGGTGTGCACTTTAATATCTACTCTGAAGTTAAGATCCTACATCAATCTGCTACAGAAAAATACATTTACAACTAATCCCCATCACAAATTCCATTGAATATAATGTAATTGTAAATATACGAAATGTGTTTACAACAAACACTATCCAAAATGTTTGGGCCATATTGTATATCTTCGTGGATTTTGAAAGGCACCTATGCACCCATGTACAAGATAGGGTTGGTTTGTCAGCTCAGTCAGTAGAAAGTAGAAACAGATGGACCCTTCCATACTTTCAATGGATGCTTTAGTAGACAGTTTTACCTGTTAGTGTTCTGTGAATTTACAATGGCACCAAGCAGTATAATTAAAAAGGTGTGACCAAAGATGAAAGTGCACCTCTTTGGTCATATTTAAAACTTCTGAATAATGTACTGGACCAATTCCACCCAATAAGTTTAAGGATAAATCAGCCGTCTCCAAAAGGCTAATTGCCTTTGCCTTACTGCGTGAGCGGAACTCATTATGGTTAAAGTAACTTGTTAGTGTTCCTCTTACCAGGTGTTTCCGCTGCATCAAAACATTAATAAAGATTGCACATAAATGCATATTTTTCTAACATGTTCGGCAGAAAATCTGACTTGGAAATAAATAAATGTTAATTAAACTTTGTTATAACATCAATGGGATACTTTGAAGGTGTGCCTGAATAAAAACTGTAAATTTAATATATGTTTTTGTTACTGAAGTACATTTAGGACAACTTATTCTCGTGGTGATGATTAAATGGGTGAACAAATGTTTGCCATACATGTGCAGTTTGAGCAGCATTTCTGTAAAGTACTTTCTCAGTAATAACCAAGTGTTCACTTAATATTCTATACAAGTAGTTTTAATCCAAACAGAAATAAAGAGCAGGGCGAGGAAAACGAAAGATTTATCGGGAAGTAAAAGAACAACTCATAAGAGTAATGATATATTTTATTCAAACACCTAACAATGTGTTTAAACATTTAAACAGAGGCACAGTTCTAGTTCCGTCTATTTTTTTTTTACTAAAAGCCCGGCTTGTCCAGGAAAGTGATGAGCAAACATTGAAAAGGTCATAATTCATTAGCTGGGAAAACTGTTTGCAGAAACAAAATTGCTTCATCCTGCTCACTTTTTTCCTTATTCCCCATCTCTGTTTAAAGCACAGCAAAAATAATGTGATAACAGTGTCTGCTTCACACCTGCTGAAAGTCCACTGAAAACTTTTATCTTGTCTCGTACATTTCTTTAAAAAAAGGTTACGTAAAAAAAAAAAGTAGTTTTTTTTATGTCAACTGACAGTATCAGCAAATATATATAATCAAAGTCTTTATAGAACTGTTAAGCAATAAACTGATGTAGTTGTCATTTTGTGCTTGAATAAAATGAAGCAGATACATATGTACATTTTTTTTTATTGTTAGGTTTTATATTTGCATTTATGTGTAACCATCAAAGTAGGGCAAACACATTTAAATGATACCAAGGACCACCGTAGTAATCATGAAGTAGCGTCTGCTGACAAAGAAGCCACCGTCGCTCCATTCTGCTCCTGCGGTTCTTTTAGTTATCCATCTCGTACCTTGTCCATAAAGAAGTGAATGGCAAAAATGACCAAGAAGAACATCTGCAAGGTTTTTTAGGATAATTATGCACCAATCCAAATCTAAAAAATGGCTTTTAAAAAGGTTGCCCCATTACTATATGTTAATTATTATAAAAAAGATGAGTTTTGTATTTACTACTTATAATTTACTGAAAAAAATTGCTTCCTTTTTTTTTTTTTAAAACAGCCTGCCCTCTTATTTAGCTTATTTGCAATTTTCTGTAAATGTATGTTTTGTTTTTTCCTCTCTGCTACATTGTTTAGGTAAAAAAAAAAAAAAAAAAAAATAGAGGTACACCAATTTCAGTTTTTTGACCAATCAAATCAATCAAATCAAAAGTCTGACCTGACGATTCCGATTTTGGCTGATACCGATTTTGTTTTATAAGCGACACTGTCAGGTGTTATGAGGTCACAACACACCTTCATTTTTCAAATATTATTTTATTGAAAAACATACCCTTGAACAATATCCTAGAAACAACACAAACTTGTTGCAACTGTCTAACTGAGGTAGTGCTCTGAAATATAAATTAAGTTTAGACAATTGTTGTTAAATGACAAAAATAAAAGTTGAAAAAAAAAAGTAAAATCGATTTCATATTGAATATTGGCGGATCGACGATTTCCCAAAATTAAGGAACTCGGGGCCAATAAATTAGTGCACCTCTAATAAAATTCCATTGCCAGGATTTTTATTTTTTTTTAAACTTATAAAACCAAACCAATAGAACAATATACAGTGCACAAACTTGGCTTAATGTAATTCCGTATTTTCAAATGTCATTTTTTTTTTTTTTTTTCTAATGTGATTCCGTTTTTTTTCAAATGTAATTCCGTTTTTTTCTAATGTGATACGGGCCACTTCCGCTTTGGCTTAATGCAAGTCCGTTTTTTTTCTAATGTAATTTTGTTTTTTTCTAATGTGATTCCAACCACTTCCGCTTTGGCTTTATGTGATTCTGTTTTTTTTTGTTTTTTTTCCCAAATGTAATTCTGTTTTTTTCAAAAGTTATTCATTTACACCTGTCTCTAGTTTTTACATGAAGCATTGTAGTAGTGTTTAAAATGATACATTTACTCTTAATGTAATGTTGCAGCTATACTGTGCGGTGTGATTACTCACATCACTGTGCAGGTAATCTGTGTTTTGGCAGCTTTCAGTTTACAGTGCAGGCCATATGTCCAAGTACGTTTGTGGCCAAGTCCTTCTGTCTATGTGATAGACTCCGTCCAATTAACACTAACAAGATCCAGTCTGTCTGCTCTTCTGCTTTTCTTATTGAAAGCTATATGTAGCTTGTTTTTAATTTAGTTGTATATCACTACTTATATTTACTGTTCATTTTATATGCTTGTTTTTATTTCTTTTTATATGACTACTTTTATTTACTTTTCACTTTATATGCTGTTTTATGACTGTTTTTTTTTATGACTAGTCCTCGTGGCTTTTTGTTCAAAACACGTCTCTCTTGACAATGAGTCCTCGTGACTCAATGAGACAAAAATAAAAGTTGAATGAATATGTTTTCAAAGTTTTCTAATCCTGACTTTGTTTTTTATTTTTATTTTTTATTTTTTTGGTGCGTTTGTTACTTTGTCTGGAATTATTGTGCTCTGTCACCTACACTTGACTGATTTTATGTATTTAATACATAGAGGATTGTCACTATTTTTACCTGAATAAGTTAATCGTCTGATGTGTGTATATTGTTTGTCCTTGGCATCTACTTTAAATGTCATTTAAAGGCCTAAACTTTCTTGTTTTAATTGAATAGACAATAGCAAAATAAACAGTCATAAATAAGTATGACGTCATTATTTTTATTATTTTAGCATTACAAAATAAGCTATCGAAGTGCATGAAACAGACGAAGCTTCTTTCAGTAATAATGATCAGTGCCACCAGTGTTTAATAGAACTGCTGGGGCACATATTCTGATTTGTGTTATGCATTTTTAATGCTTCTGGGTTTATTGTTGGTCTCATATGATACATAAACTTGTTTATCTTGTGTTATACATGTATTTATGCTTTGCTTATTTGAGCTGTTCCTTCATTTAGTAAATGCATCAATAAAAAAAAATAGATGTTAGGTCACAACATCTTTAGAATAAAGAGGTTTAAATTTTTTTTTTTTGTTTTTTTTTACAGCTGCTTCTAAAAGGTTGTTTTTATTGCTCACATTTTGGAGGCTGTGGCTGCTCATTACTGTTGAAAGGATGCAGAGTTCAAACAGGTGACCTCAAAGTTACCAACTGACATGAGGGTGGGAGCTTGTGGGAGGTCTACCAGTGTCTTAGCTCTAATTCCTAATTATGCCTATACAACTTTGGTTTCTTTCATCTTTTTACAGATAGGCACACCAAACCAGATCCTGTCATTTGTTCCCATATGAACCAAGGCTTTTTTTTTTTTTTTGCAGCTTGTGGTCACACCACACAAGCACACTCAAGTGCAAAGGGATTTTTTTTCTAAAGCTGCTTTTCCAGAATGCCCAAAACACATTCAGAAAAAAAAAAAAAATTCAGCATTTAAAGGTGAAACGTGTTTATTTATTATGAGAAGGCAGCATCACTGTAAAATCAAATGACGCGGACTGTTAAATGGAAATAAAAAATATGGGCAACAGTATGCATGTTATTTTAAACCACATATCAAGTTCAGTTCAAGCTGCATGAGAAGTAACTATTTCACATTTATTTGTGCAAACTGTGCAACGTTGCAGAGTGCCAAAAAACAAAGACGATCATCCAAAAAAAGTTTGTCGTTCATGTTCAGAGTTTTAAAAGGTGATTTAATTAAATAAGAACAACAAAATCAATAACACCATTTGGTTTACATTTAGGAAACTAAATAGGATTTATAACGCTTTGTTTCAACTATTTATTACAGTTTTCAATTACATTATGGTATGCTGCTGCATAATCAATAGCTCATTTACTTTGTCTTGGCACGTTGAGTTACTGGAAGCATTTTCTGAACTGAATTTAAAAAAGAACCGTATTTACTGTAAACTGTGCTAATTAATGTGTTCTTGCAACATAACTGTTATTCTTGAATACATATATGTATACATCTTGTTTTTTTCTTCTTGCAAGTGAGAAACTCCATCTCTAACTCCAACATTTTGCAGTCAGGTCATCTGGACACTATTTTTTTTTTGTGCTGAAACGGTCAACTGGACAGTCAACAAGGAAGAGGGCCGACAATGGAGGAGGGAGGGGCTTTGTTCCACTTTGGAGTAAGTTGTTGGGGGAAGAATCAGTTCTGGTGTGCGTTTCCTTGACTGATGAAGCCTTCTGGATGGAAGGTGAAATGTTTCAGCACACACACAAAAAAAAAGAAACTGTCCAGATGACCTGACTGAAAAATGTTGGATTGTATACCTGAATTATTGAGCATGGACTTTGTTCCATCTCTAACTATTTAGATTTTTTTTTTTTTTTCTTTTTACCTTTTCCAGCATGGTGAGCATTAACAATGGTAATTCTGAGGTCCTCAGAAATCTCCTTTGCTCTTGCCATGATACATTTCCACAAACGTATTGTGAAAAACAGATTTTGATAGAGCCCTGTTTTTTTTTTTTTTTTTTTTTTTTTTTTAATAGGGTGCCCACTCACACCTGATCAGCATCCCATTGATTGAAAACACCCAACTAAAATTTTACCTTCAAAGTAACTGGTAATCACATGTGTTTGCCAATCACAAATATGTTGATTGGATTGGATTGGATCATTTTCCTCAATAAATAAATGACCAAGTATAATATTTTTTTTTTGTCTCATTTGTTTAACTGGGTTCTCTTTATTTACTTTTAGGAGTTGTGGGAAAATCTGATGATATTTTGCATCATATTTATGCAGAAATATAGATGATTCTAAAGTAAATTAGAATTTATAAACTGTATACTGTATATATATATATATATATATATATATATATAGGCATTTTAAACCCTTCTCACAACCTTGCAATATTCTAAACAATGTTTGTTTTAAACTCTAAATGCTCTAAAAAGCACAGAATGTCATGATTTTAGCTCTCTGCCTCCTCTCAACCACAGCTGCACTCAGCCACCTGGAAGCGTTATTGGCCACGCCCACTTATCCGCTCTGCACGGAGAACAGCTGATCAGCTGCAGCAGGAAGCTTATCCTGCAGTGTGGGCTGCACAGAGGTGCAGGAGGAAGCTTTTTTGTTCTGCAGCTGTGGGCTGCACAAAGATGTAGCAGGTGCCAAATAATTTTAAATAATATATTTTAAATAAAAACGCAATGCCGATCTTGTGGCTCATCCCTCAATCAGCCAATTGTGTGTCATGTCCAATCTTATTTTGAAAAACCGCAATAGAGCAAGTCTGTGATAAACAAACTACAAAGTAGCTACTTTGTGTGTGTATATATATATATATATATATATATATATACACACACACATAGAGTAGTAGGGGGTGGGAGCAGATGGGCTGTAAACTGCATGTCCTTGGGAAAATTTCAAGTGCATAGATGATCCTTCCCTGTGAAAAAGAAGACAAAGCATTCACATTGTAACAACTGTAGCACAACTCTTCACTGATTGTGTGTTCTCATAATCTGGTTGTGCCAACATCAAAACTTGGGATGAAACTCCACTATCTTGTATTGAGAAACAAATACCAAGTGAATCAGAAGAGATTTTCGCAGGCACTTTGAATTTGAAGGAAAGAAGCAGGCTTTTGACCTTGACTGATGAGTCACAGACTTCTGCCTTGCATTGCCTTAGCCTCTTTAATGTCTGCTTCTACACTTTGCTTCGTTGGTTCTTCATTTTACTTGTCTTCCCACTTCACTTCTTTTGTTAAAGGTTGTATCTCTTTCGTTTCCACTGCAGCTTAGTAATGTTTTCACACCGGCTAGCAGGGGATAGGAATAACTCGGACTTCATGTTCAACCCAATTAATTGGAACAACAGTTTATATTGTTTATGTTCTGGAAATCTGTTGCTGTTGGATGTAAATATGCGATCACACACGTTCTATCACTGGTCAGTTTGAGAGATTACAATTTTCTCCTGATATCTAATAGTACAAAACAAACATTTAAATCACTGATACAAAAGATGAATGATTTCTCTGACGCTTGTCTATAGCTCACAATATAGTATTTCTAATACTCATTAGGGTGGAGAGAGCACCAGCAGCACTGGAGAGAGCAATTCAGCAGTGCCTGGGAATTGAGTTCATGTCAGGTTTTGCATTAAACGGGCAGCTGCAGTTGGTAGTAGTGATAAGAAAAACACAGGGGAGAACAGAGACAACAGCTAAGGAAGAATCTGTCGATTGATGTAAGCCTGACAAAGGAAAAGGAAGAGGCTGCTTTGCTTGTTAAAAGAATGGGAAGGAGCAGCAGAAGACACAGAAAGATTAGCATTTTAATCAGCTCATAGTGCTAGCCCTTGGATGGTTAGTATTGCTTAGGTGGGAAGTAGTGCAAAGGAACAACCCTACCCTTGTATTATGCTTTAAGATAGATAATGAGATTGAGACTTATTCATGACAGGTTTTGGTGTAGAAATGTTTCTTTGTGGCAAACGTGCAGTAGAATAAAATCCAAACATACATTTAATCTAGTCTGTCATGCAGTCTACACAAACAGAATGTGAAATGCAGAGAAACTGTAGGCTTTAATTAAAACTGTTGTATCCAGTGACCTCAAAACAAAAATGGAATCTGGTCAAATTACTATCACTATTAATATTATCATTAGTATTATTGTGCATTTTATTACTACACCAGTGCAAGATGAAATAAATGGTAATTTGGTTATGCATTTAATTTCATATTTCAAAAATACTTTATTAATCCCAAAGGGAAATTAAATGTTGTCGTTACTCATCATCCTCGTTTCATTCAAGAGTTGTTAGATGCTGATAGTTGTGTGCAGGAAGGCTCTCCTGCAGCAAATCTGAATAATCTGGCCACGGATACTGATTTGTCCACCCAGATCCAGCTTGCTGTGAGATCTGACAGTCCTCTCAGTCCTCCTGGGCAGCAGGACTGCCCGAATGCCGGGCAGAATTCCTCCCTGAGAGATGGCCACTCCTCCCAGCAGTCTGCCGAGCTCCTCGTTATATCAACAGACAGCTGAAGGTGCCGGAGGATGATCCTGGTCCTCCCGTTGTCACGAGCCGAGTTTCCCACCAGCTCCAGGATCTCGGCAATCAGGTACTCGAGCACCGCCGCCAGGTTGACGGGAACTCATCCACAGCACCTCCTTTGTCAACTCATCTGGGATTTGGGGCTGTAGTTGAGGTATTTGAGCTTTTGAGATGTTAATCAACTGCCCCTGTTTGTTGAAAAAAAAAACTTGTTGCCATGGTTACACATAAATTGTAATGCATTTAAGGTTATTCTTAGGAATTAAGTCTCCAATTAATTTTAAAGACAACACCAAATTATTTAAAATTTAAAGAGGGTAAAGTAATGAGGTGAAATGTATCGCTGATTTAGTGCAAGGTTTAAATTTCACTTTGTCCAATGCAGAAAATATAAATAAATTTAATGATGTAATAATGAGTGTGGTTCAGTAAATTGTGTTCTTTAGATGCGTGTGTGAAAGCATGATGAGGGAAGCATTTTATTTTATCTAAGACCACAGCTTGTAGATAATTAATTTGTCATTAGAATACCTGGACATATGTTAGTGACAGAGCTGCAGAGTTGAATTTGACAAAGGTCAGGCACCTCCAAATCTGAGGACATGGTCCTCAGTGGGGAAAGGATGGATTGCCCTCTTCAGATCAACGGTGAAGTTCTGCCTCAAGCGGAGGAGTTCAAGTATCTCAGGGTTTTGTTCACAAGTGAGGGAAGAATGGAGTGTGACATTGATAGACTGTTTCAGCATCTGCAGTATTGTAGACTTTGTTCGTTGTGGTGAAGAGTCACCTGAGGTGTAGACAAAGCTCTCTGTTTACCGGTTGGTCTACGTTCCTACCCTCACCTATGACAACAATCTCTAGGTAGTGACCTAAAGAATGATACTGCAGATACAGAGGGCCACCTGCATCATGAAGGACCCCACTCACCCAGCAAACACTTTTTACCCCGCTCCCCTCAGGCAGAAGGTTGAGGAGCATTAAATGCAGAACCACTAGGCTGAGGAACAGCTTCTACCCTGAAGCTGTCATGAATCCCTAGTCAGGATTATCACTGTGAAAATTGATGTGAAAAAAAAAAAATAGTGAAAAAAAATCACTGTAATGCCACTTGATTGTTGATTTGTGCTGCTCACTATCCATGATGCTGATCTCATGCTGCTGATTTAGTTCCTGTTGTGTTCATTCGTCATCTGCTCACACAGACTCATGTCCGTGCTGCTGTTGTTTGGCGCATTGTTTTGTACTATTAGTGCTTAGTGTATTCTTAGTTTATGACTGAGAATCTTCACCTGTATATTCTTAGTTTAGCATATTTCTTAGTTCATATCTTAAATCTTATTACTGTTTTCCTTTACAATGTGTACTTTTGTTGGATGTAACTGGGACCCTGTGTACGTAGTTTTGTTCCACCTCATTTACCACATGTGATGTGAATGTCAATAAAGACACCTTGACCTTGAAATACTTCCTCAGTAGGGAAGCTGGACTTTCTCTCAGAGACAGGGTGAGGAGTTCAGTTATCTGGGAGAGGCTTGGAGTAGAACCGCTGCTCCTCGACATCGAGAGAAGCCAGTTGAGGTGGTTCGGGCATCTGGTAAGGATGCTCCCTGAGCGCCTCCATTGGGAGGTGCGTTGAGCATGTCCGACTCTGAAGAGACCCCAGGAAAGACTCAGGACACGCTGGAGAGGCCACATGTGTCGGTTGGCCTGGGAACACCTTGGAGTCCTCCAAGAAGAGGTGGCTGTGGAAAGAGATGTCTGGGCCTCCCTGCTCAACTTGCTGCCCCCATGACCCAACTTAAAAACAAGCTGAAGATGATGGATAGATGGAAATGCCAGTCTATATATATTGAATATATAGTTTTTAGAATATTAAATGTATAAATAATTTTGTTGAGTATGTAAGTGGGGGTGAGGGGTGTATGTGTCAATGCACATAAAGTTTTAAGATGCCACTACTTCTCCATTTTCCAGATCGTTGTCCTACTAATAATAGGGCACAATGTACAATGTTGTTTGCATTCTACTATGTGATTTAATCATACATTTTATTTGTATTTATTAATTCCTGTATTCATTAATTTAATATAAACAAAAGAAAAAAAAACAAATTCATTAAGGCAAAGTAAAAATAAACAAAAGAAAATGGTGCAGAAATGAGAAATCAATGACTGGGCTAAATAAAAAAATACAAATAAAAAAAATAACTTTTTTACAAGTGTTATGAATCTGTAGCTTGAATTTGAACCATTCCAATAATGGACTGTTTTACAAACTAAAGATTACACCAGATAATGTTGCACATTGTACGCCTTTAATTGTTTTACTAAAGTGGATACTGACAATATCCATAGAAAATTCGTCTATATAACAGTGGAAGTCGTTTTTTGACACGAACCACACAGTGAGCTGTAGAAAACAATGTGACCATGAAAATGGATTTTTGAAAGGTCAACAATCTTATAGTTGAAACAATTGTGAATTGACTTATCCCATCTTAACATTAGTTCTTCAAGTAATCACAGTCATTTAGAATGTGCCTGAAGTAAAAAGACAATTTGAACTGCCTGAAATGGATACAAGCTATCCAACAACACTGGAATATAAATGAGTCATGAAGGTTGGCAGTAGATACAAAATAAGGAACTCATTTAAAGTCAAAATGGTGTGTTCAGCATGGCAAATTCTACTTAAGAGTATTGGGAAATGTTTCATTGTTCTGTGGCCTTGGTTAATACTAAAAATATATATTATTTGTACCAAATTTAAACATTTTATTGTGGTATTTGAACTAAAAAAATGGTATAATTAGGACCTGCTTAAAACATTGTTTTAGTTGGCATGTGTCACAATTTTGTGACAACCTAAAACCATGTAACACGACCTTGCATGTTATGTCTTTATAGACTTAGATTCGATCACGGTTCATGAAACCCTTTAGTTTTTTATAATTAAATACTGAAAGTTCTGCAAGTATAGACAGACTGCAAGTGTTGTGATGCAACACGTTCCATCATGGAAACAATTTCATAAACAAGGGAATAAGAATGTGTCAGTTCAAAGTAACAAAAGTGCATCACTTGCAACCATACACAGTCAAAGAATTACAAAGGTATTTGTGTGTATGTGTGCATGCACATGTATGATGAATAAAGCTTCATAATAATTAACCGATGTAGAAATGATCAAGCCTTTCAAAGTGCAATATCAAAAAGGCATGTCTGTAAAAAAGAAGTGATTGATGAAATTAATAAAGTGCATAAAAGCTACAGTGATGTCAAACTGGTTCAAAACACCAAAGTCCATGCTCAATAATCCAGGTACAAAATTCAACAATGTTCAGTCAGTTCATATGAACATCAGATGGAGGGTGAAACATCTCAGCACAAAAAAGAAATCGTACAGATGACCGGACTGAACATTGTTGGAAAGCTGCAGTGCTTTCCTCATTAATAGGTGTAGATTTTTATTAAGTTATTTATGTTTATTCATACATACAGTGCATACATATGTACATACATACAGTTTAATATTTTAGTTCTTATGAAGTTATTTAGTCTGCCATGGACCACGTCTTGGGCTCTCTTTAACATCCATACTTCAGTAATGTAATTCAAACCTGGAAATTTAAGCATGTGCTCAATATGACTTAGGCTTGGATGAAATTAGTTTTTTGCAATTAGTGCTCCAGATTTTTTGTTTATACTTTTTGTCTTATTACTTTTGAATGTTTACATATAACAGAAAGCTACTTATGTGAATAACAGATCATAATGTCCCACACATTAGAACTTTATCTTCATGAATATTACTTTTTGAACTCCTCACAGCACTTATCAAATTTATACTTCATAATAAAATGTCTGGCGTGCCAGTTTCATATAACAGCAACCTTTCATAGCAATATCAATCTGAAGAGAAGCATGATATCAAAGGGCATTTTATTTCATTTTAAACCAAGCCTGTGGCATTTTGCCAAGTCGATTCTTTTCAAAATGTCATTGCTTATTTTACTGTAGAGCCGTATGTACCGCTAGTTCACAGTCAATGCTCTTCTCCAATGAACACAGAAGACCTAACAATGTCCAACAATTGAGTACAAAAATCAATTGTTTGTATGCTTCACAACACAAAAAGCCCATAATGCAATGAAAGGCCTGCCTGCACCAGACCAGATGTCCAATAGTGCAAATACAAAGTTGCAAGCATAGAAAAGACGAAAACAAATGTATATTGCCGCTTTAACTTCAAACACACTACATTCATTCACACAACACTGGAGCTAAGAACAATAAGGTGAAAGTGGGTAAGGACTCAACTTTTTTATCATGTTAGATAAAAGTATAAATATGTAGTCAGCCATGGAATACTGCAGAATGACAAGCTCAAAGTGTCAACTCATTGAAATCTTAGCATGTTTGTCATGTAACGCACATTACACAATGTACAACAGCAACTTATGAAGAATAAATCAATTAAGAAAAAAAATGGTTGGAAGTTTTTTGGTGTATTTTATAATTTTCTGGGTCAGATCTAAATTAAAAAAAAAATAACCACTTCAATTAAATGTATTTCAATCAAGAAAGAAATAATACTTTCACAAGACACAATTTGTTAAAACAAATACAGCAAATGAGTAAAAAAAAAAAATTATGCAACTGAGTAAATGTATCAAAATAAAACATTGGAAGCTGAGGATGATATCTGTTATGGGATTTTAAAATGTATTCAAAGTATGTAAATGAAAATTTTAAAAGTGAGTTAGTCCAAGTAAACAAACTAATCATGTGGTATACAGCGTGAAAAAAATGTATTGGTAAAATGCAAGCATAAAAAAAAAAGACTAGATGTTCTTGAAAGACAGTATTTTTGTGTCATCAAAAAAATAGTTCATGTTAAAGACATATATATTTATAATATCCAACTGAGTACAGAACACACAACAGAAAGTAGAACTCTGTACCAAATTCATCACAGAAAGAGCCTTACAAAAAGCCAATCTAAGGGGTTCACAACTGGGTGTAACCCCTTATAAACCCTAAAAAAACAATCTCATATGTTGTGGAGGATCAGAATTCAGATGCAAAACCAAACTCAAAAACTCAAAGGTAAAACAAGCAAATGTATTTACAAAAGAGAAAAACTTAGATGTAAAAGGAAACTAAAATGCACAGCTAAAAGCATAATGCACAAACAAGAGACAAACAAATGGACACGGTGTTTAAAGAGACACTAACGAGGGGAAAACGCCACCTGCGGTGATCACTGATTGGGGACGGGTGAAGGTGGCTGGAACAATACCGAGAAGGCCGACAGAGGGAGAAATGAGAAATTACACTAGAATAAAAACTAAGACATAAGCAGCAATAAAACACACACAAAACCTTAACAAGGAGCACAAACTAACAACTAATTATTATGATTGGTGAGAAAATTCAGGTTTTGGAGCAACTCATAGCTCAAAGTTTGTATTTATTTTATATTCTACTGGCAGACGGTATGATGGAAAATGGGATGGCCAAAAAGAGACGCTTTTTAAATTCAGATGTGGGTGGTGAAATTATGTCAGCGAGATCCAGCTAAGTCATATTTGAGTCATTACGTGGTCACCAGTAATTATCGTGCATGATATTTACTTAAAGCAAACATGACATAAAGACACGCAAACAGAAAACAACTGAATACTGTGCCAAAAAATAAAAAATAAAAATCATCAAACATCCATCAGCAGGCTGTAGTCAAGGGCTGCAAATGAAAATGTACAAAACTAAATATATATATATATATATATATATATATATATATATATATATATATATATATATATATATATACACAAGATCTAACATTAAGTGCATATGCACATGGATAAATGGAAAGGAAACAAGCAAATATGCCTGACAATCCAATTCAATGTATTTATAACGCCAAATCACCAGCATATGAGAAACACCAAAAAACACAGATTATGACACATTTTTGATTGTTTATTAGCAATAGCAATGAATAAATAAATAAATTGATGAACAAGGTAATAAAAATAAATAAATCAGTCATAGCCTGGCTGTATGAAAACATAGGACAGAAGCTGTAGAAATCTATATTTACTTATTAGCCTGCATTTTCCACTATAAAGAACTTTAGGGAAAGGATGAAGCCAGACAGAGGCAATAATGCATCTCAGAGGATGACAATTACCCTAAAATATCCAAGAAGACCATAGTGGACACACTGCAGGGCAGAAAAATGTGTTTGACTGTCTGAACTCCAGTTATTTAACAGTCAACAAT
Organism: Nematolebias whitei; assembly: GCF_014905685.2. NCBI lineage: Eukaryota > Metazoa > Chordata > Actinopteri > Cyprinodontiformes > Rivulidae > Nematolebias > Nematolebias whitei. The sequence goes on along the minus strand of NC_056515.1, from coordinate 34,955,988 downwards.
AGTGTACCACAAGGCTCAGTCTTAGGACCCACCCTCTTTATAATCTACATACGTAATGTAGGTAAAAACATCCCTGATGCATCCATACATTTCTATGCTGACGACACAGTTGTTTATTGTCGAGCTAAAACAGTTGAAAAGGCTTTCCAGCTTTTGAAATCTGCATTTGACATCATAGACAGATTTGTTCCACCTCAAACTTGTCCTAAATGCTGACAAAACCAAAGGGATGTTTTTTTTTTTTTCAAATAGAAAGTTGGTCCCAGCAGTTCTTCCTCTGATTTCATCCTCAAATGGTGTCCCCATTGAGTTTGTTGATTCCTATTAATATTTGGGTATGTTGGTCGACTCACATCTCTCTTTTAAGCTCCATGTGGAAAACTTGGTAAAGAAATTGAAAGTTAAACTGGGTTTCTTTTTCAGAAACAGATCCCGTCTAACTCTGAATGTTAGGAAACACCTTGTATCTGTGACCTTCCTTCCCTCCATTGATTACGGTGACATTATTTACATGAACGCTCCTACAAAAACCCTGCAGATGTTGGATGCTGTCTATCATGGTGCACTAAGATTCATAACTGGCTGTGATTATTGTACCCACCACTGCACCCTGTATTCACTGGTTAACTGGTCACCATTATCTTCACGCAGACTCTCCCAAAGGTACATTTTCATCTACTCTGCTCCTGTTTCCTGGAATATCTTACAAAAAGATTGGAAGCTCTCGACCTCTCTAAGTGCCTTTAAGAATCTGTTGGACCCCTGGCAAGGACCAATGCAGACATGTTCCTGTTTTTAGTATTTTACATTCACCTTAGAATCTAGCTGTTTTTTGTTTTTTTTTCTTTTTTAGCCATCCTATTTGTTAAAAAAAATAAATAAATCTGTATGACTTTATAACTGTCTATTGTTGTCGCTGTTGTCCATTGTTATCATTTTTTGTTGAAATCAGGTCTCTCTTGTAAATGAGTCCTCGAGGCTCAATGGGATTTACCTGTCTAAATAAAGGTTGAATGAATGAAAAAAAAAAAACAATCAGCACTCTGAGGAAAAGGGTTTTCTCTGACTGGTATTATGATCACTATAAATACAGCAGAGCTTTGACAGTAAAATAGGTTTTAATCTGTTTTGTTGCTGTATTTATTTTTTATACTTTGTTGTTGTTTCACACACTATGGCTACTTTTGAAACATGTTATGGATACAGACTGTAGCATGATGGTGACGGTTTTAATTTCATGCTGTTGTATTTATTTATTAATTTATCTGTCCTGCTTATGAGCCTGCTAATGACAGACTGTTCAGTACTTCCCTTCTTTCTGCTGCCTCATCATTCTAGAGATGCCGTCCTTGAGATCCTGTCAACAGAACTTCGGTGCTAGAACTGATGGAAGCTTGGTGCTCTCTGCTGTTAGGAGCATCAGTCATCTGTACAGTTCGCCTTAGGAAGAAAATCGATCTTCTGCCAAGCTCAGGCTAGAGCGGGACAAGTGGTAAAGATGGGGAGTAAGAAAGGGAAATGTGTTCCCACACCTGCAGCTCTTCCCAGGTAGAAATCCCCATGATGGATTTTCTGACAAAACGGAGTGTCAGTTAAACATTATAATAGATGGGACTTCTAAAAGTTGAAAACAAGGGAGTTATAAAGTCTAATCAGCAAAAGGCACGTGAGGAAAACCCAGATATGTACAGCTCTGACAACAGGAAATATACAGGGGAAAGGGGCTCATGCAATACAGACAGAAAACAACTACAACTAATAATAATAATAATAATCATCATCATAATAATCATCATAATAATAATCATAATAATAATCATAATAATAATCATAATAATAATCATAATAATAATCATAATAATAATCATAATAATAATAAGTTGTTGTCGTCGTCGTCGTCGTCGTCGTCGTCGTCGTCGTCGTCGTCGTCGTCGTCGTCGTCGTCGTCGTCGTCGTTGTTGTTGTTGTTGTTATAACAACAATATAACAATGATAATAATAACAATAATAATAACAACAATGATAATAATACCAAAGTTGTTGCTCAATAATCCAGGCAAAAATCCAACAATGTTCAGTTAGGTCATCTGGATGTTTTTTTTTTTTTTTTTTTTTTCCTGAAACATTTTGTCCTTCATCCAAAGGACTTCTTTGAGGAGCTTTGAGGAGCCACCAAACAAAGTGATTCCCACCAACAGCATACTGGGAATCAGTTAGTTTGGTGGCTCCTCAGACTGAAGAAGTCCTTTGGATGAAGGATGAAATGCCTCAGCAAAAA
>NC_056515.1:34939750-34953310 GCF_014905685.2 Nematolebias whitei | reverse complement strand
GAGCCACCAAACACAGTGATTCCCACCAACAGCATACTGGGAATCAGTTAGTTTGGCAGCTCGTCAGACTGAATAAGTCCTTTGGATGAAGGACAATACATCTCAGGAAAAAAAAACAAAAAAACATCCAGATTTCCTGACATAAAAAATTTAAATAAATTAAATTTAAATAAATAACTACATATTATTATTATTCTTTTATTAATAATATTATTAATAATAACAATGTTTCCAGTCTGTGCATGTTGTAAACTAACAAGTAAAAAAAATAGGAGAATGTTTGGAAAGGGTACATTTTCAATAATGCTTTGAGAATTGTCTAGTTTGACCACCTACTTGAATATTAAGCAAACAGAAACTCAAAGTCACAATAAGAAAAGCATTTCTTGTAGAGATACTCCTCATGACTCATAGCATGTCATTTATAATCCCACCCTAACTGCAATGTAGAATTAGCTTTTTTTTTAATTATTATTATTGAACCAATAAGAGGATGGGTATAAGATGCTGAAGATTAGGTTTTGTCAAACTTATCCATGTTGATCTATAATTTTTGTACAAAGATCCAGTTTAATTTGATCTTTTTTGACATCACTCAGATTCTTCATTGCTTGTTCAAAAGCAAGCAAAGGTTCAAATTTCAACCGTTGCTTTTATCCAGAAGCCAACAAAATCTGTCATGCCGTGATACAAGCTGAGCCAGTATTTAGCATTCTTCCTTATTGCCATTTGAATTTTTTTTTTCTCAAAGTCTGTCCCGGACACTTAACAAAAACCTTTTTATTTTGCTTCTTCTTCAGGACTCCATGAGTTGGATGTGCATGTTTGTCACATTCAAAGCTGTTTGTGACTTTGTGAAAGAGAGAAAGTGAGCAGGTTTGTGGGAAGCTGGAATGAAATAATAAATATGTAAATGCATTGCCATCAGTTGCTGGGTTTTCACAAAGATATGCTGGCAGCCATCCAGCTGTGTTCCCATTCCAAATTTCATATGACAGCATGTGCTGCTAGTATGAGATTGTGGTATTTTTATGTTATTTGTGAATGCGTCCTGCATGTGCAGGACATGTCAAGTTGGATATTTTTTAGTATGAATACATATGAGCGCATATGTTTGGGCTGAGTTGCATCATTAATGGGAGGGTGAGGGACAGACTCTTTTTTTTTTGTGGGGGGGGGGGGGTGTACACTGTTTGCCATTACCTCCATTGTCAACTGGTTGAAGCCAAGATCTGCATGTTAAGTAGAACAGAAAAGACATTTCTGTGCGTGACAGTAATGGTATCTAGTTCCCTTTTAAAACTCAGCTGAAAGTGCACACAGACACATTACAGTTTGACAAGGAAGCCACATCTTGCCATTCAATGAGAAGAGTCAAGACAATATATATATATATATATATATATATATATATATATATATATATATATATAAAGAGCTGTTAACGTTAATACACTTAATCTAAAATGATTAACTCGTTAATATTACATAATGCAGATTAATCCCCAATGTTCCCTTTAAGCTAGCATCAGTTGTGCACTGCTCGCACATTCTCTGTGCACAAGAGGAGCACAGCGGCCTCTACAACCTTTCTGAAAAGCGTTCAGAGTGGTGGGATTAACTACACCCCACACCCCGGTCAAAACAGACCCGTGTCACGTGATTTGTGTAGTGACAACCGAAGTTAACGAAGAGGTGAAAAATTCAACCAATGAAATCACAGGCAAATTTTCATTCCAGTCAATCAACGTCTTCTGGAGTTTCGGTGCTACGTGGGTAGGAGCTAAATAACTACTCAACCTTGGCTTCTAGCGCTTTTCCAAGCTTTATACGGTATATTTCATCAGAATTTCATCGCATACTGAGGAATAATATTTGGTGTTGTGGATTTAGCAAAGTTTACAATTGTATAACGTCAAACAAAGGTGGGAAGTAAAATATTCCCACGACTCGTAGCCATTTTTATCATGCTATGTGTTAGAAAATAGTAGAGCTATGTGTATCTGGATGGTCAAATAAAAAGTTTACACGAAGACAGTGGTGAGACCTGCTTTGTCGTGTGGTCTGGAGACAGTAGCATGGACAAAAAGACAGGACAAAGAACTGGAAGTGGCAGAAATGAAGATGTTGGGTTGTTCTTGGGAGTGACAAGGATGGATAAGGTTAGGAATGAGATAATCAGAGGTACAGCACAGGTTGAACAACTGGGAGAAAACCTTAGAGAGACCAGACTGTGATGGTTTGGACATAACCAGATGAGGGACAGTGGGTATATTGGTAGAAGAGTGTTAGAAATATCCTGATGCATGCTCAATAATCCAGGTAGAAAAATCTAAAAAAGTTAGGACCAGATTTAACTTTTTTAGAATGTTAGAAATGTAGCTGCCAGGGAAACAAAAGAGGACGTCCAAAAAGCAGATGTATGGATGTAGTTGGAGTGAAGACAGAGAATGCAGAGGGATGCTCAGATGTTCAGGGAGCTTGTGTATTTGCCCAAACACATGAAAAATGTTGATCACACACACTTAATGAAACATTTGAGACAACATGTATAAATTAGTTTGAAGCAAAATGACTTCTGCAAACCTTGCTGTGTATGAAACTGTTTTGTTTGAGACAGTAAAACATTCTCTTCAGCATTTTATGAAAACCTGCATATTTACGTTTCAAGCTTGCAAAAGTAAGCATAGTGATTAATTCCACTGGGTCCCACTCTTTCCTGCCCAACTGCCAATTACTCTCCGGAAATTCAATGACTTGCCGGCAATGAAACCAGTACTGCCAAGCGTGGCCCACCAGTACTATGACAGCCTCCCTCATCAGTAGACGGTGTGAAAACAAGTTATCACAGCATCTGAGCAGGACTTTGGTTAAGGTTAGACAAGTGCAACAACCTCATTAAGGTCAGACATTTAAAACAACTTGCTTAAAGTTTGAAAAGGAAGAGCTTGGTTATGTTTAGGAGAGTAAAACAATGTTGGTTATGTTATTGTTGTGTTCATATGTAAGAGAAGCATTGCCTAAGTCGAGGCATATTCTGCCTAAGTCACTTTTATTTGTTATGCAATCTATGTGTCTTACTTTTTTGGTTAAAAAGAAAATCAGAAATCTGGTTAAACGTTCTGTTACAATATCAATAAAAAAATTCCAATGCGCTTGCTAAAATTTTTTTTTTTTTTCTTGTTTTCCAAAAACATTCCAATAGGACTTGGGCAATTATGCTATTAGGCTAACGATATGTAACGTGCAAATACAGAATCCCCTGTGACAACAGGAGTTTATCAAAATAGAAAGAAACTTGGCAAGTAATCGGGGTCATGCGCATCTGTTTTTTTTTTTAGAACCTGACCAAAACCGGCATGCACAGAGAGAACATGCAAACTCCTCTCAGAAAGGTCCCTGGCTGGGATTCTATCCAACAACCTTCTCACTGAGAAGCAACAGCTTTACCAACTGAGCCACTGTGCCACCCTTATATAGACAGACCTATAGATAAAACAACTAATAAGTTATTTATTCCTAATTCACTCTATGATTGCATGTAATTCTTAATAATTAATAATTGTACACTTCTGTTCAGCCTGATTTTATTCAAAAACTGCTCTCGTCTCATCACCCTCATTCCTTGAACCCAAATGCCACCAAAGGGCTCAGGTGAGACAAGCTTAAACATTTCCTTGCAGAACATTTTACTCGCAAAAACCCCAGTCATTCTCTCAAAGGAATTCCGAGTATGTGCCAACATTTTCTATAAACTTTGACTTTTCAATACTTGTAAGGTGAAGTTTATTTTGATTATGTCAGTTTATAAACTATTAGCATCACTATATTTATGCGAATTTGCTGAATTTAATAAAGATGAATGACTGAAGATATATGATTTAGTAAAATATTACTGTAATATTTTGACTGTCATAAGTTGTGTTATTGTTCATATGAAGTTGTGCTTAGTATATCTATTGAACAGATGTGATTTAGATTTCATTTATGTCTTGATGCATACATTCAAAAACCGAGAGTCTGCTTTGAATGTCTCTAGATTCATTTTGGTTTTAACTTTTTGTAGGGTTTAATGATAGACAATTCTAATATACGATTTTTAAATGTGCCTTTATTTTCTACGTTCTCACTTCAACAGAGCAGCGCATAATTAGAATCCTCATAATAGACGATGAAAAAAAAATGGGCACCCAGTGAATTAAATTGTGATAATGGCAACAGGCAATAGAACTTGAGCTAAAATAATATATGAATTTATTTGTTTTGGAAAACATAAAAATAACATTTTGTTTCAAACAACTTAACTTGAATTAATTTCCCTGATTCATAGTACTGGTAATTAGGATTTGCAATACAGTGTATGAATGGATAACAGTCCGTCAGCATCATCAGTACCATCTTGGAGTGAAGGGACAGAATTGATTAATATGCGTGTTCTCTCCACAAACTCTGTATTTGACATTCTGGGTCAGAATTGTTTGACTTTGTTCAAGGAATGGTTACTTTTAAATCTCATTTCATCTTTCTTGACATACTTTTAAAGAGCTATGCAAACACTTTTTTTGTTGTCAGAGGTTCCTGTTTAAATATTATATTATTTTGAATTGTAAATTATATTCTTGAAATGCGTTTCCATATTGAAACCCTCTTCCCGTCTGTAATCATATTTTGTGCAACATTTAAATTATTTTAATTATTTCATTTGTACCTCCATTTTCTTTCGGCTGCTCCCTTCCTCAGTAGTCACCACAGTGAACTAACTCGCACGAAGACTTGGCAGATGTTTTTACGCAGGATGAGAGAACGTCACCGAGCTACCACAGCCCTCTGTGTGGAGCAGAGAGCTGCCATCTAAGGCGCCCGGGGAGGAGATGATGGGGGTTAAGGGCCTTGCTCAAGGGTCCAAAGTGGGACAAATGAGGGTGAAGGTGTGGGTGCTTCACCTTTCCCACCCACATTTTTGATGATGTTGGTCCGGGGGGGTCAAACAGGCGATCTTCAGGCTTGCCTTCTTTAACCTCTGCGCCACTACTCCCCTTATTTTATTAATTCTTTATTAATTTTCACCTCAGTGCGTTTCCTGTATAAAGCTTGTATTTCTTGTTTATTTGGCTCTTATTGTGTTTCCAATTGACTTTATGTATTGGTAATATTTACAAAAATAGTATTTGTGGTTGTGACAGATTTATCCACCAAAATACATTTCAGTGATTTGCATTTTAATATCAGAAATATGATATTAGTATGATTATATTAAAGACATACTTAACTGATTGGACGCAATGATCATAAATAGAGGTTGAGAGAATGAATCGACTTGTTTCATCAGTTTTAAAACACTGGCACCAGGAAATAAAGTCCTAATCAGTGAGGATTCTCATAATTCACTTCACAGATTATCAAGTAGTTCTTGTATAATACTGTAGCAATTCTTAACTGACCCCAAGCAAGGTTGACATCATGTTGTCTGCCCTAAAAAGTGTTAAATACATGTTTACTCTCGATCTGATTAATGTATCAGTTGTGAACCTTCTGACAATCATTTGCTAATTAGAACATGTGCATGAGCAACTTGGTAAACAGTTGGTCATGTTTTGTGTTCATTCAATAGCTCAGCAATATATAAAAAGCTTTGCAAAGGCTAAAGAGTCCCTGAACACATTCAATGGAAATCTTGCTTAGTTATTTTTTGCTACTTTCTTTAAAAAAGTCTAAGTGTTAGCTTTCTAGATTTAGTTTTGTGGGTAGGCAAAACAGATTACTTTTGTTTTTTTGTTTTTTCTGTGTAAATGACTTCATGGAAAATGAAAATATTCATAACATTAAGGTCAGGAACAAAAACTAAGTTGAAAATGAACAAAAATCCACACTTTACATGCATATCAACGGAAAAAACTGTAATCCAGACTTATGTACATGTAAAAGTAAGCAAACCGCTTTTTTTTTTAAACCAATAAATACTGTTTTCGCAATTGACACACACACTCCAGTGTGTGTGTGTGTATATATATATATATATAGATAAATAGTATACCACCTCTAATTGGTTCCAGAAAAAAAGTACTAAAAATGTATTGAAGTATAAGTAAATATACTTATTATACAAAAATTATAAATATAAAATTTAAATTATATAAAAATACTTATTCTCCTTACACTTATGAAACCAATTTAATAAATTAATATATAAGTTTTCCACACACGGATAAATACAATATTCTAAAGGCATTTCTTCATGGCTCCTACAACACAAGTTTGATTCTGACATGAATCCAGTACAAATGGCAATCGAAGAGCAACCCCACTGGCAGGATGCCGAGATAATCAGCAAATACTGGAAATGCTGCTAATTAACAGACACTGCACGCTGATAGTCTGAACAGATTAACAGCTTTCTGGAGAGTTGAGAGGACAATGATATGCCTGTCAAGATCTATTCAGTTGAGTAAAAAAAAAAGAAAAAAGTTTGCGTTTGTATTATTTAGTTATTTAGTTATTTTTACTTTTTTTTTTTTTCTCTGTCTCCATACAAAAATGTCAGCTGGAGTTTTAACATTGTCCTCTTTCTTCCTCATTGTGTTTTATTACCAATACACTTATACAATAGAATACACAATACATTATGCAATACACTATGTTGGAGTCTGCCTCCCCACCATCACAAACATCTACACCTCCAGATGCAGAAAGAGGGACACCTGCATCATGAAGGACCCCACTCACCCAGCACACACACTTGTTGCCCCACTCCCCTCAGGCCAGAAGTTTTGGCGCATTAAGTGTAGAACCACTAGACTGAGGAACAGCTTCTACCCTCAAGCTGTTAGACTCATGAATCCCTAACCAGGAAAATCACTGTAATGCCACTTTAATTGGTGATATGTCACTTATCGGTGCTGCTGATTACCCATGCTGCTGATTTCTTACTTTAAGTTGCTGTATTCATACCCATCTCCTCACTACAGACTCGTGTTCAGGCTGCTGTTTAATAAACCTTAATACAATATATTATTATTGTTCAGCATATATCTTAGATCCTTGTACACTGTTTATTTAGTTTTTATACTTTATAATTTTGCTCTTTTTGGGTGTAACTGGGACCTTGAGTGAACAATTTTGTTCCACCTCATGTACCACATGTGATGCAAATGACAATAAAGAACCTGTAACTTTGAACACTATACATATATAAATACATTTTAAACATTCAAAAGTTTAAAGATAAAACTGTACATTGAGAATGGGAAGTATGTTGTAGACATAGATGCAACTACTGTATGACCCTTTAATAGTGATGGAGCTCTGATTGATTGATTGATTGATTGATTGATTGATTGATTGATTAGAGTACTGCATGTCAAAGGTGTTAGTGTCCTTACCTGAGTTAAAGTCAAAGGGAATTTACAGACAATTTTTAGAAAATGTTTTTTTTTCATTATTATTGTAAACAACTCCAATAAAAAAATCCCACAACTTTCGTGCAAATATTATGATTGTATATAAGATAGACAGACAGACAGAAGTGTGTGTGATTGTGTGTGTGGGTGGGGGGTGGGGGGGGGGGGGGGTCATCTTACTTGGCACATAAAAAATGGACCATGGGCAAGGACTTGCAAACAGGAAACATAATTTACGCATGGAATAAAAGTACTTTTGTCATTTGGACACATGTAAAATATGAAGTCTGTTGTAATCCAAGTATTTTTGAATGCAAGTTCCTGAACTCCTCATGCACTCTTAACTTTTAATGAAAATCTAATCCGCAACACAGTTGTATTATGTGGCACTTGCAAAGCTATCCAGGTGTTTCTTTTGCGATGCTATGTTGCAATGACTTGCATTTCACAAAGCAGACTCATCACCGTCTTTCTTTTGATGGATTATTGACTCGCAGCAAGTCAGTCTATGTTGGAATATCTATAAATTGTACTCAAATGACCTGAAACCAAAATTACTTTGAAGGCTGGAAACATACTTTATCAACATTTAAAACAGCATGACATACTTTGGAAAATCAAATGTCAGGTATATAGTGAAGCGCGGGTGACTTGCAGTAAATGGGCTGAAAAAATGCAAAACATCAGTCCTTTTGAAGTTTGACCCTAGGGTCTATAATGAGTGTACAAACTGGTAAGGGTACAGACTCGAGTGTGACTCTCAGGAGAGATAGCACCACCCTGTTGTACTTTTTTTTTTATGTCCCAGTGCTGGATGCCAGATGCCAACTCCCCATACACACAAACAGAGTAAACCCATGACTAGTACGTGGGTTTATTACCTCCTGTCTTTGGACAGTAAAGAACAGGAAATGTTTCCCCTCCTCCTCTCATGTTGTCACACATTCAAGCTCAAAAACATTCTCAATGCTTGTGCCACTTTCTTTATCTTTCTTTATACATGTGTAAACTTTTGTTGTATTACTGCCTCTCTTTTGTGGCCTTCAGTTTTCCACTTTTTATGTGGGTACCGAATATGGCATAGGGTAGGGTCATGTAAGGGCTTTTCTATCTTGCATATTGTAGACAACTTCATTATGTTGTTGTTTTTTGTTCAAGTCAATTCAGTTTATTTATATAGTACCAAGTCACAACAGAAGACATCTTGGGGCACTGTACAGGAACATTCATGTTTAAAAAATAATAAGTTAATATCATGTATCTGAGGAGCAGACTGCTTTGAACGTAACTTAATTGCATAAGTCATATCTTGTGCAAGCATGAAGGCAACAGTGGAAAGGAAAACACTCCCAGTTCTGTTGTTGAAGTGTGGTAGTCAAAGCATTAAAACCAGAAGCTTTAATTTATCAATGTATTTCACCAATCTCCATTATTGTTATTTTTATTTCCATATTTGTTTTGGTTTGTGTGTGTTGGGGAGGGTGATTGCTTGGTTATTGGTTTTGTTTTATATTCTCCATGCAGCTCTGCCATTTAACTGCTCATTGTTATTCAAATAATATGTATGTGGAGACATTCTGCATCGGTAGTTTGCATTTATCATTCATTTAATAATGTAGCCTAAACTGTAATGCCACTGCATAAAATGTTTTGAAAATCTATTCCATCAAATTATTGATCTGTTGAAAACTTGGAATTGATATTTTATCCATGCCAGAGTGTGGAGGTACTGACATTGCAAGGTAAATATATTTTAGTAGGGATTGGCAACAGGAAATATTTTAACTAAATAATATTTGCATACCTGTTATTAGGATTGTTTGAGTTCTAATTCTGATATGTTCAATATTTCTGCTCCTCCATAATAAACTCTGACTTATGTCTGATGGCATACATTAGTTACTCTTACTGATCATGGTTTTACTTTAGCCAGTATCATTAAAAATAATTATTGTCAAGAACTCAAAACTAAGCATTTTTTGAGGGAGAACATAAAATAAAACAACGTTTTTTTTAATGCTTTTTAATGTTAAATATACCTTGGGGCTGAGTAATGTCTTTAAACCTGGTCACAATCAGAAATGCTAATGTTGCACTGCATTTCCTTGTAGCATATATATATAAAAATATATATATATATATATATTATAACAAGTGCCTCTGTCCAACCATTTTTAAGTGGTAGATAATTTTTAAAACTCCAGGCTCAGATGGAGCAGAGGCCTGAACTGGTTGTAGTGTGTAAAACCTGTGTGGAAAAAGCAATAAAACCTGAGCCTTATCAAATTATCCCAACGCCGGGAGGGACACGTTTGACTGTGTCATTTTGATTTAAGATTGTTGCTTTTTAGGGGGTTGGATATCATTGTTTTTCTTTGTTTTATAACAATTTTAAATATTACAATTGCTGGTCAGGAAATAGAAACATGCTGTTTATATATATATATTTTTTTTTTTTTTTTTTTTTTTCCCCACTGAGCTTTGTATTTCAATCTTGTTTTTGGTTGTTTTTATAAGGGATAAATAGATTTACAAAGTCAAAGTTTCTTTATTTGTCATATGCACCATGTGGTGCATGCTGTGGAATGAAATTGTGTACACAGGGTCCCAGTTACCTTCAAGAAAAGTATTAAAATGCCAAAAATAACAGTAATAAGAGCTAAGATATGAACTAAGAAAAGCGTTAAACTAAAAACATGCTAAGCACTAGTAGTATAAAAACAATACGCCAAACAGCAGCATGAACATGAGTCTGTGTGAGCAGATGAGTACAAATGAGCACAGCAGCATGAAATGAATCAGCAGCATGAGATCAGCAGCATGGATAATCAGCAGAACACATCAGCAATCAAGTGGCATTACAGTGATTATCCTGGTTCAGGATTCATGAGTCCATCAGCCTCAGGGTAGAAGCTGTTCCTCAGCCTAGCGGTTCTACACTTAATGCTCCTCAACCTCCTGCCTGAGGGGAACTTACCTTTGGCTGTGAGAACATTTAGTGTTCACTTTAGCTTAAGTGGACACTAAACATATTTAAGTGGTAGTTTGATTTTATTTTATTTTTTGAGACTCTTGTTTTATCAGTTGTAGAAGATAACCCATCTCAAATGACTATTAGGATTTATATGTCTTTAAATCAGTGTGAATAAAACTTTTTGTTCCTGTAGAATGATTTAGTCCTTTTTAACCTTGGCTATGCATTGCACGCATGTACTCATAAACAGACTATAACTGTGATTAACAGGAACTTTGCTGACATCTTAAAACACTCATGGATGGGTATCAGGCCACAGACCAACTAATTTATGCAACAGTTGAACTACTGAACATTACAAAATAAAAATAAATAACGTTATTGCATCTAACTAGTTTATAATTGTTTAAAATGGAGGCCTCAGACTGGTTCTGCCTGTGGGTTTTATATAGCGGCTCAGGTCACAGCTAAAGGAACACCTTCAAACATACAGCAAGTGTGTTTGTTGCCAATAAAACCGTTTTGAGACATTTTCAAAAGGTACAGTAATTGTGAATCTTGTAAAAAAAAAAAAAATACTACTTATTCTGACTAGCTCCGAGTTGCATTTTTGTAATGATGTAACCACGATGAGAAACAATCATCATGTGCAGTGCGGTCAACACTTAAAGTGTCTAGTTTAGATGCAAATCATTACAGATGCAGCTGGAGTTTAATGTTTTGTTCTGCAGCACTCATTTGAAACGCAACGTTGTATTTGTAAAGTGACATTTTTTTTTTACACTCCTCCCCAAACTGCTTTTGCCACGTTTCATTTCCCCTAAAGTCCCCAATGCCAACAAAAACAAATCTGTCAAAAATAATTCTTCAAACCAACTTTTTGTTGGAATAAACAGCTCGCGAGCTCCTGCCAAAAGGACAAATGTTTACCATTCATTTGAAACATTCAATGTGACGAGCAGACCAACGTAGAGAGTTTCTTACAAATCCCAGCGATGATTGTGTTCAAATGAGACCAGATAATCAGCCTTTGGTCATTTTCTCCTCTCACTATGTGCACAGAGTAACTCTGTAAAGAGCATTCACATGCTTGAGGATTTTTATGGATGAAATCAAATTTATGTTTCAAGAAGCTCGTCATTTATTTTTACAACTGACTAAAGCAGATAAAGAACATCCATCTCTAAAGTGCCCCTAAACTTTAACCTTGAACAGTATCATGCAATGACAGCTTAGTTTTCTTTAAGCAAAAGAGGAAAAAAAAAAACGGGTGTTTATATCTTACAGAACTTTTTTCATTTCCTACTCATTTATTAGTAAATGAGAATGTTGGAAGCATCGGTTGTCCAAAACCAAAGCTGACAGACTGATGTTGCTCGTTTTATGTCATGTTCAGGCCAAAAACATTAGGCTTTTTTGGGATGATTTTTATTTTTATTATTTTTCTCTCCTTATTTGCATGAAAAAAGCTTTCTAATGTGACAACTGATCACATTTATTCCACCATCATCCCTTTAGAGAAATTGTGGTTGAACAAAAAATGCCAGCATTAGTGAAAACATTTAACCACAGTAGTTATTTGATTTATTTATTTTTTTTTTGTATTATTATTTCAAGGTTGAACTCTTATTATTTAAGAAGCCAATATCAACACAATCTGCATATTTATTTATTTATTCAACTGGAGTTAGTAGGTGAGATATATCTCTCCAGTTTTAGTTTCTCTCCACTGGCTGTCAAATCCAGAATATAATTCAAAATCGTACTTCTACCCTACAAAGCCCTCAACAACCTAGCTCCATCTTATATTTGAAATCGTATTGTTCCATATTTTCCTAACAGAGCACTTCGCTCTCAGACTGCAGGTTTACTTGTGTTTCCTAGAGTTTCCAAAAGCAGAATGGGAGGAAGATATTTCAGTTATCAGGCTCCTCTCTATTGGAACGGACTTCCAGTTTATGTCTGTTGGGCTGACACATTGTCCAGTTTTAAATCTTTACTTTTTGATAAATCCTATAGTTAGGGTTGGCTTGTTATGCTGTCATAGGCTTAGACTACTATAGGCCAAATTTACCCAATTTCCTTAAATTAATTGTTACAATTGAATAGTTTTAATTTGATAATATTTATATTTTAACGTGTGGTTCTTGACCTGCCATTGTGTATCTGTTCCTCTCAAACCCAGCCGGTTGAAGCAGATGACTGCTTCTCCCGAGACTGGTTCTGCTAAAGGTTTCTTCCACATGAGGGAGTTTTTCCTTTCCACTGTCGCCTTCATGCTTGCTCAAGGTGAGTTATGCGATGGAGTTAAACTCAAAGCAGTCTGCTCCTCAGATAAATAATGTTATTAACTTATATTTTATTTATGAATGTTTCTGTTCAGTGCCCTGAGTTGACTTATGCTGTGACTTGGCACTATATAAATAAACTGAACTGAATATATATTATTTCTTTGTATGTTTATTTGTTCATTTATTCATTTTAAATAAATTTAAACATACTGTATATAAATGTACAGTAAAAGGAAAAATAATCACTATAATTTACGTTGTTTAAACCCCTTTTTTCTGTTCTCATTTGAACAAAATTTTACCTCCACATCTGCCCCATTTCAGGTTTAGCAGTACTAAATATTGTATTTATTAAATTTCTTAAGCTCAGCTCAGATTGGTCCATTGTAGAAAAAAATAAGAAGCTCCATCTTGTTTTGTGCAACAAACAGTTGACTAAAATAGCGTTAGATTGTGAAGGTATTTTAAGCAATTTATGATCAGTCTCAGTTGTGGATGATAAAACCTCAGTTGGATGATGAATTTGATATACGTTTTATTTTTATTTTCATTTTCAGACCTTTTAAGTATGCTTTACAAAAAAAAAAAACTGCTTAACATACTTAAGGCAGGAAATTTTAGTTATGCTTTAAGTTACATTTTGTCAAAAGTGAATTTCCCAATGAAACTAATAAAACAAACTTGAATGATTGTGCTTGTTGTTCAATTCTAAAATTTTGTTATATTATATGCAGCAGTTACAAACAAATATTAAATAACTTAAAGACATCAATATTATTCCAAATTAAAAAAATCAAAGTACAATAGATAAATCAAAGTACAATAGATAAATTAAAGTACAATAGATAAATTATATATATATATATATATATATATATATATATATATATATATATAT
>NC_056515.1:34929488-34939740 GCF_014905685.2 Nematolebias whitei | reverse complement strand
ATATATATATATATATATATATATATATATATATATATATATATATACATTCATCATGTGTTCTGGTAATTAGCATTGTAATTTATAACTTTCATACAACAGAACTACATTTCTTCATTTTTTTTCATTCAATGATCAACACATTTGTTTCCCACATATGTCTACATTCCAACACCCTCTTTGTTCCCATTTATACTTTATGGGTATTCATTTTTCACCAGTCATTTCTGTCTGTCCATTCTAAGTGTCGCCCAGTCTGCCATGCATTGCAGGCTTTTTTTTGGAAACTGATGCCGATTATTTTCCCCTGTATCTTCAAGATTGACTGTGCAGAGAGTGAATGGAGCCCAATCAAGTTCCACCATGTGAACAACTTGTGCACTGGAACGCCAGAAAAGCAGCAGTTTCGATCATCAGCCTGATTCATGCGCACACAAAAAAAGTTGCTTGCTCAATCACATCTTTCTTCTTCTTCTCCTTTTTGTAAGTATTCTTATGTGAATCATTTATGTGAAAGATAAAGAGCAAGAAAGTAGCAGTGGCTTAGAAACGACTCAAGAAGTTAATTCTGGAGCTTTTCACACACTTAAACTCCTACTCAGTTGTGGAAAACACACTGCACGTTTTGTGTACACACAGAGAGGACACACTGAAAGGATATTACTCGCAGGTGTGAACTCCTCCAGAGAGACAAACCATTATAAATCAGTCATGATTGAGATGTAAAACTGACGTTCTGCCTTTCTTTTTTCCTTCTTAACTGAAGGAGTGGCAATGTCTAAGACAGTCGTGACAGGAAGGATGGGCTCTCAGCTATCCATGATCACCAATGGACTTGGCATAAAAATATTGTAACTGATTTAATTTGATGATTTTAATGTCGAATGCGCAGCTTCCTTGTAATATTAGACCAGGGGTCTGCAACCTTTGCCATGGAAAGAGCCATTTTTGTCACTTTGATTCCTAATTATGATGTGTCCGGAGCTGCAAATCCTGCTACAACCATGTACTATCAACTGGTGGCCCGTGGACCATTAAGTTAGTTGGAGAGGTTTTTTTTTTTTGTTGTTGTTGTTTTTTTTTTTTTTTCTGGCCAGTGGGGGTGATATTATAAAACAAAAAATGTTTAACTATTATTAATATTTACAGTAGTCCCTCGCTACTTTGCAGTTGGTTTATCGTGGACTCGATCTATTGCGTTTTTTTTCTTTTTTAATAAGATTGGACATACACAATTGGCTGACTGATGGATGAGCCGCACGATCGGCATGGAATTTTTAATTTAAAATAAATTATCGTATATTATTTAGCACCTGCTGCACATTTGTGAAGCTCAAAGCTGCAGAAAAAAAAAAAACTTCCTCCTGCACCTCTGTGCAGCCCATACTGCAGTATAAACTTCCTGCTGCAGCTGATCAGCTATTCTCCATGCAGAGCTAGGAAGTGGGCGTGGCCAAGAGCGCTTGCAGGTGGAAAAGAAGAGAGGAGGCAGGGAGCTCAAAATATGACATTCTGTGTTTTGTTTTTTTTTAGAGCGTTTAGAAACATTGTTTAGAATATCGCAAAAAAGTATGAGAAGAGTTCAAAACACATTTACACAAGCACACATGTACATATTATATATATATATATATATATATATATATATATATTAAAATAAACTACTACTTACTACTTGTACTATTCCTACTTAGCGGTTTTTCAATTTTCGCAGGGCTTCAGGGATCGTGAATCGTTTATCGCGGGGGATCCACAATAAACGAGGGACTACTGTATTCATATTTTTACATTTTAATAGAACATAAAATACCAGATTTATGTAAAGAAAGAAAAATATACAATTAACAATTTTATAAACATTAAAACACTGGACTCTGGGATATCTTAATTGTTGAAGAATTAAGTATCCTACTTAAAACATAAAGTTAAAGACACTTTACAATTAGGCCACTTTGTTGGATATCCAATTGCATTTTTAAAGAAAAATAAATACTTTTGTTTACTTTGACTTTGTTTTTTGTGTTTTAGTCTTAGTGTTATCAAAGTTACTCGCCATCGTCCTTCTCAGCAACTTGTCTTAAAGATATTCCAAAACCATTCTGGTGGTTATGAGACAAATATCACGTTTTGAGACTGGAAGTTGACTAAAAGTGTCTAACAAACTACTAGCATGATGTAGACCACATGTCTTACGCCAGCACTATTCAACTAAATTGCTCAAGGGGGCCACAGTTACTAAAAACCAAGAACTCAAGGGCCGGACATGCAGCAGTTATTGTCATTAAGCACGTTTGTTTAATGGTTTAAAATCTAGTTTGATTTAAAAATGAACCCATTGGTGGGCCGAACAGAGATCACCTGTGGGCCTGATTTGGCCCCTGGGCCATCAGTTGAATAACCCTGTATTGGCACTATTCTTTGCATTTTTGAAATTGACAGGAAATCCACTCAAATTAGCCATTTTCATTGTTGGCAATCATTTAAAAGAAACTCAGTTTTATGTTAGTTTTGGCCAAAGTCTGAAAGAGCCAATGCAGAGGTACCAAAGAGCCACATGTGGCCCCAGAGCCGCAGGTTGCAGACCCCTGTGCTAGACGGAAAAAGGGTAAAAGAAATAGATGTATATATGCATCTTATAGGCTATAACACTTTTACCTTAGTCTGAATAAAAAAAACAACAACACAGTAATAAGAAAGCTTTTAGATCTGCTGAGAATTCATTTGAATAGCTTTTTCTCTTTTAATTTATTTTATTGCATGACAAAGGCAAAAACACATTTTATAGAAGAACTTTAGAGCCTGTTTATAGGTGTGTTGTCAGGATGAAGAGTTTACTCACTTAATGGGAAAGGGAATGCCATGCTGATGAAAACATCCTGACGTCAACACGGAAACATGGCAATACACGCCAACTAAAGCATGTGTTTGTTGTGGTTTTCTCAAGGTCTTTTAAAGTTTTTTTCCTTGGAATGTGGTTGCTTTTCGATTGTTTTCTAAGCAGAACTTTTACTAGACGGTGACAACAAGTTCAGTGTTTGTTTAAAACATAGGAAAATAATAATAAAGATAATAATTATACAGCAAAGACCTGACCTAGAACATGTGTCATCCTTCAGCTTTTTTTTTTTTTTTTTTAGCAAAATGGTGTTTAATTACCTTGTTGAAAATAAAACACTATTTTATGTCTTCTAGTAGTCTAAGCTTAAGCAAGCCGACCCCAACTATAGGATTATCAAAAAGAAAAGTCTTAAACCCAGTCTTAAAACTGAACAATGTGTCAGCCTCACGGACAGAAACTGGAAGTTGGTTCCACAAGAGAGGAGCCTGATAAATGGAAGCTCTGCCTCCCATTCTGCTTTTGAAAACTCTAGGAACCGCGAGTAAACCTGCAGTCTGAGAGCGAAGTGCTCCATTGGGAAAATATGGAACAAGACCTCAAATATAAGATGGAGCTAGGTTGTTGAGAGCTTTGTAGGTTAAAAGTAAGATTTTGAATTTAATTCTGGATTTGACAGGGAGCCAGTGGGGAGAAGTTAAAACTGGAGAGATATCTCTCCCACTAACTCCAGTTAAGACTCTGGCAGCAGCATTTTGGATCAACTGAAGATGTTTTAAAGAAGTATTATACAACTGCAACATCTTGGGTATTTTTCACAATTTCAACTAACTGACTCATTCACATCTGTCTTTTAGGTCTTTGTGGTTCCTTCTTGTATTCCCCATCTTATCTCCTCCACCCTTCTTATGCTTGAATTCCTCCTTTCTCTTTTCAAACCGAGTGATCTGTTGCTCCTCAGGGTGAAGCTTCGTGTGCAGATTGATGTTTTCAAACCTCGCTCTGGTCAGTGAGGCCTTGCTTCTCCCCACCTTTGTTTCATTTTAACCTCTTAGGAATTCAAGACTTCCTATTTGATATCACTTTCTCATCTTTCATCCCACCTTTCCTCTTGATTCCCGTTTTCCTTTGTGCTACATATGTTGCTCAGTTCTGTTTGTGGAGACGATCCATCTCACCCTCCTTCAGTCCATACATTCCTTCTGCTTTCTCTCTGCGTCCACCATTTTTTACCTCACCCCTCCTTCTGTGCTGACAGATTAATAGTTTTCCTGTTCTACAGTGAAACCTACAAAGACTTGTCCCTCCCTTGACATCACTAAACAAAAAAGTTTCTCATATGTTTTTTTTTTTTTTTTTTGTCATTTCCTATTTTCTTTATTTTCTCCTTCCCTCACACCCTATGACCTCTGCTTCCTCTGGGTAAACTACACACAATGTCCTTTGCACTTATTTCCTTCTGTTAAGATAGTCATAACTTTTTCCTCACTTTCATCTTCTTTACATGTTAACAATCATGTAAAACCGACATAGGAAAATACATAATTAGGAGGTGCACAAGTACAAACATACTCAATTTTTTTGTTTTTTTACGAGGCACTTTTAAATACAAAGCTAAAAGTTTAGAACAAAAAAAAAACAGTTAGATGAAAATAGACATGTACAATAAAAGTCAGAAATATGAAAACATAAAAGCAAGACAAAAACATTACAAATAAAATTCCCACCATGTTATATAATAAAACAAAATAATACATAGAACAAAAACAATGCATTAGCAAATGGCGGGGAAAAAAAAAAAAACGTGTATATTATTTATTATTATTATTTTTCTTTCAGCTGTTCCCTTCTTCAGGGGTCGCCACAGCAAACTAAGTCGAAAGAAGACTTGGTGATTGTTTTTACACTGGATGTCCTTCCTGATGCAACCACAGACCACTGCAAGTAAGCATCTCTGCAGACAAATACGGAAGGCGTATCCGGAGGGACACATCTGATTGGACGATAGAAAAAATGGGCGTATCCGGAGGGCACATCAGATTTTAACGAAACAAAAAAAGGCTGGATGAAAAAAAAAGGGCATTTGTGTTAACCACAGACATATTATGGTGTTAACTGGTTCGACAGTAGCGGCTTCTCCGTAACTTCTCTTTCCGCCTCTCTTAGCGCAGAACTTCCTGTTACATTTCAAAATAAGAGCAACATAAATGGGTCATGGGGAGGGATTTTTTTTTTTTTTTTTTTTATACCATTACATTAAAAACAAAATCTGTGTTGGTTGTTGAATAATGTGAAAGCAGTTGCAATCAATTTGTACATAAAGAAAGATAAAGTAACCAAAATAATAATGATACTTAAACTGGCCTTGGGACAAAGGATGTTTCATTTAACTTCACGTTTTCTTGTTCAACCTTTTAAATCAGTCACTGCAGATGAGTGATTGTCAGTTTCTGCAACTGGAGCCAGTATTTCTGTTTACTGGTTAACTTCTTCAGCTGTCTCAGATTTTCAGGGTCAACCCTACTCCATGTTTCAGCTCCTTTCATAGATCAGATCTCATAGAAGAACTTCTAAAGAGAACATTTTGTTTTTAGCTTTTGTTTTGGGCCATTATCTCATCATAGGACTCATGATCTTCAATTGAGACCAGACTTTTTGACAAATGGGAGCAGGTTTCACTTCAGATGCTTCATATTTCATTGTACCCGGACAACACTCAAGCCATCATGTGTCAGGTGCAGCCAAGAATACAAGAGAATCTTCTTGTGTTTAACAGCAGATATAATGCGGTTTCTTAGAAACTTTCAGTTTTAAAAAAGAGCTAACGAAACTTAACCTAAAGAGACAGCAAATACAGTTAGCCAATCAGTGCGTGTCCTCTACAAATGCCTATTCTCCAGAAACGCCCACTTTTGGTCTGCAGAGAACCACTGAGCTTCCACAGCCCCCTGCGTGGAGAAGAGAGCGCCCGGTTGAGCAGATGGGGGGGGGGGGGGTTAAGGGCCTTGCTCAAGGGCCCAGAGTGGGGCAAATGAGGGTAGAGGCAGGTGTGGGTGTTTTACCTTTCCCACCCACATTTTGACATTGTCGGTATGGGGAGTTGAACCGGCGACCTTCTGATCACAGGCTCACCTTCTCTAACTTCTGTTCCACCTCTCCCCATGAACTGAGATCATGGCATGAGGTTTTATTAAAATTTAGCCAAATAAACTCACTGAAAAAAGTGCAGTCCACACAAAAATTTCCACAAACATTAAGTAAAACATAAAACAATAAATTAAAATGATGTGCTACCCATTCATTAGCATGTAAAATCCTTAGTGTTACAGCATTACAGTGATATTTATTTAAGAGTAATGAAATCATCAATTTAAAATGCATTAACTTGTAGTTTTCAGAAGTATAATGTATCTTTATTTGTTTCCATTTTATATATAAATTAATATACATATAACTGTCAGCATATAGCATTAAGAAATCCTCACATTGTTTTATTAATTAAATCATATCCAACATTTTATCTTTTGGAAGAAAAACAGTTACAGCTATGTTGCCTGCCTACACAAGTTCAGCGGACATAATTTTAGTGTTGTACTAATACTAAAACCTCAAAACAATGACTATTACATGACCAAATAGTAATAAACAATCTCAATATTAGTACACTATAACAATGTGTGAGCATATATTTAGAATTGTGTTAATAGATTTAATGTTTACATGTACTACAGGCATAGCTGAAATTATATTAGACAGGAAAGAGCTACAGGTTTTTGTGTATAACTATGAAATAAGAAAAAAATTGGGATATTTTGGTTGTTGAAAAGAATAAAAACAATATATATATTTTTTTTTTTTTCAAACAAACTATGACTATAAAATAATACAGAATATTGGTGAGGTCTAACTTCAGACACAAATACAACAGAGTTATTGTCTGCCCATTTGCCTTACTGTGTCTCTGACCTGAATAATTATGGACTGCATGGTGTGGGCCAACCTTGCTTACATAATTGTAGGTGTTCAGGGAATCCAGAGACCTTCTTTAGAAAGCCCAGCAGGATAAAACAAATCAAATGACTAAGCGGCAAGCTTTTGACCTAAGCTGTGAAATATGATTGATGGTTACTTGTGCCTGTTCACTTTAATTAAAATCTCTGACCATGTGATTTTCGTGAAAAAGTTCCTGAAGCATTCACAACAACAATAATTCAGCAATATTATTATGTTGGGTTTATTCAAAAATCCTTCCATATGTTGTTGAATACGCATTATTTTCATATAAATCATCTACACGGGGCTGCGGTAGCTTGGTGGTCAGTGCAATGGTCTTGTAAACTTGAGGTTGCGGGTTCGAGGCCAAGTAGCATCAAAAACGGCATCCAGCATAAAACAATCGCCAAATCTTTCATGCGAGTTCGCTTGCTGTGCCAACCCTGGAAGAAGGGAGCAGCCAAAAGAACAGGTCAAAGAAGTAGGCCTGTCGCGATCAACAATGAATAAATGAATCGCATGATAAATTAAAATTATCAACCTCATTTTCATTTATCGACTTCATCGTTTCTTCATCTCTCTTTTTCTACTGAAGACACTGGATGACAAAAGACAACACTGGTGCTCTTCACTGACCCCTCCCTTTCTCTTTTCTCTTCAAAATCCATTGTAACCACCCGAAATTGTGTTTTTGGATCATTAAAAGCAGCTAAGCTGAGAAGATAAGCTAGGCGCTAAGCTAACATGCAGACTTCTGTTAAAAAAAAAAAAACTGTCTTGTTGAAGCTCAAATTCATGGTTGAAACTCGTGCCTTCGTGTAAAACGTTGTTTTTCTCTGCAAAAAGAAGCTGAGAACTTGTTTACTGATTTTTTTTATTTTTATTAAAAGTTTTGTGTGAAAAATGCTATGCTAAAGAGCTCAAAACACACAGAGCATCTGCCATTTTGAGAACCGAATAAAGGAAGGAAATACAGTCCATGTCATGTCAAGAGGACTCCCTTCCATTTTTCTTAGAGACACGCTGCTCGCTCCCTCACTATCCATCCTTCGGTTCAAACAGTCTTATACTGCCATCCATTGGTCAAAAAAGGTACTATATGCAAAACAAATTAACCAACATTTCTTCTTGAATTTGACAATAATTACAAATTACTGTCAAATTTCAAACAATATTATTGTTTATCCCAATAATTTCTGAGACAATTATTCACACAGCAAAATTTACTATTGTGGCAGGCCTACATAGAAGGAAATCCCCAAATATTTAAATGTTTGCATTATGCAAGCTGGGAAATAGCCTGCTACCCTGCATACCCATTTATTGTCATTGCTGGTGCTCTATTACTTTTTAAATTAGCTCCTCGTCCAAACTTCTGTTTTAACTTCCAGCATTTTTTGGGGGGTCATCTTGTGTTCTGACACACAATACAGTAGATGGATGTAATTAAAGAAGTGTTTTAAATATAATGCAAAAAGTGTAAAAGGAGAAGAAAGTGACAGTTCAGTGTTGAATAAAAAGGAGTTTTTAACTGATACATCATGTTGAGAGGAGACAAAGTGAGAACAAGAAATAGGATGGGACAGATAAGAAGCTCGGCCCAGCCTGTCCTGGCTCGGTGGAGCTGGTCTTCTGTCCCCCACAGGCTAATGTGACTCACCAGCAGATCAAATCCAAGGTTACATTGACTTGTATCCGAGAAGAAAAGTCAATATTGCTAGAGGTTACATAAGTTATGAAGACATGGTTGAGTGTTGTTGACTGCTGCACTTTCCAAACATTTGCTTGTGGTTCTGTGCAGGGAATTTCTACAAACTAAATTTAACTTTGCACGTTATATTTTGGACTTTATTTTTATTTTTATTTTTTTTGCACTGATTCCTTACATATCAGGTCAGTTCCAAGTCAGGGACAATGTGTGTCCTTGAACAAATTACTACATATTACAAGTTTGGTGATTTGTAAAGTATAACGGCTTGACCTCAGTGAATCGGACTCAAAGCTGGATTTAAAATTGTACATCAATGCATGCTCCTTACCTAGTGAAACCATATATCACTGAAGCTGTGGGATGTTAGAAATGTATTTTTTAAGGAATGCTCATTTTTTTATGTCAACCTGGAATTGTATATCTGCCAAGCAGGTATTTTATTGTGTAACTAACCAGGTATTAAAATGTGTATAGTGTCGTGCCTGTTAGCTGTGTAGACAGATGCCAAACCACTGTCTTTGTATAACTTGCACTCAAATGTAATTTATTTAAGGCGTCTCAAACATGCCCAGATAAGACATCTAGCATGGTTTCCACAACTGTTGAGTGCATAACATGCAAATGTTAGCAAATATTAAATTATGTTTATCTTGACAGAGATCCCTGTGAGCTGTACCATACAATAATTTGATAACAAAAACTAAATCTGATATAAATAAATAACTAAATAATTGTTTACTGGTAATCACTTGCACATTGCATGGTTTACACTGGATTAAGCTTTTTTTTTTTCCCCTCTGTAAAACATTCCAGGTTTCTTGATTGAGAGGCAAAAGCAAAAACAAACAAAAAAGTTGGCAAATCAGATCATTCTTCTGCCTTATGTCTGCACCGTAACACTAGAAGACAACTCAGTGGAGCATGGGAACTTGTTGACTAGTTCCTCCTCAGTCATCCAGGTTTCTGTATTATAAGAGGATGCTGTTGTGACGTATGAAACTAAGGGTAGCAAATCATTGCAATGATGTTGGTACGCACTTTGCAGAATGATCACAAAAAAGTTGATCACTTTAACAAATGGTATGAAGTTCTCAGATAAATAGATTCACAATATAGCTGCTTCATAAAGTTGTTGCTGCAGTCAGACAGAATCAATACACTGATGGATATGAGATGCCTCAGAATTGTTTTCTATTGTAAAATAATACCAGGAAGAGAGTGAAGGCCTCTCCGGAACAGTTTGAAGGTGTTCATTTTTGCATTTAGCAGGGATTTATTGTTGGGTATCG
The DNA here is from genome assembly GCF_014905685.2 of Nematolebias whitei. NCBI lineage: Eukaryota > Metazoa > Chordata > Actinopteri > Cyprinodontiformes > Rivulidae > Nematolebias > Nematolebias whitei. The sequence continues at coordinate 34,929,911 of NC_056515.1, read as the reverse complement.
AGTCATGAAATAGCCTTGGCAGTACAGCTGCTATACCCATCTGCTTTGCTGGGCTCTTTTCACTTTCACTTACACACACAATACACAGTGAGTGTGTGGGTTTGTCCTTTTGTATGTGTGTATAACTGAATAATAAAGCATTATGTGGTTCTATAGAATGTTTTCATTCATTTTATTTTGTTGTTGTTGTTGTACTTGTTGTTTTATTTATTTTTTTTTTATCCTAACATAATAGTGACTATCTCCTTTTGAAATATACGTGCTCTTGTTGTTGTGACCAGGAGACTGACAATGCCAGACTCTATGTAATGGGCAATATCCATTAGTTTCAGTAATTTATGTGACATCATATTTAACTTTTTAATAAGCTAGCTGTGTGGAAATTGTAAAAGTACAGTAACTGTGTTCTTAACAATGGCATGC
>NC_056515.1:34925558-34929088 GCF_014905685.2 Nematolebias whitei | reverse complement strand
CTAAAGCACTTAAAATACATGATATCATGTATTTTAAGTGCTTTAGAACTAATTTGGTATGGTATGGTATATTGGGTGACCTGCTGTATCAAACGCAAATAATAAAAAATTAATGGTTGGTATGCAGTCAAAGTTGTATCGCTTGAAAAGAGTGCAGGCAGGGGAACACCTTTGCAGGCTACAGGTGACTGAGGCAACCTGCTCGCAATCAAACAAATCTTAAATAAATAAGTTGTTTTGCACTTTGTACCTTTTGCATCCATATTTTGAGGTAAAGATAAAAAAAAGAGACATCTAAACCCATTTTAGACAAGCTGATCATAAATAAACAAGTTACTACATTTACTAATAAAAAAACAACATATTTTGAATCAAATAATCAGTCAGATAATATGCAAAGCATAACATATGAACAAGTTAACAGTTTAGATGTCATTCTCTAGAAAGATTTAAATGTTTAGATATTGTTGCATGTGTTTTTTTTTTTCTCCTAACTTTTCAATTGCACTTTTTTTTTTTGCAATTGCATGTGGAACTATTCATCTCAACCTCATGTTTAGTCTGTGCATCTAGACATGATTATTTGCAAAGCAATGTGTCCTTGAGATAGGCTGGGTCTCAGGGTGTTTGCTATCTCTACAAATGTCCCACTATGTCATCTTGCTGCCCTAATTTATATTCTCATGTGTCATTTCCAATGTCTGTGGCTGCCTTCTCTTTCCAATACCTTGGAGACACTGGTGCCAGTGGGTGTTATAGTCAACAGTTGTGTTGTTAGTTCTGATTATGCATTTTCTATCCTTCAACTGCTCTTTGAAGTTTCCTAAGCTCTCATGGGATCTAAAAGGGCAACCATGCCTGCAGCATGTGGATGACATACTGTATCCAAGTCACCTTCTGGGTTCTGGGTGACGGGACCTTAAAATTACTGTATACATGTGTGTTGTTTATGAATTAGGAATATGAATTAATAGATTAGGAATGAGATCATCAGAGGTGCAGCACAGGTTGAACAACTGGGAGATAAAGTTTGTAAGATTCATGGTTTTCTGCCATAACCTCCTTCCCCCCACAGCTGACAATCATCTATTTATTAACCTTCATTTAACCAGGCAAATCCCGTTGAGATCACATATATTTTTAGCAAGGGAAGCCTGGACCTGAAGGCATCCTAACCAGTCTAACCTAAACTAATCTAATCAACCACACATGCACCTGATTTTCGACAAGCACCTCTGCACTACTTAAACCCCTGCCAGATGTTCAACCAACGCTGGAGCATTAATTGCATTGGGTAATTGAGCGACAGCCTAAAATCTGAACTTGTGAAACTTGTTGCTCACTTCTTGATATTTTTGCCCGTCTGTCCAGTTCTGCTCTGCCGTGTCTCTTCGACTTCCTCTTGTCTCCTTGGCTTTATCTGGATGACCAAATCTGAACACCATTAATCAGCTTGAATCCAACTCAGGACTCCACTATACAACCATAACCATCCACTGTTTCATTCACCTCTTTGGATTCCACTTTCACCACCATTGGAATGACTAGGACCTTGTATCTCCCCCTCTCCAACACAACCTGAAATACAAACTAACGTAAGAAACTTCTTCAAACAATAATCTATTAACTGAAAAAAACTGAACGTCATACTCATCTTGTTTCCTACGTCCTCCCACAGCCACATTTCCATGACTCCCGCACTGTAGAGCTGCCATTTCCAGTGGTGGGATGTAATTAAGTACAAATACTTTGTTACTGTACTAATACTTTAAGTATTTTAAAAGCAAGTACTTATTTACTTTTACTTAAGTAAAAATGTTAATGTGGTACTTCTACTTTTACTAGAGTACATTTTTGTCTGTTTATTTGTACTTTTACTTCAGTACAGCGTTTGAATACTTCCTCCACCACTGGTCATGTCTAGCCAGGGCCCGAAGCCCGGGTTGGCCTGACCCGAATTTGGAGTGGGCCGGGCCATGATAATGTGCTGGATGGGCGGGCCGGATCAATGTTGGGCTTTTGGCTGCAATCCATTTATATGATACATGGCTTGCCATACAGACCAGCTGCACGCGGCCATTTCACCGCAAACTGAGCGACCTTGAAAGAGGTCAAATAAAGCTCAGTTAAGCTTCAGATGGGACTACACTGCCAGGAAGCAATCCATCGCCCAAATGGACATTCATTCAGCCGCTGCACTCAGTGAACCCGCGTGGCCAATGACTCAAACAGGTGAGATCCCAAAGCAAACATATCAGAGAGGGATTCAATGTGCTTTTAACATGAAAGGACGAACACCCCCTCAGCTCAGATCTTCTGCCCCTTGTATTCAGCAGTGCGTATCCGCCATCCATTAGTAAATATATAAGCAGTCAAAGCTTAATTTAAAATGTCAGGGGGAGTTTTGGGTTTGGACTTGTAATTAATGTTAATCCGTCGGGTCGGGTGGGGTTGGTAAATGATGGCTATGGGCAGGGGCTGGTTTGAATCAGATTTTTTTGGCCCAAATGCAACTTTACTGCACTGTAAATAGACAAACACTTCTTCTGTAAATGTGTGTTTGAGTTTCTTCAGTCTGTCAATTTGGGATCATGAAACACAAAATCTTGTTAAAGCTAGAGAGGCCAGGCTGAGATGGTTTGGACATGTCCAGAGGAGGGACAATGGTTTGGATGTGTCCAGAGAAGAGACAGTAGGTATATTGGTAGGAGGATGTTAGAAATGCAGCTGCCAGGAAAAAAGACAACGAGGAGATACAGTATATGGATGCAGTTAGAGAGGACATGGAGGTAGTTGGAGTGAGGACAGAGGATGCAGAGGACAGAGTGAGATGGAGGAGGATGACTCGCTGTGGCGACCCCTGAAGAAGGTAAAGCCAAAAGAAGAAGATACTGTTGTTACATAAAATTATCCCATCAGATTTTTTTGTTTCATTGTTTCTTTTGAGCATTTTTCTCAAATAACTAGTTTTTTTTTCAACTCTAAAGTAGCTCCAAAAAAATAAAAATGTTCCTTTTGATTGATGGTGACCTATTCAGGGAAATATTTTCACCACAAATACAATGTAATAAAAAAAATAAAAAAATTCTGATCAATTTAATTCTTGGAATGCTCTCATTAGAATTAGTTGGTTTTTAATTAGCTTTTATTATTTAGCAAATTGCATTCATGTACCAAAGTAAAAAGTCAATTTGATCAAATAAAACATAGAATGACATTTTTCTACATAATTAGTCAGTTTTCAGATGTAGAATCACAAAATTTAAAGTTAATGTTTTGAGATTAATCAAAACCCCCAAAATTGTGAAATAAAGCAAGAAAAATGTGCCTCGTGTTGTACATTTGGTTTCATTCCTTTTAATTTCCCAAGTTCTCATTTTACCACAAATGTTTCATCCTTTCCGTCCTCATTTTTTTTTCCTTTTTTTATAAATGCTATAATTTTAATTGTTGGTCCTTTTTTTTATTTCTAAATATTGGAATTGTTGGAATCAGTGTGATAACATGAGCAGTCATGTATATATATATAT
>NC_056515.1:34922921-34925458 GCF_014905685.2 Nematolebias whitei | reverse complement strand
ATATATATATATATATTTTTTTTTTTTTTTTTTTTTTTTTTTTTTCCCCTTACTTTCTTACACAGATGGCATCCAGGTTGAAATTTAAACTATGAAAATGTAATATTGTGAAGTACTCTATTTGCAACAAGATGACAGGAATGCTGCACATGAACTATTCATGCCATGCAAAACAAAATCTGTGCAAAACATAATTTTTTTGTCTGTTTGTCAATTGACCTTTGACCCATCCACTCAAATCGACTTCATGAAAACTTAAGCTCTTTCAATTGTTCGCTCACACCTTCCAATTTTCATCTTTTCCTTTATCGTGATCCATTCATCAACAAACTACATATGTACGTAATTTTGTTCATTCCTGACTTTATAATGAAATATGAATTGGATCATAACAACAGTTTTTTGTTTATTTGTATTTATTTCCCCTCGTTTCTTCTCGTTTCTAACTGTGTGTCATTGTTTATATGCTTGTTAGTGCTCTGTTTACTCCGTAGTGCCAGCATTTTTTTCTGCCGTTATATTTTATCGCAGCAGAAGGAGAGCAAAATGTCCGTGCTGCTTCAGCTGCTCAGCGTAAATATGTTTTGGCATGTCCAGATTGCATTGAGATTGCAGTATCAGTCGAACCACATCACTGAGCTCAAAGTTCAGCTGTTCTCACCCCGTCCCCAAACATTTCATGAAATACAAATTTACACAAGGGAGAACAACAAAATTGAGATGTGTTACTTTTGTCACTTTATCCTCCCTCATTCTATCTTTCGACCATGTAGGTCATTCCTTTTTTTTTCTCGAGTCCAGTCTTTCACTTAACTTCACTTCATCTGTCGTGTCTCATTTGTTGCCATCTTTGTCATTTTCATCCAACCTCTTTCTTAATTTCTTGTTACGTTGTGTGCATAGTTGCCAACTCTGTTTATTATAAGCAACTTTGGGCTTGTTTTTTCAAAGTCGCTTGCAAATCTTGTGAGACACGGGTTGCGTTTTTTTTTTTTTTTTTTGGCTTGTTATTGAATGTGAAGTTGCTTATTTGGGCTTGACTTTGTTTCCGAGTGAAACTAGTTGATTATCTCCCTGCTCCGCACAATAAAGCAAAAAACGAGTGGTAGTGGGTAGTTTGTCCCTTCCACGCCTCCGTTTCCTGTTTATCGCTCCAGCCCAAGTTGGCGAGGCAACAAAGTCGTCTGTGGGCGCACACCCCAAACACTCATACTGTGGCCGACCACTAGGGGACTCCACTCACGCGCAGACGTCAGAATGTTTAGTTATTTAAAATTATGTAGAAAAAATTACATATGCATTTTTTTTTTTATCAGAGCTTAAAAATATGTTAATCGATGTGTTTAGCATAATTTTGCTGTTGTATATGTGTAATGCCATAATTAATGTATATTTATACCGTTTAAAAACAACCTCTGTTTTACGCAATGTGATGGGTTGCCAGTTGGGCTTGTTTTTTCCTTTTTTTCATAGAGCTGGTTGCTTGTTTCTATCGTGAGATCTGGCAACACTGTACTTCTTTTGTTTTTGTTGTTCCTCAATCTTCTTTTTCTCATCCATATTGAATCCCAACAAAATTTTAATGGCTTCCCAAAAATCTTTAAATGTCACTCTCGCATTTTTACTCTTTTTCCTCCCATGACTCTTACAGCATTCCTTTTGTATCAACCTTCCTCAACCCATATTGTTTTTACTTGTCAACACTTTTTATGACACACCTTCTATGATTGCCTCACTTTTTCATCTACTCTGCTGTCACAATGTTGCTTTTAACTTTTTTTTGGCAAGCATCTATTTCATTTATTCTCTCTCCCACATGTTTTAACAGGTGCAAGAGATGTTGGTCATGTTAACTTGTGTGCTGTGCAATGTGTGTTCCTTTTCAAGCTGTAGGTGTTTCAATAAAGTCACATTTGACTTGTATCTCATTCTTGCAGATATAATTAAGAGAAATGGCCTCTGAAAAGTTAATGTTTTCAGGTTTATACTTAAATTCTTGAGATGTTCCTCTTAAGACAGGTTTTATGTGCGGTTATGCGTTGCCTACAGAAACAGTGTGGGTGGCAGGAATCAGAGGAGCAGCAGAGCTTTACAGCTGTCTGCTTGCTTAAGACTTTTTTTTTTTTAAGTGTACATTATCTAGACATTTTTAAATTTAAAATAGCATTGTAGTTGGATGCAAAATAGCAATGAATTAATGAATAAATAAAGCAAGATTTTATTTCCCCTCAGTTGTTAAGGGAACGTCATTTTCAGCACATTCAAAAAAAAAAAAAAAAAAACAGATTCTTAAGAAGGTGCTGTCCTAATGCTTTTATTTGTGGTGTCAAACTTAAGTCCAAGAATGCACAAGCAAATCAAAACATGACATGAAAATATCATGTTTTGATTGTTCAGATTATTCAGTCACATACAACAAATACATTTTTCTCAAGAGTAAAACTAATCACTCCCACTCCCTCCATTTTTATGCCCATCTATCTATCTATCTCTATCTCTCTCTCTCTCTCTCTCTCTCTCTCTCTCTCTCTCTCTCT
>NC_056515.1:34886206-34921206 GCF_014905685.2 Nematolebias whitei | reverse complement strand
ATACCCAATCATGTTGTCAATTGACCTAATTAGTGTTAATTGGTCTTCCAGCTGTTTGTTATATGCACAATTTCCTTTTCCCAGCCCCTTATTGCTACTTGTCCCAACTTTTGGGGGATTTGTTGACACTGTGAAAGTTTGAATCAACACGTTTCCTTTAAAATGTTACATTTACTCAGATTAAACTTTTGATCTGTCATCTATGTTATATTACGAATAAAATATTGACAGTTGCCATCTCCACATCATTGCATTCAGTTTTTATTCACAATTTGTTTAGTGTACCAACTTTTCTGGAATCTGGTTTGTGTATATATATATATATATATATATATATATATATATATATATATATATACACACACTGTATATATATGTTAACTTGATGGTAACATTTTGGTTTGGTTCATGGCTGTTTAATGGTGGATGAGGGAGAAGAAGACAGAGTGATGAAGAATGTTCTGAGAAAAGGCACAACTGAGAAAGAGACAAACAAGGTCATGTGTACACTCCACAAAGACATACAAGATACTTTCCCACCCCCCGACCCTCACACTACCCTCTCAGTTGTCCATAATCGAAATCAAGTTGGGTTATTTTGCCAACAATGCACTTACTGCTCAGTTCATAAACATTGTTTTATGGCTTTCCACCAGATCTTTTTTTTTGTTTATTTTTTACCTGGAGAATCGGATTAAATTAAATGCATATAGGGAGGATTTTTTTTAAGTACAGAAAGCTGTGTGTGTGTGTGTGTGTGGGGGGGGGGGGGGTGTCTAATAAGTGTTTTTTTTATTTGATAATATTCCTTTTAAAGTTATTTGTGAATGAAAGGGTATTAGATTTAATCTAAAATAAATGGTAACTAAACATGTTTATAATTAGATGACGAAACATTGAACTCTAATATGAGACACGTCTCATTTCGTTTTATGTATGCGGTTTTTATATAGTTTTTTTATGTAGCTGATAAAATAATATACTTTGCATTCTGTATAGTTAAATAGTAGCAAACATAAATAATCAAAGACGAACCATATTGTCAAAGGACATTTTTTTGTGAGGAAAGGAGAAAGCAGCTTCAACGATCAGTTCTTGATCACCAGAGAGACTCATTAAAATATCAAGAATACACACCGTGCAATGATATGGCATGCATATTTGTTTCTAGCAGCGCTTCCTGTAGAAGCTCACAGATTTAAACAGCCCCATACATAACAAGTTTATAGCCTGTCAGAAAAAAAAGGAAGAGGTGAAAAACTGCTGGAGAGTAGAAAATGTCTTAACCAGAAACAGATTTTCCATAAAATTGTGTTTTCACCTTGGCCTTAGAGCCCCAACCATATCCCTGACTTCTACTGGGAAATTGCTTCTCTCTTTATTCCACTGGCACACTCTCACTGTAAAACCTGAAGAAAGTGCACTTGCAGAGCAGAGAAATGTTGGGAAACATGTGGCTTTTAACCTCTCGGTTGGGGTCACAGCCAGGCCATCAGAGACCTGAGAAAGAATGCACATTGTGAAGATGATCAGAGCTGACAGCCCTCTTCCTCCTGAGACAGGAAATCAGGTGGCGGACTGCTCCAAACCTCCAATGAACATCAATCCATCCTTAACTGCCTTTAAACACACAGTAGGAACTGAACAAGATTAGAAAGAAGCTATTAAGATATCGGATTCAACATTACCTGGAATACCCGTTTTACAAAAAAATGACTTTTTTTTTTAATCAAAGGCTTTAGATATAATGTACATGTTCTTTATCTAGATTCTTTTGCACTTTCTGCATGCATAGTAGCTACTTTTTTTTGAGATACTGATTGAGGTTTGAGTAGATAACGGCTTTCAGTGCGATAAACACCTAAACTAAATTTGCTTTCCTCTTTTTACTTTATAGACTACATTTAATTCAAAGGCTACATTTACTTTACAACTTACTCTGTGAAAGTCTGCAACCTCTAAGTCCATTAAGCTCTACTGTAGCTGTGGCATTGATAATGGATGAATATCTGGCCTTAGGCTGAATTGACTTTGCTAATATACTGCTATCTGCTGTGGCAGACTGTGTGGGAAGTCTGCAGTACATATTAGTGATTTACTAGGCTATTTACAATGCTCTTGCAGCCACCATTCGTCACACTGTTACTCAGCACTATATTATACGTTCAGCCACCTGTGTATCTGGAGCAATAATGAAGGCTTCCATTTACATGAACTCTCGTTTCTCTCCAGGAAATCCAACTTAAACTTGATTCAAGGGATGTGCATTCTGTTGTGTTTTCAAAGAACAATACCTGACGGGTACCGTACCTTCTGCCGTATAAGTTGCATCAGTCCAAATATGTCATAAAGTGGGTAAAACATTAATAAGTTGCATTTATTATGCGTCATCGCTGACCACCTGGAAATGTGGGCCAGTGTCAAAAATCGAATGGCTATTAAATGGTGACTGTGGGAGTGGGCACGGGAGGACTTTAACAAAAAATCTAACAAGATTGCGTAAAAACAATTATTTGTTTGCTGGACTTTATAGCAAAGGTGTGTCTCAGTTTAACTTTCCTTTAATAAATGCACTTTAATGGTCAAATCAGCTGCATTTTGCATTTGCAACGTGGAAAAATGCAGCTGATTTGTCATTTGCTCCAGGAGTTTCAGAGCGAGACGAAGGTGGCCCTGTATGGCAAGCTAAGTGTCTCATTAATAGCCACTTTTACCTATTAATGAGACAATTGGCTTGCCATATTGCTTGAGGGCCCTCTAGCAGCTGAAAATAGTGTTCAATATTTTCCATGTCAGAATGAATTAAATTGTCAGATCTCAGTCAAAATTGGGGTATAAAGGGGGGGGGGGGGGGGGGTATATTAGTCGCTTCAGTGTATAAGTTGCAAGACTTGCAAATGTACCGTGAAAATATGGTAATTAGGATAAATGATAAACAGTATAAAGCCACACTCGCTCCATATTTACATGTAAAAAAAAAGCTTCATTTTGATACATTAATAAATTTTATCTTTGTGACTAAACTTATTGAGTCAAAATGTTTCATCTTTACTAAAAATATAGGTTTACATTCACAAAATGTTCACAGATCAGTGTACTGTGTATTAACTTATTGTATTGTACTATTAGACCCATTATATAATATGTGGACTGGGTCTGGATTAACATCAACCTTCAGGGCTCACAGTTTCAAGATGACATAATACTTTATACCAACTACTTTAAAGGACTGTAAATATAACAAAGTTCATGCTCAATAATCTAGTTATAAAATCCAACAATATTCAGTCAGGTCACCTGCACAGTTTCTTTTTTTGCTGAGACGTTTCATCCATCATCTAACAAAGTTTTTACAATCTGAAGAGGCACTAAACAAAACTGATTATCCACCAATAGCATACTCCAAAGTGGAAAAATAAAAGTTTATTGGTGCCCCAGAGGCCATCTTAGTACCAGCAAACAGTTTTTTTCTTCAATGGTGGAGTATGCTTTGGTGGAGAATCAGTTTTATTTGTAGCCTCCTCAGATTGAAGAAGTCCGTTGAATGACGGATGAAACGTCTCAGCAAAAAAACGGAAACCGTCCACATGACCCGAATGAAAATCGATGAACTTTAAATATACATTCTTCACAAAATGTTTTAAATGTTTTGTTTATCTGTGTTTAGCCAGACATTTTGCATGTTCACCAAGTGTAGAATGAAAAGGTCAAATTAAATTTAAATATTGTTGCCACACTGAATTTAAAATCCCCACCCAGAGCAATTAAAGGTTAAGTAAAAATATCTACCACCTTTGTCTAATTTTTGAATTGATTCATATGAAACAAGTATTAGCACAGATAGTTCGTCCTTACACATTTACATAGACAGGATAAAAATATGTCCTCTGATTATGCATATGTATCATCTTTCAAACATGGGTCATACACTGTGAACTTGACCAAGCTTGATTTTGGAAGCAAAAAAATAATAATTGCAAACATCTTCACACTCAAATGCAAGACACGACTTAAAACATAAGAGCTCAGACGAACACGCAATGAGTATGTTAGGTGAAAATAACGGAAAACAAAACACAGAGCACACCCATGAATGGGAACACACGAGGGGATGCAGTGCCGTGTTCATTTACACAGACAGGCACGCAAACAAATGCACCCAAAACAGATTGAAGAGAAAACCTCTCCCTCGCGCTTCCAGGTGGATGGATCTGCAGTGCGCCATGCCAAATGGCTGCGTTTGATATGATTCGACAGCGCGGAACAAAGTGTGGTATATCCACGCAATTTAACTTTTCTTTCAACTTCAGCAAAGTTTTCAATCTAAACAATTCAAGCATTTTCAAGGAAGGTTCAATGGAATTTGCTGTGTTTCTCTTTTGTGGCGTTAATGCCGTTTGGTTAGAGCTTGGCCATAAAATATTATATAGCATGCTTCATAGTTCAGTTCATCTGTATTATTAAACGGTGGAATCATGACAAAGTTAGAAATCACCAGTGTTTCGAGCTAACATTTAAAGATCTTTATAGATAATTGAGAATGTGCATTTTATGCAATAACACTTTTCAAATTAAGTAATTTGATTTTATTTGTGGGGATGCACAATATTGGATTTTTGGCCATATCCGATATGCCAATATGTCGAAACTTATTTGGCTGATAACCGATACTGATATTTTATATACTTTCCTTTGTCAGAACATTGTCCTCCTATTTAGGCTTATTTGCTACAGAAATGGTGTAGCAGCTTTCTTACAGCTAATGAAGCAAAGGCTGCTAATTCTCCTTGTTGGGAATATGTACATTCCTTCACCTTTGTTGGTCTGATATTTCAATGTGTGTTAGTATTTATGCAATAAAGCTGAGCTTACCCAAGAGCATAGTGGATGCACTGTTAAAAATGTTTTAAATACAACTTTAAAAAGCACAGTCAAGAAATCAGGTGCTTGCGTAAACAAACAAACAAAAAAAAAGGGTAATTAATTAATGGAATTCACTCATTTTAACTAGACTTCATATATTTGAAAATCTCATTGCATCAGTAAACATGCTGCATATCATGTGCTGGTCCTTTACAGATGTTTTCCTCACATACTGTATATTCACAGATGCAAACTTTTGTAGCAGCATGCCACCAAATTTGTGCACACGTGAGTGTCCAAATATAAACAGGTGGCTGTTGAAACATTAAAATTGCATGTTCCATCACACATTCATTTGGTTTAAGACGCATGCAAACATCCTATTTCCACTGCACGTATTCATGCCAAGTAGACAACTCATTCCTCTCGCGCTCGTAAGAGATGGAAAAAAAAAACAACTCTGAGTTTTGTATCAGGGCATTTTAAGCAAAAACAGGTGCAGGAGCGCTGTGTTTCTTGTTTTAATCATTGCAGAAACGCATGCACACACACTCAAGTACTTGTGCATGTTAATTATTAGTGTGACTACAAAATCTGTTAATGGTATTTAAGGAAAATTTGATTATCTCTGAACTCTGACCCTACATGTAAGTTTGCTTCTCAAGACAGGAAACTACTAAAATCATTACATGGCCTTCAAGTTAAACCTTATGAGAGATGTAATCACTGACTGACTTACTTGTTTCCTTCCTACCTACTACTTAATTGACTGTATGCTTCACGAGGAACATTTCAGCTGTACAGCAAGACAACAGAAAAAAGACATTCTAGCACAAGAAAAGATGGATAAAAAAAAAAAAGAGAGAAAGAAATGACTGCATATCTTATGGGAAATGCCTGGTCATGAAGTCAGATTGAGGCCTTAACCGTGAGCAGACAGAGGCATGAGATGAGTTACTGCAACAAGTCACCCCAAAGGATTATGTTCACATCTGAAACAAACATATTTGAGGACCTGAGAGAGCCATGAAGCTGGCTGGAAGGAAATAATTATAGTCTTACTTTCCATTACTCTCCGGTCTATTTTTTTCCACCTTTTCTGTGTCCAAATATATTAAAAATACCACTTTAGGTTTAAACTTTAGTTTTTATCACCTCAGTTATACATAGGCGTATTAGGATTATGTGAAAATAACTTTTTTTTTTCCTGAGGCAAAAGCTATTTGTTTACTTTATATAAATATAGTAAAGCAATAGTTCTGATTTTTTGAAGTGGGTTTTTGTAGAAATGTTGTAAAAAAAATAAATGATGTTGCAGCTTGGGACACCGTTGTAATATTTCTGCCTGAAGAACCGAGAAGTGAAACTAACATTGATTAAACTAAAAAAAAAAAAAACATGTAAACACGGACTGCTGTACATTTTCTTAGATCTGTTTTTGGATTTAATTTGTTAAATAGCTAATACCTTTACGATATACATGTTAAGTGTGACCCATACTGTTAATTACCTCATGCTGCCTTATGATTGCCCTGTATCAACTCATTTTCATACCAACCTGACTGTGTTCAGCTGATGCTGGTGTCTGTCTCCAGCAATCAGGCAAAAGGCAGCGTTAAAAACACTGGACAGGTCACCACTCCATCGTAGGGCTAACACCGGAGGGGCCTTTCTGGGTGGAGTTTGTACGTTCTTTCCGGTTTCCTCCCACAGACCAAAAGCATTCATGTTAGACTAAGTGGTAACTCTAAATTGTCCTTAGGTGTGAGTGAGCAAATGAGTGGTTGTCTTTGCCATCTCCATGTGTCCCTGTGATGGACTGGACCCACACCTCTCGCACAGTGACTGATGGATGTGGGCACCAGTGACCCCCGTGATCCAAAAAGGAAGAAGTGGGTAAAAAGTAATAGATGGATGAATGGATGGAACTAATATGCAGATTTTGGAATTGTTGTAGACAATCATAGTACCCAGAGAAAATCCATGCATGGATAGGGCAAATAAAAAAAAAAAGGACTATAATGAATTGTATAAACTTTACAAGAGGTTTCCTCTGTGCTTTAAGGAAGTTCCTTTAGTCTTGCCTAGTGTTAAAGGCAACCGCAGGGACAGGATCCTTCTTTGATGCTCACAGTGAGCTGCAATGATTAAGTTTAAAAGCAGTTTAGAAGAGACTCATGAGGATGAGGACGCAAAGGGTGGTGCTTCTGCCCCATTTAACTATTTCCACTAATCCACATAATTTGGGATTTTATACAATCTTCGTCATTCTCACCTTTCGTACTGTCTTTTCTTGTATTGCAGTTTATGCCTTTGCATCCAACAGCCGACTCCCATCTCATCACCACTTGAAAAAAATAATTCTGCTTCATACCCAAATCCTCATACCAGTTCAAATCTAAATGCTAATGACAGTTAAAGTCCTTGACCCTTCCTTTGGATGTTCTTCCTCACTGCTGAATTTTGTATGATCGAAGAAAAAAGAAGGGAGATCAGTTTATTACGGAGGGGTGAAAGGCAACTGACTCTCATTATTAAGATCTAAAAGGGGGAAAATGAGACGAATAGAACAGAGACTAAAAATGCACATTTGATGCTTCAAATTGGATCCTTGAGGTCATGCAGCCAAATAAAAGTTAGGTTTGTGTCCTTGAATGCATCTTGTCTGTTTTGGGAACTTTTTTATATCGTATGTCTAGTTCTAACCCCATGAGTGATGGGTTCGAAAGGCCTTCATCCCATTTAGATCTGCAGATATTAGAATCTTATTAAGGGCTAAAGAAAAAGTTAAGCAAGCAAGAAGGTGACTGACAGAAGGCATTTTGAGTTATTGAAGTGCGCTTGTGTCTTGAGAAAAAGTGCACTCATGTTTACATGGGTGTTTATGTGTAGGAGTGTATTTCTGTGTGTGTGATTGTATTTGTGTCAGCTATTGAGTGGAATACTCTTTAAGCTGCTGACCTTCAGAAGCAGCTAAATGACAGGTAGGTGCAGAGCCCTTTGGTTTAATAATGAACCAGATGACATTTGAAGATCGGATATGCTGCTGAATTACCATCAGGACCGAAGAGTAACAGATCACATTTATGGTTTAGATCTCCAACATTTGCTTTTATTGAGAGCTGCTAATGATGCCTGCAAGAGTTAGGAGATGAACAGAAATAAACCTGTTCTAAAATGTCAATTTACAATAGCAATTAAAATTCAAAGCACCATTGTGACCATTACAGTATTTTTTTTTTTAATTATAAGTTTGTTTGTTTTTTAACTATAGTTCCTGGTAGTAACACATTTTTTGGTACCACTTTACAATAAAGCTCCCCTTTTAGATGGTTAATAAATAGTTTATAGATATATTAATTCCTCTATAAACACTTTATAAACCATTAATAACTGCTTAATATGCATTAATTAAGGTGACAGAGAGAAAAAACTGGGAGCCTTATTGTAAAGTGGTACCCCTTTTTTTTCCTAATAGTGCTGTTTTTTTTTTTTTTTACAGTTTTTTTTTGTTTTGTTTTGTTTCATAAAAAAATCTAATAAAAATAAAAAAATAAAATAAAAAAACAAAAACAACTTGACACATCCTTTAGTGTCTTTTTACCATCTTGGCTTATTTTTTTTATTTTGATTATCAAATGGGAGGCATCTTTACTGCCATAATTTGTGCATCTCCTTCCACGATGATTCAATAGATGAACAAAATAATAAAAAAAAAAGCTTCTCAGCTAAGATTAGCAGCAGAAAATGTCTGTTTTATTAGGGTTTTTTTTGTTTGTTTGTTTGTTTTTTTTGTTGTTGTTGTTTTAGCTGCAGGAATTGGGGTTAGTGACAAAAACGGATTCAACCTTGTAGATAGATATTTTTCAGTAACAGTTACAAACAGGTGGCAGTCCTAAATCATAAACCAGAAGCTGAAATTGGCAACGCTGTACACGACATAAACAAGCAATAAAAATGGGATTGACTATTTGAGAAAATAAATAAAAAAGCTGAATATTAGCTTGGAAGAATGTTTTTACCTAAAATGCACATCCCTTGTCTAAAGATTAGACATTTACCAACCCACTTGTACAAGGTTAAAGTAAATTTACACGCCATGCTGCTGGTGCTTGCAGAAAGAATTTGATGTGTAATGTCTTCTTTCCACCGTTTCCTCTTTAGAGGGCCATCTCACTCTGTCCTCTTAATCCTAGCCGTCACCCCAGCTACCCTCATATCTGGTCTGTAATCTGCAATGTGTTGCATGTTTTACAAATAATAATGATAAGAAAAAAACAAAATACCCTAACTGGTGACTGACATGAAGCAATACAGAACAGCAAAGTGGTGCAAAGACTAAAAGTTTATTATTAAACTTCCTTTTAGTTTCTTGAGTCAAACATATGAAAAGGCCGTTTACATTGTAATAACTTTTGTCATAGGAACAAACAGGAAGCAGTGCCATTGTCATCACTATGAGGTTCAAGCCTTAAAAATAAAAATAAATAATTTAAGGAAGCATTATCCCCAACCCTTTTCTTTCTAAAATTAATTTGTCAAATTTTCAACACGTCATATGTTACAGTGAAAAATAAGTAAATAATTAAATACAGTACATTCTTGAAAGATATATCAGTGGTCTTTAGTCCTGTCAATTAATAGTTTGTCACACCACATTACAATAATAATTAATTCATCACTGTGTAATTAATGGAACACAAAAGCAGAACCATGATGTTGTGTATCGATGTGAAAATGCTTCATGAGTCCTACAAACGTATTTAATTTAAGTTTATTGTAATTAAAAATGAATGCACAAAATGCACCATTTATTCAGGTAATATTAGATTACTGTCTAAGGTACTAAATTAGATGGTACTTTATCATTCCTCACCACCTTAGGAATTTGCTATGTGGCAATTTACATTGCTGAGTGATTGTTTAACACACTGCGTGTGTCATTGTCTCATTCCATGCTGAATGTTGACAAGGGAAGGCATTATTTTGACAGTTTTAGTGTTTTCAGCTTTATATGTTCTATATATTTTCATCAGTTTGATTAAAAAATATGATAAAACATTTAAAGATCAAGTCAACAATAAATAAAAAATGTATACATTTATTTGTAATACGGTTCGGCATAATAGTTAATAACACATCTCATAAATAAGTGTGTTTATCACAAAACATAATCCACAATGATTAAACACTCAAGAGTCTATTTAGTGACACACAAATGTGAATGTTTATTACATATGTGGTATAAACATCAAGTTTTATTAAGAAATCATTTTAAGCCTGTGATGTCTAATGGAAGGCATTGATTGATTTTGTAATCAATTCAACTAATCACTTCTTGGCAATTACAGCATGCCGTTGACATCAGCTTCATTTCCATGTTATGTAATCAAGTACAATATTATGCAAATTGTCATGGTAATGAGAGAGAGCCGCAGGGGCTGCAGTACCCGAGTCTTGGAGACAATAACCTAATTACATAGCTGTTGTTCTATCAACTAAGCATTTCCTAATAGATGGGTGGCAAGGCAATAAATAAACATGTTGGAAATGCCTAGAATATCAATGCTGATATAATGTGTGACACGTGTGCGTGTTTCATTATATATGTTTTTCCTTTTTTGTCTCGTCTTTTTTTCATTCATTCAACCTTTATTTATACAGGCTAGTTTCAATGAGCCATGAGGGCTTATGTACAAGTGGGACCTGTTCCAGACAGAAGATAGAAAGTACAGACAACAATATCAACAATGACAACAATAAACTACAGTAAAAACGCAGTTAAAATAAGATTAGTGTACAAATTAATAAAACAGGGTGCCATAAAATAAGATAAAATACAAAATCAAGAACATCTTTGTTTTGATGTTTCAATTGACATTATCAAATGTTTGATACCCCTTCAAGAAACCAAGGTGGGCAACTTCAATTCCTGTTGCAAGGTGTTCCAGGTTGCAGGAGTAGAGTAGGAAAAGGCCTTTTTGCCATGTTCAGTTTGCACTGAGGGAACACTGCAGGTAATGATGTCCTGAGAGTACATGTTATAACTGCACTGATAGTGTGACATGTGGGAGAAGATATAAGATGGTAGCAGACCAAGGAGTGATTTATAGATGATGTACCAGTGTGAAAGCCTACATGTAGACAATGATGACCAACTGACCAAGTAGTTTAGAGTGCAATAATGGGTACAGTAGTTACAACCAGTTATGAATCTTAGCACGCCATGCTAGACATCATCCAATGTCTGCAAGGAGCTGGCCGGGGCATTCATGAAAATAATGTCATAGTCAATGGCTATCCTGATGCATGCTCAATAATCCAGGTCAATGGCTGATAGGAAGGAAGCGGTTAAAAGGTGTTTTCTGGCATTCAGAGTTAAGAAAGATCTATTTTCTGAAAAGGAAACCCAGTTTTAATTTCAGTTTCTTTATCAAGTTTTCAATAAGTGGTTTAAAAGAGAGATGTGCATCGAGCAAAATTACCAAGTATCTGTAAGAAACTACAAATTCAATAGGAACACCATGCATGGATGAGATATGAGGACAAGTTGCTGGCACTAGGCCTATCACAATAACACATTTTGCTGTGCGATTGTCTCAGAAATTATTGCGATAAACGATAATATTGTTTGAAATTTTACAATAATTAGTAATCATCGTCAAGTTTAAGAAGAAATATTGGTTCATTTGTGTGTGTAGTACCATTTTTTTTTTTACCACTGGATGACAGTATAAGACTGAACTGAATGATGGATAGTGAAGGAGCAAGCAGCGTGTCTCTAAGAAAATGGGAGGGAGGCCTCTTGACGTGACATGGGCTCTCTCGCTTTCCTTTTTTTCGGTTCTCAAAATGGCAGACGTTCGGTGTGGTTTGAGCTCTTTAGCATAGCATTTTTCACACAAAACTTTTAATAAAAAAAATCTGTCAACAAGTTCTCAGCTTCTTTTTGCAGAGAAAAAAAAAACTTTTTAGATGAAGGCACGGGTTTCAACCGTGAATTTTGGAGTTTTGACAAGACAGAGGTTTTTTCCCCAAGGTCGGCCTGTTAGCTTAGCTCGTAGCTTAGCTTCTCAGCTTAGCTGCTTTTAACAATCCAAAAACGCAATTGTGGACAGTTAAATTGGATTTTAAATAAAATAGAAAAAAAAAAAAGAAATAGAAGGGCCAGTGAAGAGCACCGGAGTTGAACCTTTTGTAATCTAGTGTCTTCAGTAGAAAGAGAGACACGAAGAAGCGGTAAAGCCGCTAAATGAAAATGAGGTCGATAATTTCATGCATCATACAGTTAATTGATTTATCGTTTATCGCGATAGGCCTAGCTGGCCCCATCTATGTCAGTCATCTATATTTGTATTGTGATGTGTCTTTATTTATGATTTAGTTTGGTGAATGTGTATTTTCTGGCAACTGATTCATGTACAAGATGGTAAAAATGCAGTAAATTAATGAGAAATGTCTTGGGATTAAAGCATGACTAGAAGATGAAAAAACAAGCTTCAGAATATATTAATTCACTTTCCCTACTAGGCTTAGCTGTAGTTTACAGTAAATGATGTAATGTACTGGCTAGTATTGGTTACCAGCCAAAAAATTGAGAAGAACAATGCAATCAAAAAAGCATTTTATTATCAGAGATTATTTCAAATGATTATTCATAAAACTGTATCCTTGTCACAATCAAGTGCAACCAGGTTGCAATGCAATAATAGTTATTCATTGTGGTACTTTGGGGTTGTAATTTTAGTCCTGATTTGTGAAATTATAGCACTTTGTTGTTAATAAAACCATTTTTACAATTTCCATTCCCATGTTTTGCATTCAAAGAAATTTTTATTTTATTTTAAATTTATTATTTTTTTGTGTGTGTAAATTTTAGAACTGGTTTTGCTGACTGGGGATTCATGAATCATCATTCTTTCAGTGTGTATATATGCAGGATGGTTCAGTTAGAGTTAAAAAAACACCCTCCAACTTCCATATGTTCAATGTGTACTAAAACATTTGGAGGTCGTAAATCCCCCAGTGCATGGATTTTAATGCTTCATTAAGTTATACTGAGAGCTACAGTGGCTGCAGATGGTTTTAACAGTTTTAGTAGATACTAAACATTATGTGGTGACGGTGGCGGGGACTACATGAGCCAAGTCTTTTAGATTAATTCAGTTTATTTTTTCTTATTTCTGAATTTCTTCGTTTTTTACATTTGTGCAGTAGTAAATTTTATTACTATCAATCATTTTATGTGGAAACTCCCTCATAGCATTAAGCCACAATACATTTGAATACCCATAGTGGTGACTTGAGTGTATGCGATGCTTTGTAAAGGGGGGTTCCCAAACAGTTCAAGTCACCAGAACATAGTTTGACAAAGGTAAACCAGATTAATACATCATTGCAATGTCATGGGGTTTTCTTAACTGCTTGGTGGGGCTGAAAGAGGAAGTGTTGAAAACATGTATGCATTTAAATTATCTAAATTATTCAATATATATTTGTGGATATATCAGACATTACTTAAATTTGGCAAACTGTGGTTGAAACAAAGCCAGTTATGAAAGACTGAAGGTTTCAGCATGACCTACCTATTAGGTAGGCCTGTCACATTAAATAATAAATCAATTAATTGCATGATAAATTAAAATTATCAACCTCATTTTAATGTATTGCTTCGTCATTTCTTCGCGTCTCTCTTTCTACAGAAGACACTGGCTACAAGACTCAACTCCGGTGCTCTGGACTGACCCCTCCCTTTCTCTTTTCCATTTCAACCATCCAAAATTGCATTTTTTGGATCGTTAAAAGCAGCTAAGCTGAGAAGCTAAGCTACAAGCTAAGCTAGCAGGCCGACTTCGAGAAAAAACTCTGTCTTGTCGAAGCGTCAGAAATTCACGGTTGAAACACGTGCCTTTGTGTAAAAAGTTGTTTTTCTCTGCAAAAAGAAGCTGAGAACTTGTTTACTGATTTTTCCTTAAAAGCTTTGTGTGAAAAATGCTGTGCTAAAGAGCTCAAACCACACTGAGCGTCCGCCATTTTGAGAACCGAAAAAAGAAAGGAGACACAGCCCATGTCACGTCAAGGGGCCTCCCTCCCATTTTTCTTAGAGACATGCTGCTCGCTCCCTCACTATCCATCCTGCGGTTCAAACTGTCTTATACTTTCATCCAGTGGTCAAAAAAGGTACTACACACAAAAACATAACCAACATTTATTCTTAAATGTGACACTAATTACTAATTACTGTCAAATTCCAAACAATATTATTGTTTATCGCAATAATTTCTGAGACAATTAATCGCCCAGCATAATTTGTTATCATGACAGGCCTACTATTAGGTACATTGTTTTAATGTTTTATACAGGACTTTCTTTAATATATGCCGTTTAAGAAATAAACATTATGTGACTAAAGCTATAGAAATAAATGTTAAGCAAGCCAATTTCAATCCTAATGTGTGTACCCATTGTAATGAATGTAGTACTAAACCATTTGTAGATCCAAAAACCCCACTTAATAAAAACAGCATTGTCCTTCATTTTAACAAACACCTGATGATCATCGTCTCATTCTGATAATCACGGTCTCAATCTGATGATCATCGTCTCATTCGACCTGTGCCCTTTGATGTCCATACCTGACCAGCTGCATCGTGTTTGCTCATTAACTGTATTTTCCAGTTGTTTGATTCTGCGTTCACCCAGCATCTGCTTGCCTTCTACTCGTTTATCCTCTGCTAAGTAGCTGTCTTATCTCTGGGCATTTGCATGTATTTTCTGCCAAAGCATTAAAATAAATCTATATGGCAGTGCAGTATACTAAAGTACAGATTCCATCCAGCTAGAATGTATGTGTTTGGGCTGAAGCTACAAAAAATACGATCCATTTTACAAACAGTTTTTCAAAATCGTATAGTTTATCTCAATGTAACATTTTTATTAACTATTTTTACACACACGAAACAGCATACTATATATATGTTTTGTTTACTGCAGTAAAAGCAGGACAAAAGATGGGAACAACATGGGGTGGGGGGGGGTATGTGAAAAAAAAAAGCTATAATTTCAAGATATAATTAGACGATGTTTAAAATAGGAGAAATGACGTAAACTGGATACAGAACTACACTGAAGGGAAATATCAGAATAAGATAGTAAACTAGAAACATTGTGGAAAGTGTTTCCTCATCAAATCCTGATTTGCATTTTCATTTTACCCCTCCCTCCCCCTCCAATGGGCAGTACACACAAACAGATGCAACTGCCTCCTGCAATAATGAAGTACTCAAATGCATCCTCTCATCTGTCTGTCTCAGTTCTAGTCCCTAGCGCCTCTTTTTCCCCTCATTCGTTTTATCTGAATCAATTGCCACACCAGAAAGTACATTTTCTCTTTGATAGAATGAAAACGTGTTGTTTTTCAGCTTGTTTCTATTTTTTTATAGTCTAACACTATTTGCATTTTTTATTATTTTTTAACAAAAAAAAAAGTGTTTGTTTTTTTCTAAATGTGCTTCTATGTTATAAAGATGAATAGTGTCATCAACAGTTTCAACAAAACAACAGGTTTTAAAACAAGTGATCACATCTGAGATGCATTAGAGAGTTGAAAATGACAATATTCATCATCAAAACACCAAAATGAATGCCGTGTTTATCAGCAAAGCTTTAAAAGCAGGAACTGATTTGAAGACTGCGCGTTCAACTTTAAAACTAGGTGAGTCTACTTGCCATGGCAACAATGAGAGCTTTGAGACACTTTGATAATTTTGGCAGCACAGCAGCTTGACTGAGCCAGCGTTACCATGGAGTTTAGTGGAACAACAACGACAATGAGAAAGTAGGACAGCTGACTGGATTTGTATCAGGGAAGATGTCAGTGTACAGTCAAACAAAAAAAAATATATAAAAAAAAAAAAGCACAACTGAAATGTGTCAGGAGTGAGATGATGCAGAAAAAAATGAAAGCTCTGCATGGGAGCCTTTTTGACTACGGTACATTTATTGTTGATCTTGAACATGGGTGACATCCTGGAATAAATAGGAGTGATTACCAAAAAATTGACGAGGGACAATTTAAAAACTCAGGAGGATGGCCTTCGGTGCGGTTGGTGCAAAAGACAGGGTGAAGGAAGACGACACTGAATAAATGATGCGAGTGGAAAGAGGAAGGTGGTGTGAAGCAGTCAGACACTTAAATGAGCGACTGTGGGTGTGCATGAGAAACAGCAATTGTCCATGAGACTGACAAATAAACAACTGCCAAAAAGAAGAGGCAAAGATCAACACAGCAGATAAACATCTATTATGTGAACATGACAGTTCACAGTTTGACACAGGAGACAAAAAAAACCACAACAATAAGTAATTTATCCAAATAGACAAATGTAAAACAAAAAATAGATGGTGGAAGTTACCTCTTTTCAATAGCACCGTAGAACGTTTTTGCAAGATAAAGGGAATGCAACGATCATCGTAAAATCCATTATACATGTTTTCAATAACTGCTGAAAACATGTTAAATAATTGGGTTGTACCGATTTGTACAATTAAAAATCTTTGTTTAATTATGCAAAAAAACATTAAAGCCAAGCAAAACCAGCACAAACCCAAGTATCATCATGAATGGGACAACTGTGGACCAGATTCAAACTAGAAAACCATATTTCAAGCATCCCATCAACATTCTAACTATTTTGATTTCACCATGGAAATAAGTCATAACTGGGCTGTAGAAATGAGAAGAAGCTTGTTATCATACCATTATATGGGAAATGGACTGTACTTATATATAGCACCTTTCTATCTTATCAAGATACTCAAAGCACTTTACAATCTGTGCCTCATTTACCCATTCATACAGCACTCTACTAGATCTATAACAAGCTAATTGAACAAATCATTCTAAAGAGACTAATCAGAGCTTTATCACAGTCATACACTGATGGACACATCAGAGGGGTTCAGTGTCTTGCCCAGGGACACTTCAGCATGTGACTGCTGGTGGATTCGAACCCCCAACTCTTGCATTGGAGGACGACTGCTCTAACTACTCAGCCACAGCCGCCCAATTAAATTGATGAACACTAACGTGTACAATCCTTGACGTAGAAAAACAAGAAAGTAGGTGCAGGAACAACTTGTTTTAGGAGGGCTATCTAAACCAAAAAAAACACCACCAACAACAACAAAAGTAAAACGTTTTTGTGAACGTTCCACCTTCTGCAGCCTCAGAGTTCCAACGAGCAACACCTGCGACCCATTCCCCCGATGAAGACCCAGGAATACTTAAGGCCGCATGTGAGCTCAACTCTCCTCTGGAGCATTAAGATGCCAACTGGTATTTATGCTTCTGGTCATATTGTGCATTAGAAGATCAGTAAACATCTTACCTTTGTTCTCTTCGTGTTGCAGTCCTCCTGCTCAAGCTCCTTTTGGATTTTGACCTCCCATGACCAAACCATTCCCCTGTCCGATTGCCTCTGATGTCTCCTTGCCCTCCAGCCACTGGCCTGCCACAACTGCGTCTCCTGGTGTCTTCTCTCTCTGGAACCTCTTGGGCCATCTTCCCCACTTGGTTCAGCCCTACCAAGCTGTAAGAAAAAGGACAACACATTCAGAGCTACATTTATAGAGAAGAACCTACCCGACTACTCTCCTTGCGCTCCAGGGTTCCAGAGACCTTGTACATTATTACATATTGCATTTTGCTGTAAAGCATTGTAAACTTTCCACATTTTGCAGTCCTCTCTCAACTTTATCTAATATGACATGGGTTCCCTGAGATCATCACAAGTTTCTGTTTGATATGCGTTTACTGAACTGACTGCAACTACTTTTTTTTATTATTTTTTTTCATTCAACCTTTATTTAGACCGATTAATCCCACTGAGTCTTGGGGACTCATTTATGAGAGAGACCTGGTATTAACAAAAAATGAAAACAGTGGCCAATAATTAAAAAAACAACAAACAATAAACAATCAGAGGATGCATACAAATTGAGAATAACACGTGAAAATAAAATGGTATTTAAAAGAAAATGTAACAAGCAAAAAAAACAAAAAAACATCTAGGTTGTAAGGCGATGTAGAAAACTAAAAACAGGAACATGTTTGCTTCGTTTTTTCACAGGAACTTAACAGATGTTTGAAGCCACTTAGAGGTCAAGGTCGAGAGCTTCAGATCTTTTTGTAAGATATTCCAGGAAACAGGAGCAGAGTAGGAGAAGGCCCTTTTGCCCAGTTCAGTCTGCACTGAGGGAACACTGCAGGTAATAATGTCCTGAGAGCGCCACCACATTTAAAAAAAAATAAAAAAACAAGCATGTATGACAAAACGTTTAAAAAGTACTTTACATATGGTTGTATTGAGTAAATACAGATTTGCAAACGCAAAAAAAGCTTACTATCCATTTTAGTCTAAGATACTTTTTGTTTAAAAAAAATGCAAAAGAGTAAATCAAAATTACTCAAATACTACATTTCTACCATGAATGCCAAAGCAACCCATCCAATAGTTGAAGCATTACGTTTAAACCAAAGTAGGGGAGAGGCAACAAATAAATAAATCAACTTTCAGCTGGAGTGTAAACATCTGTGACACCGTTATCTATCCACCCGAAGCAATCTTGGAAACGACAGGACTCAGTGGCAGTGTGGTGTGTGAAATGATAATGGATTGATGCTTAAACACCAGGCTGACAATTGCACACTTGTACAAATGCACACACACACACACACACAGGCACACACACTTGGTGATATGAAGTTACGTATAAAGACACAGGAGAAGTAAGCGATATTTGGACCTGCAAAATGTCTTTTTTCTTATAAATGGAGAAAAACTTTAAAATTAAACTAAAGTTACCCTCCAGATGGACACTTGGTGTGAGAATTGAAACTAATGTACTCAAACCCTGATTCAAAAATGCTGCTGAGTTACAAAATGGCCGTAGAATAAAATTAATGCAGGTTTTTAGAAATCCAACATGAGAACACCTCTTGAAGACAGTTTTTTTTTTTTTTTGTATTTTATGTGAAATGGACAAAAAAAAATGTGTGGAGATAAAAGTAATGGGGGGCATGTCTGCAAAGGAATCTATACATATAAAAAAAAATAGAATAATAAAAGCATGCGTTGAAACATAATAAGAGCATTTTTGTTCAAATAACGCATGCTAGTTTAAATGTGTTGTTAAAATGTTAATAAACGATCTTGTTGTATTTGATGATTAACATGTAAATTGACATTTAATTGTAAGATAAAAGGAACGGCAAAAAAACTAGATGTAATGAGACAGAATTTGAGAATAAAAGACAACTGTTGTGATGAAAAAGTTAAAATAAAATAATAAAACGTCTGCAGTGAGTCACTCTATTAGCTTTGCAGGGAGACTGACATTTGTCTAAGAAATGTACCTGTCAGACGGTAGACACCCAAACATTTTGTGGTTTTGGAGGTGGAATAAACAACAAGTCATCGAGACTGCTACAGAACATCTGACAGACACTTGAATGAGACGAGGGCAAAACCAGTGTGAAGAAGCTACTCCTTCCCAAAGTTGTATTTAAAATATAGGCTATGTAAACTGGGTAATTTTTGTCAGATTGGTTTTATCTGTGCGTGTTGGCTTCTGCTATAGTATTTGGTCTTTGAATATCTTATTACTTAATAACTGTGTGTGTATGTATATGTGTGTGTGTGTGTGTGTGTGTGGGGGGGGGGGGGTCTTTTTTTCCTAAGAATCAGGTATGTCCATTCATCCATTTCCATTCCCCACTGTTTTGTGCAGGGTCTAGACGGTGCCAGTCTCCAGGTTCGTTGCACTAAAGGTGGAGCAGACCCTGGGCAGATAAGTCCATTGCAGGGAAAGATAATTCAAAACCTTTACTACGTACTTCTATAAACTGAAAACCGTGCACAGCATGCCAACAGTGTAAGTACTCATGAGTCGTGTTTAACAGTCACAGGTTGATAAAACGCTCTTTTGCAAATAAAAACTCCCATATTGGCCTATTTGTACACCAGTAACACTTATTTGTTCAGCGTGTCTGTTAATCCATGTACATTTTTTTCTTCTTGTACTTTCATTAAAATATTACCATTGCAGTGTCTTGAGGATTGGACAAATAAAGATCATAAAGTACTAAACAAAACGCAATATGGGTTAATTTAAAGATGAGAGGAAAAACGAGAAGGTTAAAAAATAAAAATAAAGCAAAAACTCTCATCCAGAGAAGCGACCATGGTAATGTGTATGATCGTTCAGGATGTGACCACAGGCAAATGGTGGATGAGTTCAGGGCACACAAATGCATTCAACTGTAGGCTTTAGCCTCCCATTTAGTACCAGTGTTTCAGTACAGATGTAAACAGATGTCATGGAATTATTAACTTTTAACTGCACATTACACAAGCGTGCAGACTGTCCTCCAAATGCTTCTACAATGATATTAAAAATATTCAAGTTATCTGTGTACCTTTAACAAATTATATATTTTTTATTTGTATTATTTGTGTATCAGCTGCAAACGCAGAATAACTTGCTGCTGGATTAAGATACTGTTTAGTCGATGGTATAGCTTGTTCCCACAGAGAAAGCTGCAGATGGTTATCTGAATAAAAACAAAATGTTAATAATTAATAAAGCCACCCATCATCCCATCACAAACTCATAGGATTTGGAGGGTATTGAAAGGTGACTTCTCTATTGTATGAACAGAGCACAATTATGAAGATGGCAGATTGAGGAGTTGAGCAAGACAGGCTATAAGAAGCCTGGACTTGGATGAGCAGAGCAACACATTGAGATAGCACCTGTGTGAATGATTACAAGAGTAGACACAAAAAGTGATTTGGAAAGAAGAGGGAGGTGAAATGACGGATATGAGATGCGAGTGCCAAACTGTTCGGCAGAAAGTGAGGTGCGGGGTATAATCTGGTTTAGAGGTAAATGATTGGCTTCAGAGAGAGGAGTGGTGAAATGTTGATTGCAGACGTAACTTTCACTGTGGATGCACCTGAGAGGTGAAGATGGTGGCTCAAAAGGACATGAGAGATTGAAATTGGAGGGGGTTATCTGTCAAACCAAACGCTCTCAACAAATCTGCAATCCTGTGGTCTTTACAACATTTCAGAGAGTCTGAGGGGCAGTTGCTAAATGTGAAGGTATCTGCTGGGCATTGGTGGGAACAGCTAAACAAAAGGTTAGCTTTGCTAATTCATATTCCACTAACTAAAAAAAATTGGCTTAGCTGACGCTAAAATGCTAAACAGGTTAAAAAAAACAAAGTTTTTGCTAAAGCTAAACCGGTAACTGCTAAAACGTCCGTAACTCAAGTCTTCTTGACATGTCTTTGCAAACTTACAGCTGAAGTTGTGTTGACCAATCATGTCTTGTCACATGTACACATAGTAAGACAATAGCGTGCCAAACAGACAGGAACAAACTTGTGTTGTTTTTTTGGTCCGTGGACTTAAAGTTGGCCATTTCCAAATTTAGCTGAAACATTAATCCACTAAATAAAAAAATCAGTTCCACAATTAGCCGTTAGTTGATTTATGAAACAGTGTCCATCATTGCTGCTTGGAAAACAAGGATTTTTTAATTTTTTTTTTATAAAACAATGAGGTGCGCTGGGCCGACCTTCCAGCTGCTGCTCCCTGCTGCTCTGGCCCCCGGCCTGGGGCCGGCTTGCGGTCGCTGTCGGGTGGGTGGGGCACATGGTCGGCTGAGTGCCTGTATATGTCTCAGGTTGGGTTTTAGGTAGTCCCCATCCTTGGATCAGTTTTGGCCCCCCATTTGGTGTGTCGTGCTCCCCTCTGGTGGTGGCCCCCCCTGCCGCCGGTGCATTGGCGGCTCTCAGCAGCTGGGGCTGGGTGGTGGGGTGTGTGTGGGCCCGCACTGGTGACTGCCTGCTGGGGGGTGGTATGACCTCGGGACTCGGAGTCCATGGCCGGATCCACTCTGGAAGGGCAGGTTGCCGGTGGGGCCTGTGGACTCGTCGCTGCAGCCTCCTGAGGTTTCTGCATTGTGGTTGCTGGGGGTCGCCCGGGGCTTCCCTTTGCTTTTCTCTCTGGGGGGTGCGGGTGTCCCTGTTGGGGGACTCCCAGAGTTCCAGGCTTGTGGGCCGCTGTGTGTCTGTGGTTCCGGTCTTCCCTGTGTTACCTTCGTGTCCTGTGGAGACGGGTCTGTGGGTCCCCACATCCACTATTGAACATTTTTATGGAGAAATCTTATAGTGACAAGCATGTTCACACAGGTGTTTAGATCCAGGTGTTTATCAGATGCACACTCAGTTGGGTTGTGGAGACCACTAAATATATCTTGTATTACCATGTACTGTATAACAATTTCTAATGTTGTTTAAAATATCATTATATATGTTTGTTGTTGTGGTTTCTCAGTTTTGTCTTGATTTTATTTTCTTTCCGCAGGTCTAGAGTCAGACTTCAATGATGTTGATTTGTGTTCTCTTTTTCCCTCTCTCTCTCTCTCTCTCCTCTATTCATATCTCCTTCTTTACCTTTTAACCCTTCTCTCACTTTTCTGCTTTGTTACATTCTTTGTTTTTCATCCACATGGCCATTACATCTGAAACAAGCCCAAAGCAAATTCTAATAAAATTTAATTTTTATATCAAGTGGAGCATTAAGGCCAGCCATAATGCTCTGCTTGTGAAAGTAAATATGTCAGGCATCACTTTGACACTCAGACAATAATTCTAAGTGTCATAATGCCGGACAGGACAAGGGAGAAAGAATAAATAAATAAGATGATAAACGTCATCAAATTTGTGTCATGTGAAAACAGGAAAAAAAAAATGTTTAAACTAAATTGTGTGCTTTGCTGAAATGTGTAAAATAGTAGCTAAAAAAAAATTGCAGCTCAGAAAGCCTCTAGGCAATAGACTCTGGATAATCAATAACTGAAATACCATGGAAGTACAGCAGCACAGAAAACTAAAGTGCTGGCAGCCAGGACAAGTATTGTGAACTGGTGAATGACAATGTCTCAAATGAATTTTAAGGGTTCTCAGCTGAGACCCCCACCCCACCCCCCAACACACACACACACACACACACACAGGATGTAGGCACTTACGAAATCAGGATTCTTAGGCTCGCTGGGTTTGTACGTTTCATGGTACTCACAGGTCTTGAGATGTATCCGTTTAATTAAATGCCTAAAAACTAAGGTTTCATTAACCAAAAAGAAAATCAAACTTTTAACATCAGATGTATTTTTCAATTTAATAGTTAAAAAGCAATTAAAAACAAAAAGGTCCAAGCATTTTCTATGAGTCCTACAGTGTCCATAATACAATTTATTGGTGCTCGATAAAACAAAGTCCAAACATTTGGTAAACGTGAAGGCATGGAAATCTGATTAGTTGCCGCTGCACTGAGCATGAAAGACTTGTTTTTGCCCAACTGTTCTGCCTTGGCCACAAGTGTTATAGATTTGCCAGACAACCCATCATCTGTCCTCTTGGAGGCATTCATATTTGATTTTTTATTTTTTTTTATTTAAATAAAACCAGACTAAATTAATTCAATAACCATGGCATTTCCAAATAGAGCACTCAGTTGATGGTAGGTCCGTATTGAAACTAAACACCCACTGGACCATAAACAATATAAACTCCCCGTTTATACAACACATCATGAAACACATTGTGTTATTTTATAGTAGAGTTCAGTTTAGCAAAAGGCATGCTTAGTATTCTCACAGTTTAATCACTTTTCCAGTGTCCAACCCCAGTGACTTGCTTTTAAATTGATTGCTGGGATCACAGCATCAACTTGGATTAGTATGTGTTTTTGGCTACAGCAACTAACTGATTCAGGGGAACTCATTAAAAAAATAAAATTAAATAAAAAAAAAAAAGTCCTTAATATTATGTTCTTGCACAAGGATAAAAAGTACAAAGTGATGTAATTCATCTGAACCAAAACGTACCACATTTTACAACGTTTGCTTTAAAAGTGAACTTTTTTTTATGTTAAAGCATAGACTGATAATTGAAGGAGAAACATTCTAGCAAAGTATTATTGGAGACCACCATTGCAATGCATAGAAGTGCATTGCGTTACGAAACAAGACAATGCACTACTCTCCCATGCATCGCATGGAAGACGTCTATTATTCTACACCTAATAAGTGTTTTATCCATTTTTGTTCCATCACTGTTAATGCGGACCGAACCGCAACGTGTACCCCCACAAAAGTTATATCAAAATGACGTCTCAATTTCGATATGAGGGCTATTATTTTTATTTGCAATTGGAGTTACCATAAAAACATATTTTTCTAACAACTATGTCATATTTCCCCATAGAAAATTGAGAAAACACTCTTCACACTAACTGCTGCTGTCAAGTCACAGAACTTTGAGTGTAGAGGTCCCTGAAGAAAACGTAAACTCAATGTTGGATCTGTCTGAAACTCACAGAAAGTAATCATCAGATAAATGTCTAGAACTGATTACCGTTTTGTAGCCATTTTGATTCAGCTGCCACAGCTACCTCAGCAAACACAAAATGGACTGTAACTTGATCGTTCTTTGAGATACTGAGCTGGAATTTAGTATGGTTGTAGCTGAGAGCGAGTTGTTATACATTCCTAATGCAACGGAAATATCCAAAATGGCCAACTTAGCCAAAAGTGAAAAAATATAACTCTGCCATTTTTAGAGTGATTCAGCAGAAATTTGGTATAGTGACAGCAGAGAATGATCCCAATCACATACTGAATCCAAAAAAAAAAAAAAAAAAAAGAATCCAATATAGGTGCATTAGTTAAAAAGGAAATAAATACAATAACTCTGCCATTTTTAGAGCTACTTGGCTGAAATTCTGTAAACTGGTAGCTGAGAGCAAACTCCAAAACATAGTACTGTCAAAGCACCAATTTAAATCGGCAGCGGCCTGGCAGTCCCCATCACAGTTTCTCCAGTAATTTTCCAGTTATTATTATTATTATTATTTTATTTTTTTTGCAAGCCCATTTTATTTCAATCATAGATGATTAAATATAAGAGAAACCACTTCAAGTGTCCTCCTTTACAATCATCTGACCAGAGCCACAAATCTTAAACAGAAGTTGATTTGGGCGGTAAAGTGTAGATGAACTTTGGTAGGCTTTCGAATGATTTTTACACTCCTCATGTCTGTTTCCTCCTCCCACACGTTTTTTTCTTACTAAAAACATTTGAACACACCCTTCCTTATACGTCTTTCTCTCTCTTTGTCCCAAACTTCTCACCCCCCATGTTCCCATAAGAAAAGTGCTTCGAACTGTATTAAACCACAAGCTGCACTAATTAGAGCCAGATGACAGGCATGGCCCTTTAACATTTCTTTATAAAACCTATAAATTAAACTGTAAACCCAGTGTAGTAAATCAGTTGTATGTGATTACCAGACGTCTGTCATTTTGTGGGTGGAAGTTAAAGATCAGGACTGATCCGGTGTGGAACTGAAATATAATCACATGGAGTATATCAAAATCCCAGATTGGACGCAACTGGAGACACTTGGGTGACTTGTGGTTTGGCCATCATAAAATGATGAGTTCCGATTATCTACTGATCTAACCGAGATAGATGTAATACTTTTATGATAAATCATATGACTCCAATCTTGTCTGAGACCATAAACAGTCCACTCCCATGGATTTTGACTTGTTACTCTAATAGTGGCAGTATTCTGTAAAGTCAGGAAAGATGGAGCAAGTGTTGCCGCTTTTTTACGATTGGGGTATTAATCTGTTTTTAACCTTAGAAAACATAAAATGTAGTAGTATTTGTATTTATTTATTTAGTTAATATTTAACATTAGGCTAAATCACATACATATGCATTTTGAGCTCGTCATGTCAGGGGATGTTTTAGTCAAACAATTAAAAACATCACCAAGTTTGTTAAAAATAGATTTCAGAATACTATAATAAAATACTAAGCTGCAATATAAAACAAAATACTATTAATAGTACTGTTTAAAAAAAAAGTTTGCTCAGATCCACTGAAAATTTGTTCACAGACGTGAGACCTTATATCTAAAAATAAAACGTAAATTGCTTCAACCAAACCAAAAAGCTTAGAAGCACACACACCCCTCCCACCACACACACACATTAGTAATTTTCCAGCATCACCAACATCATCATTTGACCAGTGTTCTGTTAAGAGTGTTGCAACAGATGTCTGTCTAATTGCATGCAATGTGAAGATGCTTGATCAGTTAGAGTGGCTTCTTTAAGAATCCCAGCTGCTCCTGGTGAGGCCTTTTGAAATGATCTAGTGAAATAAAATAATGTGTTAGCATGGGTCCTACGATTCCCTTTTTTTTTCCTTCTTCTCCTTCTTTGGCAATATGTATTTATTAATGCCATTCTTGAAACAGAAAAGTTTGCAGGCCATTTCACAAATCCTCAGCATGATTCTGAATGGCAATATTTACCCCAAAAGACTCCAGTGGAATAATGATTTCTAAACTTGGAGCGCTAACTGATTTAGCTTCATATTAAACACCTGTTGTTGGTTCACGTTGGCAGCTGGCCATACATTGGAACATAACACCAGCAACTGCATATAAATGTTTTATATCTTTCTTACACTGGCCTCCTGCTTCATTTGTTTGTGCATGCTAAACTCCAATATGGCAGCAATTTGCATCTGGCAATGATAGGGTAGTTATCCAACTTTTCAATCCTCTGCCCATAACTCTGGATCTGTAGGTGTCCTTCTTTCCATGATTGCATCTCTACAATTCTGATTTTTTTAAATAGATAGATATACAGATAGACGTATACATAGATATGCATATACACAGATGACATAGATGACAGATGACAGACAGGCAGACATCAACATAGATTGACAGACAGATCGACATAGATAGACAGAACAGACAGACAGACAGACACAAATAGACAGATAGACAGAGATAGACAGGTCGACATAGACCGACAGACATTGAGACAGACAGATAGACATATGATTGCAATAGAATGAACAAAATAATATGTAGTGGAACTTGTGCTCACCAAAAAAAAGAAAACACAAGCTAAAACTTTTAAAGAATTTGTTACTTCTTCCCCTTTACAGCCTAATCTAATAAAATCAATCATGTCTGTACCAATAATTACCACATTAATCAAAATAGTAATGATTACCTTGAATGACTGATGCCATCCTTAAATGTCTTGTTTTTCATAATTACAAATAAACATAAACACCATCAATTTTATACTAACAAAGCTAAAAAATAATAAAAATCCAAATTAAATGCATGCCATAGACAAGATGGAGTTGAAGTCTTCACAAGCGTACAGGAACTCATTCTCCTTAAGGGTATGTACATATACAAGTCTAGGAGCCAAACTTGAGTTACTTTGATTTTTAAAGGTGTTTTTTATCGTTTGTTTATCGACCTTTGTGTTTCTTTCAGTTTCAGTTTTATTTAGCTTTTTTTCCCAGTTTGATAACCTACGTGGTGTCGTCGAGGAAAGTTCAATAATGCTTGGGTGAATAGTAGAAAGTTCCATCAACATCAACGTCGGGATATGAGGTTAACAAAGTATTTCATTTTACTGTGGTAATCAGTTCTTCAGTTGTCAGTGGGCTTCATGTTGTAGATGAGCAGTGTAGATGTGCGATGATGAGTAGTAGATGAAAGCATCTGCAACGTCAGCCACTCGTCAAAATATTTTATGCAGAGCATGTCAAAATATCTGTTGTTCACAAAAGCTATTTATGAAATAAACAGACTGTCAAGCCATTTTCTGAGGACATTGATGTAAAAAAGTAGCGACACATTTATCGTATCTTACAGTATTCCAATCTTTCATTTGGTGGCACATTAAGACTTATTTTATTAATGAACATTTTGCAGTATATAAATGTGAAATGCAGTAAATCTCAGTAAATTTTGATTATTGCTCAAACCAGTATGTGAAGCTTCAAATATGCACATGTATGATATTGAATTATAAAAGCACACACTCACCTCAATATTTTTCCATTTAATTTGCAGCCAATATCTTTTTGCTTCCTTTGGCCACTCCCTTCTGCAGGTGTCACCACAGTGAGCAAACTCACATAGAACTGTATTATTTTTTTATTATTGTTGTTTGGTCATTTAATATGTCACATTTATTTAAACAAATGTGTTAATGTCAGGTGCACACATAACACTGGACTTAAAATATAAGCATTTGGATTATTATGTGTGCTCACTTTTGACTCACCTGGTAGAGGGCCTCTTCTTGGTAGAGCAAAAGGTTTGAATAAGGAAGAAAACAAATGTTTATCCATATATCCATTTTCTTTACCAGCTTTTCTTTTCAGGTTAGCAGAGGAGCTGGTGTCTGTCTCCAGCAGTCACTGAGTGAGAGGTGGATGGGTTGTAAGTCCATCACAGGGACATGTAAAGACAAACAGTCACTTCCTCACTCAAACCTGGGGACAATTTAGCCATAGACAAACTTCAATTTAGCATTACCAGTTCTTCTTCTTAATGGTGCTTTATGGCAGTTGGCAAACTATAGAATGTATGCATTACCGCCACCTACTGGTATGGAGTGTGGAGCAAAATGACTGACGTGTTTATGTTCTGTTTTCTAATTTAGTGTTAAAAAATATATATAAATTTGAATATTTTTACATCTCATTTCATTTTGTAATATATTTATTATACTAAATGTTTCTTAGGTTTTTCCTAATTCTATCGTACGTCTTCTGTGATGTTCATATTTCTGACAGACCAAAATGACAAGTTATATTGTTTCTTTTCGTCCACAGTGCTCACATGGACCTGTATCATGTTTCTGAATTTTGTATAATGTGCTATTCAGTCCAGTGTGTCCAAATCTTAATTTGTTTAATAATCTATTAATCTATCAATTGATTAATTAATACATGGCACGCTTGGAAATGAGTCCTCATGACTCAGTGAGAATAACCTGTATAAATAAAGGTTAAATTAATCCTTCTCTTCTGTTCCTCCCTACTGTTCTCATTTCTCCCACTTGTCTCTGAATTATGTAATACTATCTTCCTTTGTGCTCTTCTTCCCACTCCAACAAACTTCAGTCAGATCATCTGGATGTTCCCATAGTGGACCAACCAGCTTGCTGGTGATAATCAATAAGATGGTTTCTGGGACCCGCCCTCTCTCCCATTGACTCCTCTGAGGCAGCCATAGCCAAAATGGTTCAAAACATCAAAGTTCATGCTCAATAATGCAGGTAAAAAAAAAAAAAATACAACAACAACAAAGTCAGTCAGGTCCTCTGGACGGTTTATTTTTTGGTTGACATATTTTGTCCTTCATCCAAAGGACTCCATCAACCCAAGGTGCCACAAAAACTCAGTCCCACAAACAACACACTCCCATAGTGGACCAATTAGTTTGCTGGTGATAAGATGGTTTCTGGGGTCTGCCCTCTCCCCCATCGAATCCTCTGAGGCAGCCATAGCCAAAGTGATTCAAAACATCAAAGTTCATTCTCAATAATCCAGGTATGAAAAAATCCAACAAAGTTCAGTCAGGTCATCTGGGCGCTTTCTTTTTTTGTTGAGATGTTTTGTCCAGAAACTCTCTTGTTACCAGCAAACTGGTTGGTCCACTATGGAAGTATGCTGCTTGTGGGACTGAGTTTGTTTGTGGCTTCTCGGATTGATGAAGTCCTTTGGATGAAGGACAAAGCATCTCAACAAAAAAAAGAAACATTCCAGATGACCTGACTGAACTTTGTTGGATTGTTTTACATGGATTATGGAGGATGAACTTCGATCTTCTTCCTATTGTTTTCCACATTACCAGTTAACCTACCATCCATGTTTTTGGTGTGTGGGAGGAAACCGGACATCCAAAGAAAACCCACATGCAAACTCAAAGGTTTTTCATATTTTTGTTTAGATAAAAATTAACATAAAGTGCAAAAAAAAAATCCCATTTGAGATGGTGCCTATTTTTTCAAAGAACTAAAATTTCATAGCATTATGAAAGTGTATTAACAAATACATTTTACTGGCATTTCTTTGATTTAATTTATGTTCAGTCACAGCAGCCAACTCATTGCACACTCAGTGACATCTCTAAGGGAAAGATAGTGCGAACCAATTAGTCCATTATGAGAAGCGCATCTCTCAGATTGCATTTTTTTTTA
Source organism: Nematolebias whitei (assembly GCF_014905685.2). Classification (NCBI taxonomy): domain Eukaryota; kingdom Metazoa; phylum Chordata; class Actinopteri; order Cyprinodontiformes; family Rivulidae; genus Nematolebias; species Nematolebias whitei. The sequence goes on along the minus strand of NC_056515.1, from coordinate 34,891,170 downwards.
TTCTCTCTTTGGGAATAAGTCTATTTTATACAAATTATCCTGTCTAAAGCATGCACAGTATTTGTGGAACTCATACATTATATACCTTTCACACATACTTTAATGCTGTCACCCGCAGATACAGGAACTGTCAAAATAAGAGGTAAAAATTATATACAGTGCATTAAGATAAGTCATTTACACAAAGCGCAAGTGATTGCAAGGGATTTAACTGCCTCACAGAGAATTATATGACAGAATAATCAGAATACAAATGATGCAGATGATTTCCACCAGTTGCTCCATTTTTACAACTAAAGTGAATTTTCCACGATGTATTAAAGTCAGGAGCAAGTGTAATAAACAACCTCCCTGTCCTCTTACCAATCTCCATACTGATGTGGAGCTTAAAGATGTACTCTGAGGGTTGTTTCAATGATGCGTTATCATTCATGTTGGAAAATTGTTTAGCTTGCGTTTATGTTCTTCCTCAGTGGTGAGAGTGTAAAGCATGAGTTTAAATAACACAGAGGGGCTGTAGGTCAGGAAAGAGCATTACAGTCGTCCCTCATTTATAACGGGGTTTAGGGGACCACGCTCCTGCCATAAGTTCAAAACCTTGAAGTAGGGATACAGTAGTCCAAGTTTCACTCCCAATCTCCCTCCTTCTGTGTAAATAAACAATTTAAAATGTAAATACTGTAATATCTTAAACAGTCCATGCTGCATGGATTGTTGGCTCGATTGACTCAGTGCAGTATGAATGCAAATACCACCAGATGAATATATAAACAAATGTTCCGAATGTTGGTCCCCAATCGAACCAAGTCTACATGCACTTCTTGATCAATTACACTGTAACAACTGAACATAGAAGTTCTAAAATAATTAAAACTTAACTCTTTTATATTTTGTGATTATGACAATTTTACGATGTGGCATACTTTGAATTTTAAGTTGGAAAACAAAAGTTGATCGGTGCAACGGGACAGCAAAGGGTTAACCCTTCACACAACTTCTGCAGCAAGGAGCAGAAATGTGGGCGTGGCAGAGAGGAGATCATGACAGGCTGCAGAGGGAGTTTCTTCTTGCACCTGTGGGCTGCACAAAGGTGCAGCAGGTGGTAAATCATTTAAAATAATTATTTTAAATAAACAATACATGCCGCTCCTGTGGCTCATCCATCAATCATCCAATTGTGTGTCATGTCCACTCTTACTTTGAAAAACCATGGAAGAGCAAGTCTGCAAAAGTCAAACCGCGAAGTAGCAAGGGACTAATGTACTGCAATTTCTGAAGCACACTAAAAAAGGGTCAGAGGCTAAACAGCTGCAAAACAAAAACAAAATTGTCACCGCAAACGAGGCATAAACAACTTAAGCACACATGCAATTAATTTTTATTTTCTTAATCCATTGGCTGCTCAAAATCAGCAGGGAAAAAAGAATAAAAAATGATGATTTTGTCCCACACCCAGTTTTATTTACGGTGCTACACATATCTCCTCAACACACAAATCCTGCAAAAGGCACGAGCCAACACCAAGCACGAACACACATGAGACGCATGCATGTTTGCACATGATTGATTTCAACTTCCACTGTGCATGCACATAAATGCACTCAGGAAAATTACACCGACATGCTGTAGCACCACTGTTGCTCTGTCTGCCAGTTTGGTAGTACTTTTTCTTGATTTTATGGGTTGTGAATTCCGGCTCAGTAGGTTCATTCGCATAAAAAACACTGCGCTGACAGACTCATCTGAATGACAGTGTGAACAAGCTGGTAGGGGGTTGCTATCTTGGTGATGGGATGAAAACAGAAAATGGAAACAAACTCAGGCAAGAGTAAAAGGGTAAGTACAATGCTCTGTTTACATGTGAACAATCTCTGGAAACATTAAAATATTTCCTGTTTATAGTGTAGAAATATGCTTACACAGATATACTGTGCTTATTACTGTAGTTCCTGTATCAGGTCACAACCAAGTGTTATCATTTTTGGTATTTTAATGACGCTCATCTGTGCAGACGATTGATTTTAGAAAAGACTCTTCAGTTGCCACTCCTGTAGTCAGTCATTAACGATGACGCTGTCAAGGTGGTGCATCAATATACTTGTAAATATCTGGGAACTGTTCTTGATGCCAAACTGACCTTTGACCCACAGGTGAACTCGCTTTGTAAGAAGGCCCACCAGAGAATGTATTTTTATCGGAAGCTGTGGTTTTAATGTTGATTCTACTTTTATGAGAATGTTTTATTGAGTCTCTTTCAACTTTCACGTGCATTGGTTGGTTTGGATTGTTAACATGCAACAACAGGATTAACCTCTCAGGGATTGTCAGGATGTGCAGCATAACTGCTGGCATATCTCTACAGAACCTCACTGACCTACGCAAGACAAGGTCAGTGAACAAGGCCAGGCTGATTCTGGCAGATCCTGATCACCCATTCCATGGTGAGTTCAGGTTGCTTCCAACTGGACGCAGGTATCTGCAACCTAGAGTTGCACTTGGGTCCAAATAATTCGAATTGACCTGGCCCCCGCCCATAGCCATCATCTCCAAACCCCACCCGATCTGACAAATTAACAGTAAATACAGGTCAGAAACTGGAAAGCCCCCCGACATTTTTAATTAAGCTTTGACTGCTTATACCACTAACTATTATTAATGGTCGGCGGATGCACGTGGCTGAGGGGGCAGAAGATCAGAGCTGAACCGTCAAAGTGCATTAAATGCGTCCCCTGCCTCTGCCTGCATCCTGCTCTGACATGTCAGATATTTTGTGATCTCACCTGTTTGGGTCATCGGCCGCGCGCATCCGCTGAGTGCAGCAGCTGAATGAACGTCCATTTGGGCTGATGGATCGCTGGTAGTAGTCCATTTGAAGCTTAACTGAACTTTGTATTTCTTTCAAACGGCCGGTCAACTCCTGGTCAAATGGCCACAAGCGGCAGGTGCAGTATGGCAAGCCATGTTTGCATATATTGGATTGTCGGTCGCACGCGTTCCTGAAGCAATAAAAAGCCCAAAAGCAACCCTGCCCGCACATTAAGCCCATTATTGTGGCCCGGCCCAAATCCGGGTCGGGTGGGGCTGGGCTCCGGGTTTGGGATAAAAATTATGGTTCTACTGCAATAGACTGAAAAGCTCATTCATCCCTGGAGTGATCAGGCTTCTCAATGTACATCGATGACTTTCGTATTGTTACTTGAATGTCTTGTGTATTATGGATGTTTTGCACCTCTACTGACAAACTAATTGCCCTTCAAGGATAATAAATATACTTGAACTTTAGTTTTGACAAATCAACAGTTACATTCAAAATAGTGAATACACGAACATTCATTTGGGCTGAAGATGAGGTTGGAGTCCTCCTCATGTTGAAAAATGGTGAGTAGTACCAACAGCACTCGGTCTGATTTATACTGTTCATCTACTTGTGCAAAAGCAAAATAAATAAATAAAATAAAAGACTGCAGCAGTCTATAGTGCACATGTGCACTTTCACTCTGGCTGGAAAAAAAAAAAAAAGCTTTGGAGAAAACAACAACTAGTGTCATGTACACAAACATCTGAAACACAGCAGTACTACAGTTTCACTTAAAAACATTAAACATGAATAAAAGTGGACGGAAAAACACACATCATAGATGTAAACAACAGTAGAGGTTAAAATAAAAAAATAAAATCTGTTTACACTTACACACACGTGCACACACAATATGCTTGACTGTATGAGGACTTAATATGTTGTAAGTATAGTTTTAGAGATGAGTAGAACAAACCTGCAGTCAGGAACACATGCGCACACACACTTTGGATGTGTGTCCAATCTTGGCATTTCTCTGCTTCCTAATGAAGTAGTAAGTCCCTCTGCTCTGCCTCATAGGTCTGCCAATTAGGACACAGGCCATTGGGTATTGACCAATCAAGATCTGGGCTTTGAGTTAAACGGCTCTGACTTTAATATAGCCCTTACATTGGCACATAGAGACAGTGCAGTTGCTTCTGTAAAGAATTCTGAAATGGTCGTGGAATGCAATAATGTTACATCCACTTAGCTGACAAAGGTTTGAGTAGCGAACAATTGAGGGAAAATAATTAAAGTTTAAAAAAAAAATGTTGAAAAAAGCTAAGAATGAAGGAAAGGTTGAAAAGTGAGTTCAAGCTGAGATTTTTAAAAAAAGTATGAACTTAGAATGACAATAGGGGAAAAGCAAAATATTCAACAACATTTTGGGAAGTTCTTCAATTTAACCTAGTAAGCAGAATGAGAAGCCACATAGCTTTTGACATATTTAATCAGCAATTAATAAATATAGATACTTGTCTGCTGCGTGTGAACAGTGCACCCCTCCCAACCGTCCTTTCTCCCATGAGACTGATTATTTATCGTTTTCTTTTCATAGCCTGTTATCTGCACCCTGATGGATCTATGTGCTGTACTGCAGAACCTAATAAGCTCTGGTGTAAAAAGTTTTGCTTCTACGTAAACTGATCCAATTTATTGTCTAGTTGTTTTCTGTGGTCCCTTGATTATGAAAAAAAATAATAATAATTTAAGGTTTACAAGCCCTAAGGGAAGATTTGCAGTATTTTAACAGCTGATGCTTCCTTATCTTCCACTGACTCAGTTATATACAATAGTCCCTAGCTACTTTGTGGTTCGACTTCCACTGACTCGTTATTTTGCGTTTTTTTCAAAGGAAGAATGGACATGACACAAATGGCTGATTGGTGGATGAACCACACGATCAGCATGGATTTTTTTTTATTTAAAATAAATTATTTTAAATTATTTAGCTCCTGCTGCACCTGTGTGCAGCCCACATATACAGGGAGAAGCACCCTCCTGCAGCATGTCATGATCTCCACCCTGCAGCGGAGAAGTGGGCGTGGCCTAGAGCGCTGGCAGAGAGCAGTCGGTGGCAGAAAGAGCAGAGATCATGACATGTTGTGCTATTTTAGAGTGTTTT
>NC_056515.1:34835241-34881206 GCF_014905685.2 Nematolebias whitei | reverse complement strand
TATATATATATATATACATATATATATACATATATATATACATATATATACATATATATATATACATACGTATTCATACGTTTATACATGTCAAAACTCCAAACTAAATATTTAATTTACAAGCTAAAAAAAAGTTTAAACAATACTTAACTTGCAAGTTAAATATTTAATTAGCAAGCTAAATACATAGCTAAATATTTAGTTTACAAACTAAGTTTATGTCCAAGCTAAATGTTTAATTTACAAACTAAATATTTAACTTGCAAGTAAAATATGTATTTAGTGAACTAAATATTTAGGTGTAAATTAAATATTTAATTACTAAGGTAAAAATTTAATTCCTAAACTAAATATTTAATTGCTCACTAAATAATTTGCTCATTAATTATTTAGCTTGGACCTAAATATTTATTTTACAGGCTAAACATTTAATTTCCAAAATAAATATTTATTTTTCTAACTAAATATTTAGCTTGGACCTAAATGTTTAACTTGTTAGCTAACTATTTAATTTGCAAGTTACATTTTTAGGTTTGAGCTAATTATTTAGTTAGTAAGTTAAATATTTATTTTGGAAATTAAATGTTTAGCTTGAAAAATTAATATTTAGATCTGAGCTAAATATTTAGAATCAAAATTGGAATAAGCTGTATTATCAATCCACCAAGATACAACGAGAACATGGGCGTACAGTCGTCCAAAAGATGGACGTAGTGCACAAAGTTGCTGCTAATTAGCGCATCCCTTTTATTCTTCCTCAGAATAATATATTTGCTTAGATAAGAAAAGGGAAGAAAACATGGAGAGACGGTACAAAAAAAAAAAAAAAAAAAAAAGATCTCACACCTTGTCCTAGACAGCGCACAATTTGAGGCATCAAATAAACCTACCACAGCATAGCACATATATAGACGTGATACATGTACATACAGGCCGGTGAAAACATTGGATTTTAAGGGAAGGTTGTAGCATAGTCCATAGGCCCCCCTTTCAGCCATTGTCCAGTTAAGAGGTGTTTTTTATCATGAGCTTGGTTGAGGTTCCGTCACATGTCCACGGCGTTGGGGACAGACAAAGCGTCTTTGTTTTTCCTAAACATGCCAGGAGGGTTTGAGATAAATCCGCCATCAAGGTCACAGTTTGGGTCAGGCAGAACTTGTAAATTGCCGTTTCGGCCTTTTAAAGTCTCGCTGGTACATTTCTCTGATGGTGACTCTTAACAGCCGAATTGATTCCTTATGCCGAAAGTCAAGCTCACAGCTTTCTCCAAGATTATTCCCAATCATTCATGGGTGCTGCCAGCAAGTTCACAGTCCTGATAACGCCCTGCTCCAGCTCTCTGACGCAGCTCCACATAATTCAGTCTGAGTGCTGACAAGCTTCAACACATCCACACGAATTTGTAGGCAATCCTGATTTCACCAACCCAAACAGCAAAATTCAGTTGTCATCATGAATCCAATTTGTTTCCGTCGAGGTAAAAGGGTCCTCCTTATCCCGACTCCTGTTGGGAGAAGTTTATCAATTTTGTTGAGAGATCAGCTGATCAAATCCTTCGAATTAGGAAGGTATGCATGAAAAAAGTTAGTTATCAAATTAAATATTTAGTTTAAGTATTAAATGTTTAGCTTAGAAATTAAATGTTTAGTTTTCAAGATAAATATTTAGCTTTGAAATTAAATTTAATTTACACCTAAATATTTATTTCGCCAACTAAATATTTAACTTGTAAGTTAAGTATTTAGTTTGTAAATTAAACATTTAACTTGGACATAAACATTTAGTTTGTAAACTGAATATTTAGTGCGGAGCTAAATATTTAACTAGATAACTAAATATTTAACTTGCAATTTAAATATATATATATATTTTTAATTAAATATTTATCGTGTAAGTATTTAGTTTGGAACTATGGCATTTATAAATGTAAGTACAACATAATGAAAATATGACTTTGAAAAAAAAAACTTTTTTTTTTTTATGAAAGGCTAAACAAACCAAAATATTGCTGTTAAATTTTGAATATGTAACTTTTAAAATGGTACCCCATACTGATCATCATACTGTATTTGTGCAAATGCACCTTCTACTGTTGAGAAAGTAAAGTTGTTCAGTGCATTTATATTGCTACTGCAATGCAGCTTTCCTTTTAATATGCACAGCAGGAGTAATTTGTTACAGTATTTAGGCAGCTTTGCCAACACTAGTCGGCACAGAACAACACAAAGTCGAGAGGATGGCTGGTGAGCTAAGTGAAACATTTATTGGCTACGGAGATAAAAAGAGATAGGAGTGGGAGTGAACAAATCATAAATAAAAGAGGTCAACTGTGGATAGAATTGGGTGAAAAAAGTAAATTACATGGTACATGTACAGGGTTGACTCAGATAGTGCAACTTCCTTTTATATTTGTCACTAAGCCATTTATAATCTATGTATTCAATTACACATATTTACACTAATCAGCCTGAATATATTCATGCCTTCACTGAATATGTTTTGTACATTAACCATGGACTCAACTTTTATGCCCATGTTCCTTTTGTGGCTATACAAATCAAATACAGACATATGAACTGTGAAGCTCTTTATATGATATTATACAAACAGGATTCCAAAAAAAGTTGGGACACTAAACACATCCAATAAAGTTCAATCTGGTCCTCTGGACATTCACTGAATGTCCAGAGGACCAGATTGAACTTTTTTTGATTTTTCTACGTGGATTATTGAGCATGTATCAGGACACTAAACAAAATCTAATTAAAAACTGAATGCAATGATGTGGAGATGGCAGATGTCAATATTTTATTCATAATATAACATAGATGACAGATCAAAAGTTTACTCTGAGTAAATGTAACATTTTAAAGGAAAAATATGTTGATTCAAAATTTCACAGCATCAACAAATCCCAAAAAAGTTGGGACAAGTAGCAATAAGTGGCTGGAAAAAAAAAAATTGTGCATATAACGAACAGCTGGAAGACCAATTAACAATAATTAGGTCAATTGACAACATGATTGGGTATAAAAAGAGCTTCTCAGAGTGTCAGTGTCTCTCAGAAGCCAAGATGGTAAGAGGATCACCAATTCCACCATTGTTGCGCAGAAAGATACCAGAATGGTGTTACCCAGCATAAAATAGCAAAGACTTTTAAGTTATCATCAACCGTGCATAACATCATCAAAAGATTCAGAGAATCTGGAACAATCACTGTGCGCAAGGGTCAAGGCCATAAAACTCTACTGGATGCTCGATATCTCCAGGCCTTTAAATGTCACTGCACCTCATGCCAGTGTCAAGGAAATAAGAGAATGGGCTCAGGAATACTTCCAGAAAACATTGTCAGTGAACACAATCCACCGTGCCATCCGCCGTTGCCAGCTGAAACTCTACAGTGCAAAGAAGAAGCAATTTCTAAGCAAGCTCCACAAGCTCAGACGTTTGCACTGGGCCAGGGGTCATTTAAAATGGAGTGTGGCAAAATGGAAGACTGTTCTGTGGTCAGATGAATCACGATTTGAAGTTCTTTATGGAACACTGGGACGCCATGTCATCCGGACCAGAGAGGACAAGGATGGCCCAAGTTGTTATCAACGCTCCATTCAGAAGCCTGCGTCACTGATGGTATGGGGTTGCATGAGCGCTTGTGGCATGGACATCGTGCATGTCTGGAAAGGCACCATTAATGCAGAGAACTATGTTCAGGTTCTAGAACAACATATGCTCCCATCTAGACGTCATCTCTTTCAGGGAAGACCCTGCATTTTTCAACACGATAATGCCAGACCACATTCTGCAGCGATCACAACATCATGGCTACGTAGGAGAAGGATCCGGGTACTGAAATGGCCAGCCTGCAGTCCAGATCTTTCACCTATAGAGAACATTTGGCGCATCATAAAGAGGAAGGTGCGACAAAGAAGTCCCAAGACGATTGAACAGTTAGAGGCCTGTATTTGACATGAATGGGAGAGCATTCCCATTTCTAAACTTGAGAAACTGGTCTCCTCTGTCCCCAGACGTCTGTTGAGTGTTGTAAGAAGAAGGGGGGATGCCACACAGTGGTAAAAATGGACTTGTCCCAACGTTTTTGGGATTTGTTGACGCCATGAAATTTGGAAATAACAGATTTTTCCCTTAAAATGATACATTCTCTCAGTTTAAACTTTTGATCTGTGATTTGTGTTCTATTCTGAATAAAATATTAGATGTTGGCACCTCCACATCATTGCATTCAGTTTTTATTCACAATTTGTTTAGTGTCCCAACTTTTTGGGAATCCGGTTTGTATTTTAATCAGAGCCATAATTCCCTATTTCAACTATCAAACTGTTTAAGCAACAATGGTATCGGTACTAGACTGTTGTACACATTGTACATGCTGCAATGACTTTTGGCAAGACATGAAACAACTATTTATTAGATTTTTATTTTTCTTGAACCATTTCTTTTTTTTTTTTTTGGTTCTGACCAAAAACCTCACTCAAGAAATGCAGTTGTGAAGGAAAAATAGGGCTGGTCCTCCAGCCATACAGTCCATCCACATAAAGCATGGACTTTGTTGGTTCATCCACATAAACACTATATAAAGTTTTTTTTTTTTTTTTACATCCAACAAACATAAGCTTCAGTCAGAATGTTTACTCCCTCCCTGCTATGTTCTATTCACTGCCAGGTGCCTTTGTAATGAGAAAATTAATGTTTGCCTTGTCAGTGGTCATAATTCACGTCCTATTGGTGTACATCAAAAAAAAATTATAGGCAATTTGTTGCAAATATTGATTTCAATTCCTTTTTCTTTTTTTTTTTTTTTTGCTCTGTGATATAACCTACATGCTATTAAATAGAAAATGAGTCCCTTGAACCAAGCGTGGTAATCAAGCTCTATCAGACCGTCATCCTATTTCCTGCTTTCACAGATTCAAAGTTTCCACGTGAAGAATCAAATTGAGACAAAATCCTATATATGTGCCGCTCTGGTCATTTAAATGAAATATACACCCTGACAATTCTATGTCTTTTTTATTGAATTATGGGGGGATGGGGCTCCAGGATTTTTATTCTAGCACTGTGGATATGGGTTTAAACATCTTAACAGTGTATTCTGAGCCTCTGCATTCAATTCTAGAGCATTGGGGTCCACGAGAGGTCTGCTGCCATTTAAGGTGCCTTTCAGCTGCTTTCACTGTTTAAACTGCCATTTTTTCACAATTTTTTAAAAAGATTCTATATAAATTGGATGTATTAAAAATATAAAGAAAGAAGACTGACAATTTGCAAAATGGGATTTAATCATGTATAATGGGCAATGACATGTTCCCTAGATATCTCATCCTGGACAATGTCTCATTGTTGTCATTTTGACAAAGGCTAACATCTGGCCAGTGTGTTACTTCCAACCTACTGCATTCACCAGCTTCAAGTCATCAAATCGACCATCCATCCTGTCACTTGGCCAATCAGCCTATACAGCAAGTTAGTCAACCAGTCAGTTATCCAGTCCATTTAAGTCAGATTGCAGCCGTCTAGTTAAATGACTTCTTCCACACCTCATTTCTTCTTTCACTTGCTCACTCTCATTTCTCTCAAGAGGCAACAGGGAAGGGAGCAAATAGAGCTGGTTCAAAAATAAATGGGAACATCGTTGTGATTCGCATGTTTTATTTTTATTTTTATTGTAATTCATGTAAACCGGTTCCTTGAAAAATCAATATGAATATCTATATCTCTATATTTCTATCTATATATTTATCTAAATGGTAACAGTTTACAATAAGGTACACAAAATTTGATTAACTAGGGAACGCCTAAGGAACAAATCAGGAGCTAATTGGTATTAAACCAGTACTTACTGGGGAACACATAGCCAAGCCTTATTAGGGGACTACTGGTTAGTTGCTTGGGAAACAAAGAGGACCTAATCAGTAACTAATGGGTAATTTCCATGAAAACCAAACGGAACTGAATCAGAAATCAATAGGATATTCACCAGGATCCATCCATCCAGCCATCCATTTTTTTAACCCCCACCATCTGCTCCCCCAGGTGTCCTAGATAGCAGCTCTCTGCTCCACACAGAGGGCTGTGGTAGCTCGGTGGTCTTTGGTTGCATCGGGAAGGGCATCTGACTTGAAAACAATTGCCAAGTCTTTGTGCGAGTTAGTTCGCTGTGGCGACCCCTGAAGAAGGGAGCAGCCGAAAAAAAAAAAAAAAAAAGTAATTTATATTTTGGTTTTGTCTTCATGAAAACACTCGAAACATTATTTTTGCTTGAGAAAATAGAAATGTTGTGGGCATGGCTAACGTTTCCTCATTTCATTTATAATATGTAATGGAGACTAAAAAATACTGTTCAGCGACTGATTTTTTTAAATTTATTTATTGGCTGCTCACTTCTTCAGAGGTCACCACAGCAAGTGCAATTCGGTAACTGAATATAAACTAAATAAATTTAATGTTGCTCAACAAGTACAGAGATAATCAAGTAAAACACATACTTCTACAAAAAAATACTATTAAAAAAAAAAAGTTTGAAGTGTTTTGCTTCTGAGCCTTCCAACCTTCAGCCTGGATGTCCTGGTGTGATGATTACTCTTCTACTTTAACGTAAAGAAGAAGAGGAAAAAAAACACCTCCTAAGGAAAAGTAACGTATTGAATATTAGTTTGTCTTGTTTTATTAATCTATATTATTCCAGGGATGTGGCTGGTGTTTAGACAATGACAATATGAATAAACACCAAGGGTAATTTTAAAATGATACTTTCTTTTGAACTTGATGGTTTGTCCCAGAGGTTTTGTGACGAGTCTTCTGTTGTTGAAAAGTCCCACTGCATATGCAAATTGAACGTCTTCTTTTTTATTGATTAAAAATCATTTGCAATCCAAGATTTTGCAGCCACTTTAAATGCTTTTAATTTGTTCATAACGCTCTAACCTGTGAACATTTTAGGCATTCCTTTACCGCTGTGTTTTGCTGCAAATAATTGGTGTTCTCTGTTAAATGGTAAGGCAAAATGACTTTGTATCAGGTGCAAATGTGATTTAATCATACCATTTGACAATTTAAAGTCTCAAACAAAAAAGTTTTAATTCAAATAAAATACCAGCAACTCATTTTGATAAGTCTTATTTGAACATCACCATTTGTTGCTTGGCTCTTTCCCTCCTTTTGTACGTTATGTGCTCGGCAGCAAAGTTCTGCAGCAACAGGCAGAGCAAATTTCATGTTCCTGTAAAAACCAGTGTTCCTTGTTCTTGGTTAAATCAATAACTGAAGGTCTGTGTCTCTACCCTGGTCTCATAGTCATGATTCTGACTACTACGTATCCAGTTCACATCAAATGAGATTGTGGTAACAGTCAAATGGAATAGCTTTATTAAACTTTTTTTTTTTTTTTTTCGATTTTTAGAGCTTCTTCAGTTGTGTGCATAATTAAACTTATTATAATTCTGACTTGCCAAAACTTAGCAATTGTTAAATAATGCAAGTATTTTAAAAATCTGTAAAGAAATGCAGTAGTGTAAGAAGTAGAAAAACTGTGTTTAAAATGCAATATTTCACAATCTGCATGTGTATGCCACATTATAACCAAACTGGACTCAGGTCATCTGGACAGTTTATTTTATTTTATTTTTTTGTTGAAAGAAGTTTCACTCTTTATCCAAAGGGCTTCATCAATCTGAGAATTCAAAAACAAACTGTTTCCCCACCAAGCAGCACACTCTTATATTGGTTGGTCCACTTTATTCACTGAGACCACTGTGGCACCGTACTGCAGCCAGAAACATGATTTTTATTTTTTTTTTGTTTTTTAGGAAAAAAAGTAAAATGAAACCAGCCATTCCCACATGTCATGGTGTCTCTGAGCAAGACACCTAATTCCCAATTGTTCCCCAGGTGTTCAATAGCTGCCCACTGCTCCACCTTTATGAATGCAGAGAACAAGTACAGTCATTACAATGATGACAACATATAGCACTTATACTTAAGTACATCCTAAAACTACAGCACAGTTAGAATGGAATGTTCATGTTAAGTACATTACACCATTTAAAAGTAATTGATCTCTGGTGAAAACAAGCACTATAGAATTCAGTAAAAAATAAAAAAAAAGAACATGGAAAAATATATATTACTTAAAGTGATTAAGATTACCAATCCAAGTCATATCAGATATTAGTATTGTTTAACCACCTCTTGCACAGTGATTGCTGTGCTCCAGCATCAACGTGTGGCATGGAGGCTGCACAGCTGCAGAAAGGAAAGCTTTGCAGAGAGTGGTGAAGGCTGCACAGAAGACCGATGGAGTCAACCTCCCCACCATCACAGACATCTACACCTCCAGATGCAGGAAGAGGGCCACCTGCATCATGAAGGACCCCACTCACCCAGCACACACACTTTTTGCCCCACTCCCTCGGGCAGAAGGTTGAGGAACATTAAGTGCAGAACCACTAGACTGAGGAACAGCTTCTACCCTGAACCTGTTAGACTCATGAATCCCTAATCAGGATTATCATTCTAATGCCACTTGATTATCGATATGCATTGCTGACTATCCATGCTGCTGATCTCATGCTGCTGATCTCATGCTGCTGTGTTCATTCGTACTCATCTGCTCACACAGACTCATGTTCATACTGATGTTCGACATGTTGTTTTTGTACGATTAGTGCTTACTGTATTCTTAGTTTAGCGTATTTCGTAGTTCATATCTTAGATCTTATTACTGTTTTTCTTTTACAATTTATACTTTTGTTCCATGTAACTGGGACCCTGTGTACACAATTTCATTCCACCAGATGTACCACATGAGATGCGAACGACAAAGAAAACATTGAACTTGACCTTGGATATGGGCACCAGTGAGCCCAGCGACCCGAAAAGTAAGTGGGTAAAGATGATGATGGATGAATGATGCATTTGTTTATTTATTTATTAAACCCACACAACAGTTTATTTATTTGTTTGTTTTTTAAATGATAATTGATTCCAGAAATTGTCTCCATTATTAAGTCTTTTTTCCCTTATCACATTGCATTTGTTGTAAAAAAAAAAAAAACATGTCTAAGCCTAATCAGTTTATTTATTCTCATGTATTAACTAATCTAATATGATTTGTGTGAAAAGGTGGGTGTGTCAACCTAAATGTATCTGCGCTGCATTAAGTTTTTCTCCAAGTGAATGTTGAACCTTTTCATGTCAGAGTAGTAAATCAAAACTGCAGTGTAAGCATACATCTTATTACTGAAGTTATTCTGAAAGCTACTCAAATGAATAATATATCCACATCCACATCCCGACACACAAACACACTCAACAGCAACAAGGGAGTCATCATGTAGTGCATCATAAATCAAAGTCTTTCCTTGAGCAACTTCAGGGGTAACTGATACAACAATGGATCACACCGTCTGAGCCATAGGAAACACTTGGAGCCTCGCAGCCACATGACATAAAGAGTTACTGTCTCAATGTCACGTTGGTTCAATTAGTCGTGTGTCATAATAAATCATTTGGAAAACATAATATCCTAAATCTGGAATGTATTAATATCAGGAAGTGTATTTAACACAGTGAGATAGTTGTATCTCACACAGCATTCACTCATGAGCATATATCTAAAAAAAGGGCTGGGATTTGACACATTGGATTTAATCTGTAGCTGCAGTATAAACCTTCATTACAAAATAATTTAGATTTACGTCTGATGTTTACTCACATTTGACAATGCAAGTTTTGCAGTTTTAAATAGGGTGCGGTGATCCCGTTTATGATCCAGCTTCCTTTAACTTGGCCTCTCGATTTAGTGATACAAACATACATTGGATTTTGTAGCCCATTTATATATATATATTAAAAAAAAACACTTCATTAATGCTGTGAATTTGCCATCACCTTATTTTACACACACAAAAGGAGACTATCTGGATCAGATCTCTCAGAAGCACCATTTTTTTTGTTTTTCTTGTTTCCATTTCATTACTGTATATTTCAGGTCCCTCTTGTAAATGAGTCCCCGAGGCTCAATGGGATTAACCTGTATAAATAAAGGTTGAATGACTATACTGATGCAGAACTAGCTCATCATTTCTAACCTTTAAAACATTTAATAAAAATAAAAAAAAACAGTTTTGTCAACAGAAAATGATAGCCAGTCTTGCTCTGCCACATTTAATTCAATCTATTGTGTTTTTTTAGTAACCCTGAACATACAGTATGTCAAACTCAAGAGACGCGGGCCAAATCTGGTCCTTTAAGATCATTTAAATGTAAAATATTGTTCCTCTTCTATTTTTTTTTCTTTAAAAACAATGATAAATACATCATTTAGTGTAGATTTCTCTTGCCAGCTGGCTAACTTTGAAGCCAGAAAGACGGTTGGATCATTCTGTCATTACTGATTCTGATGTGAAAAGAGCAACACAACGTCATGAGACAGATCCAACTCTTGTTGATGAATCTGCAACCAACAAAATATATTGGCTATCCATCCATCATCTTTCGCTTGTTCCGAAGTCGGGGTCGTGGGGGCAGCAGCTTGAGCAGGGAGGCCCAGACATATCTTACCACAGCCTCCTCTTCCAGCTCTTCTGGGGAGACCCCAAGGCGTTCCCAGGCCAACTGAGAGACAGACTATCCAGCGTGTCCTGCGTCTTCCCTGGGGTCTCCTCCCAGTCAGACATGCCCAAAGCACCTCCCTAGGGTGGTGCCAAGAGGGCATCCTTACCAGATGCCTGAACCACCTCAACTGGCTCCTCTCGATGTGAATATCGGGTATCAGTCGAGTTAATGAATCATCTGAAAGTGTCCTGTGGCTCGGACAGAGTTTTTAAATTCTGGCTCCTTTTGGTAACTAATTTTCTCACCCCCTACGAGGGTTTATGTCAGAGAGTTTCTTAAAGACTTGTAAGCTTGGGTTAAAACAAATACAGTAAAGGAACATTGTTTGCACTTCAATGATGAGGACAGCCACCATCCAAAGTAGTAACCCACTTTTAAGACATCTCTTAAATATCAAACATTTTATTGGCGTTTTAATGAAGCACCATTCAGCAAATCCAAGTTGGATATTGAAACTACATACAGTATAATTCATAATGATAAATTATATACTTATTGTTTAACTGACTGCAAGCACACTATGCAGTCAAGATGTTCCAACTTGAGCTAACATCAATACTGAAAGTTGTAATGAGCATTGTTGTTCCCTTTAGTCAGAGTGGTCTGATTGTCTTTTATTAGGCAACGTGCATTGATTGATACTTAATCTATCCCTTCTCCCGAGTGATCTGGAAATTAGGCCTGAAAACAGAGGGAAAGGTTGCAAGGGAAAAGGAGGCAGTGTCATATGAAAGTGAGAGAAGTTTGTTCTCTGGTGAAAATACCCTAAAAATTAAGATGCATTACAGAAGAAGTGGTTGAGAAAATGCGACAGAGGAACCAAAGTGGAGCAATAAGTGACAGAGCGTGTAAGATAAATAGGTTAGAAAGCTAAGGGTATTGGAAAATTGGAAAGTGCAAAGAGAAAAAAAAGGAGTAAAATAGGCTAGGAACGGGAATTGACTTGAAGACTAGAGAAGTGAGAAGAGACAGTGATGGAGGAATTGAATCTCCTCGTTCTGTGCCTAAAATTAAGGGGCGGTGTGTTGCAGTTTGGATTAGAGTGCCTTTGGAAACCAACTAAACTTGTAATAGCAAGTAGTTTCAGTCATATTCTGTGTTTCTTTTCCTCCCTTCTAACCAATTATTGTCCTCCCTTTCTTCTTTTTCCGACTTGGTGACCGGTGAGCAACCCTGCTGAGAAGAGTTTCAGCATCAATAAGAATGTGGGAGGGAAAGTTGAGTGTGAGCATGGGAGGGAATTTGAAATATCACCCTCCCTCCTCAAGCCCAAGGGGAGTTCAGAGGAGTTAGGAACTTCAATGGCTGTACGTGCATGCACATACCTAAAAAGCCTGTTCTAGCCTATTTAAAGTGCACGACAGGTACGCTTTATCAATGTGAATAAGTGTTTGGAAGAATTGTGAAATGATTGAGAAAATTGCTTTTGAATGAACAAGATTAAATAGAGACGCAATAGAAGAAGAAAACATGCTGAAAGAGAACGAAAGCAATAATGCAGATGTTGTGGCCAGGGCGTCACCAAGTGTTCAGCCAAGGATTGAAAAATAATTTTATATCGTCATTTTATATTACATAGGACTTGTTTGATAATGTTCTAAGAAAATGACTTGTAGACAAATATTTATTCAATCACTGTCTGATACATTCCCACACTTGGCTCTTTGTATTCTTGGGTTGTAGACTAGTTTGACTTTGATCATCTCAGATCACGTATCACAAGCTTAGAGTTGTGGGCATGAGCACACACAGTTCCACTAACGATTTCTGAATTTAAGACATCGAAGAAGCTTATTTCATGTTGCTTTGAATACATTGGTGACATCTTCGTAAAAAACAAACAAAAAAAGTTTGTAAGCTCAATCATCCAGGTAGATAACAAAAATGACTAAAGTGTGTCATCTGGACCAGTTTACTTAAGTGAAGAAACATTCTGTCCCCCATCCAGAGGACTTAGTCTGCGGCCTGCCAACGAGAGATCTGGTCAGCAGGCCGCAGACTGACAAAGTCCTCTGGATGGGGTACAAAAGGTTTCTTAATTTAAAGCTATTTTTGGTGTTTGTAAAAACTTAGTCGTACATTTTTGTTAAAGCCAAAATTAACAAGTTTAAATAAATTAAAATTCTCAAATTTGTACGCATCCTTTATGATTTTTTGTTGTTGTCTTTATTGTCCACTGTTGTCATCACTTTTCGTCTCTCTTGTAAATGAGTCACCGAGGCTCAATGGGATTAACTTGTATAAATAAAGGTTGAATGAATGAATGAATGGAAAAAAAAAAAAAAGTTATGCAAAAAAAATTGCACCCTTCCTTATAAATTACTTTGTTACTTTCAAGATGGTAGCTTTTTGGTAAGAATATAAATGCATACATTTGTCTAAAGAAACAGTTTCTGATAAACTGTTAATGAGTAAACTAATTAATTTCAATTAAAGTAAGTCAGTTCAATTAAATGGCTCTGTATTTTTACACATAATTTGTGCCAGTTGTAATGCATGCATTGGACAGGTGAAAATAAAATAAATAAACACTTATATGAGCTTACATTTCAAGGTGAACCTGAGTTAAGAATTATGCACACAGACCTGACTTACCTTGATCTCATGCTAATTTTAGTAGCTATATATTTCAGCAACACTTAAATATCTTTGATGTAATGCAGCTTGTTTTTGTTGCTGCAGGGAAGCGCGCTCCAGCTTTCTTTTAGAACATTTTATTTATGATTAACTATAAAAGCCGTTTGATTTGCAGAATACATCAGAAAGACTGATATAGTGTAGTGAAATGACAAATCTGGAATGAAAATCTGTTTGTTTTGAAGCTTAAAATAATGTGCTGTTAAACATCGACACTTTTGTTGAGCGGTTTCTTTTTCATTTTTTTTTTTAGTTTTTAAACAGACCTCACAGATGTGATGAGAAAATGTGACCATTGGGAATAGTTACCATCGTATTATTTGCAAAAAAATACTGACAAAACTGGTTTATTGAGTAATGCAAGATTAAAAATAATGAAACAGAACAGCAAAATTTTATTTGATGGACTTGGAATTTTAATTAGACCCCTTTTCTAGATTTGGCTTTTTAAAATAAATGTACAAGGATAGAGTCAATTCCAGTTGTCCATTTACATGTTTTCATTTATAGATATAAATGTCAGTTTACTAAAATGTGTTCTATAGTA
The DNA here is from genome assembly GCF_014905685.2 of Nematolebias whitei. Lineage (NCBI taxonomy): Eukaryota > Metazoa > Chordata > Actinopteri > Cyprinodontiformes > Rivulidae > Nematolebias > Nematolebias whitei. The sequence continues at coordinate 34,867,390 of NC_056515.1, read as the reverse complement.
TATGGTGAATGCATCTCCAAACTGCAAATATAAAAAAAAATAAAAAAAAGCTGTCCACTTTGTCCTTGCAGCTCTCTCAATTTTGTAAAAAGCATTAATCACAAACAAGAACCAGTACATGCAACTCTATAACAAAAGGCACTCTACACATTCACTTTACCGAGTGGTTCACCTTCAGATGAGCAGATGCATCTCTGCACAAAAGCTTTTTTTGTCTTCATCCATCTAACCGTTCCAGTCTTTTAGTTTCACCAAATGTCAGTTTGCTTTAATGTAAATGACTTCATCAGTTCACAGGCTTACAGTAGCTACCGATCTGAATAATAATCCACAACATAACAAGGAAAGGCGTGTGCAAAATATAAGTTTCCAGTTGGTTAGAGCCAACAATGGCAACAATATCAAGTGTAAAAAGAAACAGTATATAAGGATCCAAGACACACACTAAGATATAATTGACGGAGTTGATGCAAACAGAATTTGTAAGAATGCAAACTTGGTTTAAACTTGATAAATTATCATTAAACTTGGATAAAACTAATTATATTCAGTAATAGAAAGAATTGTTGATGCTCCATTTAGAGTCAAGGGTGTTGAGAGTTGTAGAGTTATTGAAGTTTTTTGGTGTTATTGATGAAAAGCTGGCATAGAAACATCACATAAATCATGCAGGAGTGAAAGTAGCCAAATCTATTGAGGTACTGTACAAAGTAAAGGAGTTATTAAATGATAAAGCTCCGTTTATGTTGTATAACACAATAACTGTTCCACATTTAATCTATTGTATTGATGTTTAGGGGAAAGTGTGCAAAACAATTACAAATCCTATTTTTGATTTACAGAAAAAAGCTGTAAGAATTATTACTAGAAAGCATTTCTGTCATCCATCAAGTATATTATTTTATCAACTGAAGTTATTGACGTTCCATGATTTGGTAGATTATAATATTTTATCAGTTATGTATAGGGCTCATCATAACACATTACCTTTAAATATACAATCAAATTTTGTTAAGAGAGAGTGGTTTCAATCTTAAGGGGATAGAGATATTTGTGAACACTAAATTTAGAACTAGTTTGAAGGAACGGTCTACTTCAATCCAAGGAATTAGATTATTCCATAATCTGGAAAGTGATATTAAAAATGCCAGATCAATGTGTTGGTTTAAGAGAATGATCAACGTTGGTTTGTTTAAAAAATATATATGAAATAGCTTAATTTGTATGAATTGTTGCTCGAGAAGGAGTTATTTATGTTGTTTTTGTTATTTTAAGATTATTATTGTTTGAATTCTTTTTTTGGGAAAAAGGGGCATATATATATTTTCTTTTCTCTGCTGCCTTTAATTTTATTTGCGATTGTATTTTTTATTGTATATAAAATTGTTTTGTTTTAAAAAAAATGAATACATTTTATAAAATATGCTATAAATGACTCACCTGCATTACCATATTTTTCAGACTATAAGTCGCACTTAAATTCTTTAAATGTTCTCAAAAATTGACAGTGAGCCTTATAATCAGGTGCGCCTTATGTTTTAATTCTGGTTGTGTTTACTGACCTCGAACCGATTTTATGTGGTTATTGTGAATGTGTTGAATAAAGTTCGACTTATCTGTTGTTTCGCTTAATGCTCCTTATAGTCCGGTGAGCCTCATGTATGAAAACAGACCCGTTCTCTGATATTAAGAGAAGACAGAACTTTATTGATTCCGCAGGAAATTATTGTGCCAGAGTTTCAGTACAAAGGAACATACACAAGAATCACAAGATATATCAGAAAATATAAAAAATAAAATATAAAAATGCCAACAATTAAGTTCTAAACAGGTGCAGACAGAAACATTAACACATTTATTGTGAAACACGATTCATTTTATTGTCCTATGTGCAGAAAGGGGGAGGAGTTGAAAAGTTTGATAGCCACAGGGAGGAAGGACTTCCGTCGTTGTTCTGTGGAGCACCTCGGTGGTTTTAATCCACGACTGAAGGTGCTGCGGTATGAGTCCATTCTGTCATGCAGGGGGTGTGACGTGTTGTTCAGCATCTGGAGCCGTTTCCTCAGCATCCTCTGCTCAGACACATCTGTCAGAGACACCAGGTCCACTCCCAGAACTGAGCCAGCTCTTTGATGAGTTTATCAAGTCTGTTGGCGTCAGCTTTCCTCACCCTGCTGCTCCAGCACACCACAGCATAGAAGATGACCCTGGAGACCACTGAGTGGTAAAACATCTGCAGCATGGTCCTGCAGATGTTAAAGGACCTGAGTCTCCTCAGAAGAAAAAGGCGACTGTCCTTTCTTGTAGAGGGCGCTGGTGTTAGCTGTCCAGTCCAGTTTATTGTCTAGATGAACCCCCAGGTACTTTAGCAGTCCACAGTGTCCTATCCACCTTAGTACCCTTGATGTTGATAGGGTTGAGGAGGCTGCTCTTCTTCCTGTAGTCCACCAGCAGATCTTTAGTTACATATTGTGCATTATAGTCTGAAAAATACGGTACTTTATTTTCTTTCTCAACACTTTGTTGGTTAACATTTTAATTTAGTGGTTGAAACGGCTATATATTGATTATTATTAGAAAAACTACTTTTGTATTTTGTTTATCTTGGCAGTGTAAATGTCAAGTTAGACGGGAAGCTGCAGAGCTCTGTGGTTAATGGCACGTTCTTGCAATCCTAAGAATGCGGGTTTGAGCCCAGGTTATGTCAGGAAAGACATCCATCATAAGGGAAATGCCAAATATCTGTCATGCATGTTTTCTTGCTGGGGTGACCCCTGAAGAAGAAAGCAGCCAAATGAACAACAAGCTGGCAGGAACTGTCACTAAAAGATAGATATGTTCATATTCTTACAATGTTTTTTGTTTGCCCTTTTTTCATAAAGAGGGTGACATCCCTTCCTCTAAACAGTTTAGTATTCTCTGAAGTATTCCTTTATTTATCGTCATCTTTATATTTGTTAATTTACTTCATGACAGGCATCTAAATAACAATATGAAAATATAAATGCTTTGAGGCCAGCTTTTTTTGTTGGGTATCCAAGTGTTTCCAAGTGGTCTATTACTGAAGGTACTCTGGAAACTGAAAATATGAGCCACTCATTGCATGTCTGACTTAGGCTGACACACACTGTGTGAACCCATCAGCATCACAGCAGGGGGGTTTGTGCCAACACAGGGCTTGATGCGAGTTATCAGCTTGAAGGATTGTTTTTCTAACAAAAACAATAGGTTTCACTGACATCTTAGAATAAGCTACAGAGACGGACAAAAGTGCTGCGGAAACTGGCGCTACGTTGCTGAACGTGCATGAATTACTTTGCAAACAATAACAGAAGAATTTAGGAAATGTTTTAACCTTTATTTGTGTGAAGCAACTTATTCAAATGTGCTTATGAAATAACATTTCATAAGATGCTACAATGTTGAGATGTTGTATCTGCATTTTTGAATAAAATAAACTGGCGCACATGCTGAAAATTCATATTTATAGAAAAGACACATCCCTAATATTCTGTTCATCATCATTAAAAAAATAATAATAATTGTGCAGGGGGGTTCTGGGTTTGTGTTGTTTATTGCATGTATGATGCAATGCAATAAAATAAACTATTTTAAAAAGTAACGGATCATTGTAAACTTTGGTTTAGTTACATAATGATTTTAACCGCTGGATCCGGGCTCTGAGCTGTTGGCTTTCAGAAACTGTGACCTCCTGAGCAGTTTTGTTGAATATCCCTGTTGTAGGTTATTGTTTTAAACAAATGCACAACAGATATACATTTGTTCACTGGTTGGGTCACTGAAGCAACTGGTCCAGGAGGAAAACCCAGATATCCTTCTCTCCAGCAACACTTCCCATCTCATCCGAGTGGTGCTAAGCGATTTCCAGCTAGAGAGGATGCGAAGACCCTCCAGCAAATTTTGTGTTTGCCCTGGAAAGGGAGATAAAACATAAATAAAAACCAAAACAACTGACCTTCCATTCAAAGACTCTTTGCTTACCTTCTTAACCCCCCACCCCCGAAAGTGCTCCTCACTTAAATGAATCCAGGCACTCTTGAGATGAAGCTCGTAAGCCACTTCATGCTGTTTGGTTGTATTCAATATATGCTATAAAATTAAAGCCTGCCATCATGAGAACTCTTGTCTAACATTTATTGACAAAATATTGCTTTTTAGTATCCTAAAGGGAAACCAATACAATGTCTATGGCAGCCCATCATATGGTAGTAAACATTTCTCTGAAAGGCAAGTGTATATATATATATATATATATATATATATATATATATATGTTTTTTTTATCTCTATCTTTCTGATAGAATTATAACAAAAAAATAAATTATCATCCCCTGGCCTGTAATAAAGTCAGCAATTAAATCTTTATGAATACAAGTCAGCATGTTGTATGATAGGTCAACATTTTCTGACAATTTTCAAATCCTAAACACTTTGGAGAAGTCCTTACAAATCTTATTTCCTCCCTCCGTGAGTGCACTGAAAGTCATTGGGATAATAATGGTATTTTTTAAAGCAAATTTTGTAAGTGTATAAGATGTGTGTGGGAGCTGAATTGATTGGCATGCCTGGGAGTTTGAGGGAATGACATGTTTTTTGGGGGGGCGGTGTGGGGGGGGGGGGGGGAGCATGAGGCGGATTCACGTCATGTCACACCACAAAGAGCTGCCACTGTGACTTTGACTACAGCAAAAATGGATTTTGATTCACTGAAAAAAGAAGAACACTGAACATGAATGAAAAAGATGTTACAGAAGAAGTGTGGATAAAATAAACTATTCATTTAACTCATTAATTCCAAATTAAAAGAATACATGAATGTAAAAACAAAACTGCACATTCATTTCATGTCATTTCTCAAGTCATGTTAGTCATGTTATTAATTTGGTAAAACAATCAGGCAGACATGCTAAATTTAATGTGTTATTTGCAGAACTTAATGTTGTGATATATTTTTTCCGCACACTTTATCAATAATTATTAGTAACCACTTCTAATTCATGTAGTTGTACATTATATTTATTATTTCCGCTTGTTTGCTTGCCTAAACTGAAATTTAACATTTTCTCAATCACAATATTTATGAAACACTCAAGCTTTAACAAGTAAGACTTAAAATAGCTGTTATTTAACTAAATGAAAACTAACTAAATAATTTAAAGTTAATAAATAAACCATCCACTTCGCCATATTCTTTCATGTGTGTAGTTCAGAGAGATTCAGAGATTCTTTATTGTCATTCGCACCCCATGTGGTACATGTGGTGGAACAAATGTATGTACACAGGGTCCCAGTTACATCCAACAATAAAATGTAAAAGAAAAACAGTAATAAGATCTAAGATATGAACTAAGAAAAACATCAACTAAAAAATCCCTGAGCACTAGTAGCTTAAAAACAAGACGCCAAACAGCAGCACGAACATGAGTCTGTGTGAGCAGATGAGCACAAATGAACACATCAACATTGAAACAGATCAGCAGCAACATGATCTGATTTTTCACATTGATTATCCTGATTAGAGATTCATGAGTCTAACAGCCTCAGGGTAGAAGCTGTTCCTCAGTCTAGTGGTTCTACACTTATTGCTCCTTAACCTCCTTCCTGAGGGGAGCGGGCAAAAAGTGTGTGTGCTGGGTGAGTGGGGTCCTTCATGATGCAGGTGGCCCTCCTATATACCTTTATTTTACCAGGAATAATTCCACTGAGTTCATCAATCTCTTTTACAAGAATGTCCTGCATTCCTACATCTGGAGGTGTAGATGTCTGTGATTGTGGTTCCACTTCAGAGGAAGTTGAAGAGTTTGAAGTGAAGTTCCGCTTCACTTCAAACTCTGGTCTTCTACCAGGTGCATGGGTGCTTGAGGGTTCTGTGCAGTACATTGGCTGTCCTAGGACTGTGCTCTGAGGCAGATTTTAAGTGTTTTGCTTGCTTGTTTGTTTTTGTTTTTATTAACTATAAAAAAATGTAATTCATCTTTTGTTCATTTATTTTTTTTAAGAATCAGAATTTATTGTCATTGCACAGAAGCACAACAAAATTACATTTCAGTACAGCCCATCCAAAGAAACAAAAACAAACCTGGGTAGACGGGTGCTTGAGGCTGCAACCGTCATGGGAGGTGCTGCCCTTTTTGTTAGATTAGGGAAAACACAAGGAAAGAGTAGGTAAAAAAAACAAAATCATAACTCACACTATGTCCTTAACAGGACACTGTAAAGTTGCCAAAAAAACTCACTGCAAAAAAAATAAAAACAGCATCCAGATGACATAAGACATATGCATGTGGAGTGTGTGTGTGTATTGGGGGGGGGGGGCATCACAGGCTGCCCAAGTGATCGACACAGCCTCCTGGTGTCTTTGCATCTAACCTAAGTTACTGCATTGGTGGGGCAAAAGGAGGGAAGCCAGCGAAGGCAGCGAGTTTGAGGGGAGTAAGTCCATGAACATTGTCTCAGATAGCCCCCTCAGTTATAGTCCTGATAAATGACGGTGCAATGTTTGTCAGCCGGCTCGGTAGAGCTCTGACACAGGTCCACAGATGTCCTTGGGGAAGGGAATGGGTAGGAGGGAGCAGAGCATCTTGTTCACATAGTTGTTGTTCCAGGAGAATTTGAGATAGTCAGCCTTCCAAGGCTGACATGGGGAGCCAGATTCAGATAACAGTTGTTTTGGTTCAGGTCGACTCCGTTAATTTCTGTCTGCCTTACAATATCACTGGTACATCTCAATGGCGACTCCAAACAGCCAAATTTCTGGTTAACTCTGCTGAGCCGAGCTTGCAAACTTCTCCTAGATCCATTCCTTCCCGCCAGAGAGATTCAGGAGATGCAAGTTCTCAAGAATCACATCCAGCTTACGACTCAGCTCACACAGCACCCTCAGCAGGCAGCTTCACAATGTCCAGAACAGCTGCTGATGTTTTCCGAATTTGTCGATATGCCAGGTAACCACCAACTCCAAAAAAGCAGAAATCCTGTTATCATAAATCCAATTATGTACACATATTCAACATCCTCGGTCGACATTATGGACAGACTCTTGATCTCCCACTGCCTCCGGGAATCCATCGGGTATCCAGCTTCAAGTGTCCCGTTGGGGCAGGAGGGCTCTCCTTTGCCCCGTCTTCTCGTTGATAGAATTTAATCTATGGCGATGAGAGACTCAGCTGACCAGATCCATAATTTACAATTCAGAAGATATGGGAAGAGAGGCTAAAAATATTTTCATAAGACAAACAGCAGAAGCAGGGGAAGGAGAAATACGTCCGCCTTTACCGAGAGCAAGGAGTTCATTTGTTTTGTTTTTTTAAAATTGTAGACAAAAAATAGTTGCGGCAAAATGCTAAGTTGTTTTCCCATTATATATTATGGGAATTTGTGATTTTTTTAATAAAATAACACTTCCAACACATTTTTACAATGGCTTTCCTGGGAATTATTATTATAATTATCATTAGTATTATTATTATTGATATTATTGTCCAAACAACCGATCTAGTGCCCTGATGGCCACTTGCTATTCACAGAGGGCTGCATAATACTCGCAATAACAACATTATAAGAGGGGGACAATTGGACACAAATGTCTCTGCCCTTTTTTAATGACAGGCAGGTTCTCTTCACAAAGATGGCTTCCTTCACAAAGTTCCTTTCTATCAAGGATGTGCACATCTTCATACCTGAAAGAACCTCAGCCCTCAAATAGTAAGCAGTCAGCAGGGCATCCGATAGGTCATTAGGCTGATGGTCTTGCTTTTGCACCTGATCAACTACTTTTGGCTGTCACCAACAAACTAGTTGATAAACTGATTGATCCATGTATAAGACTGTTTACTTGCAGCTCCTCAAACTGAAAATGTATTTTGGATAAAGGAGAAAACATATCTACAAAGAAGAATTATTCCATTGGACCCGACTCAACCTTGTTAGATTTAACTATTTGGATTATTGATAATGCATCAGGGTTTTATTATTTGTATTATCATCATTATTATTGCATCTTTTTTCTTCTTGAAAGTAGAATGAAAAAAAAACTGCATGGAGGAATATTCTCAATACATCTTTAGACTGATTTTTTCAAAGCCCTGGTATTATAGAATTATGCACAAGGTGTATTTTGGCTCCATTTCCAGACGCAACATGTGATGTTAAAACCTGATTGTACGTGTGTGACAGCAGGGGTCCAGCCAGTATTGCAATGTAACTCTGTTTAAGTCAGATTAAGTAGATCAAAGAGTTTTTGATTGATTTGAGTGGTTGCTCAAACGCAAAACTATCAAAGGATTTGTTGCAGTGACTACTTTTTGCATGACTTCATTTGAATTTCGTTAGATGCTAAAAGCTTAATTTAAAACATAAACAGAAGACAATAGGTGTAACTAAGTCTGTGCAATGATCCTGCAGTGTGTGGCTTATGTTTAATTTGTTAAAAGTAATGAACAGTCATCCACGGAGGAATTTCAGGACTTTGATGTGTGTGTTTTTCTGTGCGTTCTTGCACCAATCAATAAACTGTTTTCTCGGGGAGAAATTTTTAGTTTGATAATATTTTTCATCCTCTATGGGACTCTGCATTCATCAAAGAAAGCCCTAAAACATGACAGGTGTATATCGAATCGGAGTCATGTCTGGAACAGCGACAGGCAGCCTATTAACAAATTCCCCTTCTGGGGGAATGTTCTCTCGCTCAGCGGGGAGAACCTGTCGGAGCACCGTTAAAATCCTTTATTTCTCTTTTTACAATCCTGGATTCACAGAATGCTGAACGCATGAGATGAGAGAAGCAGTAACATGTAACAAGGATGAACATGGATTAAGAAAAAAATGTATGTTTTCTACTTGAAATGTATGCCATTCAGAAAGAGCAAAGGTGGAAATAATTTTGTAGAATAACTCATTTTTACCAGCTGTTGATGCAGCTTTAATGTCCACAAAACATCTAAAAAAGCAGGAATTTTATTTGTTTTCTTACGACTTTTGTCAAATATTAATAGGATAAGGCTTGAGAAAAAGAATTGCCTGAGTGAATTATTTAGGTTTACCATACAATTAGCCTTACATATTAGCATTACTTCAATTAGTCATGTGAACTTATTTCACCAAACTTTGTAATTAAAATGTAAAAAGTAATAAATATTTTAAGTTTTCTTTGTACTGTGGCAACAAGAACAACATATTTGAGTCCCCCCAAAACACCAATAGCAAGAGAGTTTAAAGTTTCAGCTCGTAGAGTAAAAAAAAGAGTAGAACGCTCTGGCCTAATGTATGCAAGTTATGAAAGTATCTTGGGAAAGTCTTTTTTTCTGTGTATTTAGGCAAAAAAAAGTTGGGTTGATTTAATTAGCAGAGCCTCATTGTTTTAAGATTATTACTTTAAAACAGAAAAATATGCCTAGTCTGATAGTAAAAATTAAACAAAAGCATCAGATTTATCTAAAAAAATATGTAATTACCTTTAACAACACATACTGTACTTTTCGCTGTGTAAGTCGCACCTTTTTGCATAAACTAGCATGCCCTGCCACTTATACAACAAAGCAACTTATTTATGTTTTTTCTCCCATATTTAGAACTCAATTTTTGACTGAGATCTGATGATTTCATTCATTCTGACATGGGAAATATTGATCACTACCATTTTCAGCTAATATGGCAAACCAAGTGTCCAATTAATAAGTAAAAGTGGCTATTAATAAGACACTTGGCTTGCCGTAGAAGCCATCTTCCTCTCGCTCTGGAACACCTGGAGCAAATGTGAAATCAGCTTCATTTTGTCACGTCGCCCAGGCAAAATGCAGCTGATTAGACCATTAAAGCGCATTTACTAAGGAAAAGTTCAACTGAGACGCATCTATACTATAATTCTGAGCAAATACATTGTTTTTACGTGGTTATCTTGGTAAATTTCAAATAAATGCACAGTGAGTCCTCCCTCTGTGTGTTCCTGCAGCTGCAAATCGGCTTTTGAAATGCAGCTGATCTGACCGTCAAAGTGCATTTATTAAGGAAAAGTTAGACTGAGACACCTTTGCTATAATGTCAAGCAAACAAATATTTATTTTTTTCATATTTGGACTGATGCAACTTATACAGTGGTGTGACTTGCACCGTGGAAAGTACAGTACATCTCCTTTCTTATACTCATACAGATTTTCTGGAGTTCACGTGCTGCTCATTTCATGTAAACAGTTTTATTGTTGATTCCTTTGCATTTGTCCTAAAGGTCCTTCCACTTTGTTTGCTTATCTCAGTAGGCATTGTAACACCAGTTTTTGTGGGGGAGGTCATGGCTTTGCTCAGCTTATAGATATTGTTTCTCGTGAAATTGTCAGGTCTGGCATCTAGTTCTAGTAAAATACACATTTGGAGCAGCAAAATCCAATAATATTGACAGTCACCTTCAGGTTGCTGCTCCACTGAAAAAATGTCTCCATCATTTTGTCAAAGATGTCCTCTTCCTATTCTAGCCTAATATTGATCACCGACCTCATTTTCTTTGGATTTGTCATTTTTCCCCAGTACAAATTTCAGGACAAGGTTGTGATGGGAACGTCACGTGTTCGTTCCCCGGATCGACAACATCAAAAAATGTGGGTGGGAAAGGTGAAGCACCTACACCTGCCTCCACCCTCAATCTGCCCCACTCCAGGCCCTTGAGCAAGACTTAACCCACACCATCTGCTCCCCCAGGCACCCTTGATGACAGCTCTTTGCTCCACACAGAGGGTTGTGGTAGCTCGGTGGTCTTTGGTGGCATCAGGAAGGTCATCTGTCGTAAAAACCATAGTCAGGTCTTTGTGCGAGTTAGTTCACTGTGGTGACCCCTGACGAAAGGGAAAATTGAAAGAAGAAAAAAAAATAAAAATAAAATAAGAATTGGGATGAAATCAGTGCATCAACCCAACCAACCATTGCTTAGTAGAGAAAAGAATAAGGAAGTGAGAAGTAGACGGCAGCGGGTCATGTCTTTGCACACTGGTGAATATTATGAATGTCAGAGGAGATGTGAAAGTAGTATAAAAACTGTATAAAGGACAACAACTGAAATATATATTAAGTTACATGAAAAAGACTTCATGTTTCAGATTAGATTAAAATATATTATAAAAAAAAACAGTTTAAAATAAATAGCTGAAAATGTGTATCTTTGTTTTCAATCGTTTTCAGTCACAACTTTAGATGGAATGGCATGGCATGCAGCATGAACCTGAAAGTAAATTCAGCATGGCATCTTCATAACTCATTTGCATAGACAGCCATTAAAGAACTGATTTAATTTACGCCGTGCAGAATGGCTTCCACTGCAACATGCACTAGAACAATGCTCTTCATTCACCAAGGCGTAGAGGTGTGAAATGTCTCATTTAAATTTTTAATTTTGATATTTTCAACAGGCACCTGAAGGTAGCACGGACTGGGTTAGTGTTGTGAATTTATTGCAACTGAACCAATCAGGCGATTATCCAAACCTCAGTCTGTGAAATGTGACGAGTAACAAGTTAAACAGGAGAGGCATTTCATTTGTATCAGTCTCATTCCAAGTACACACATCAGTCCAACGTACTCTTTTGCACTACACGAAAGAGAATTTGAGATGATTCTCAATTTTTCCAAAAGGTATCTCATCCATAACATCCTGCTGAAAGATGCTGTAAAACAATATAACAGATTTTAAGTTAGCACATAGATAAATTAATGTGTTGCCTCCTGGCAAGCACGGGCAAAATGACTAATTGTATGGTTTTGTAGTTTTCTCATACAACTTGGGATAATAGAAGTCTACCCTTCGCTTAAATTGAGGTCACCTTGCCCTCTTCCTTGGACTCTCTAAGACAGCCTTGAGCACATTTGATCTTCTCTTGACTTTACAGGATTTTGGAACCCTACATCTTACCAACCATCTACCAGTAATCAACCTGCACATTCCGAGTAAAACCCCTTTGCTGGACTCTGGACCTGACCCATCTCCTTGCTTCCCAGTGTTCCCGTTTCATCCCATTACTCACTGTAAATAAAAAGCACTGAACTGATACTATTGTGTCTGAGTTGTTTGTCACCAGTCCTTTCGCTCTGGGTATTCCGCTCGTGACAGAAACTGATAATGATGAAGTTTTAAATTAACATATCTTTTTTCTTGGTAAATGGCTGGCTTGTTGGAGCAGTGGTTAGAGCGGTCACCTCTCAGCCAGTAGGCCACAGAATCTTGGCCATTCTTTCTTTGTGGACTTTGCATGTTCTTCCACCAACCATAATCATGCATGTTAGAAGTACTGGTTACTCTAAATTGTCCCTAGGTGTGAGTGAGAGAGTAAATGATTGTCTCATTTAGCTCTATGTCATCCTTGCAATGGACCTGTGATTTCCCCAGGATGGACCCTGTCTTTTGCACAGTGACTGCTCAAGATAAAAAAAAAAAGAAACATATCTAAAAATGATGCAGAAAAAACTGGTTCATATATTTGTCACGTCTAGATTGGACTATTGCAATGGTTTGTTATCTGGGTGTCCAAATACGTCTTTAAAACGTCTTCAGTTGATCCAAAATGCTGCTGCCAGAGTCTTAACTGGAGTTAGTAGGAGATATATCTTTCCAGTTTTACAGTAGCTTCTCTCCACTGGCCCCTTGTCAAATCCAAAATTTAATTCAAAGTCTTACATCTAACCTACAAAGCTCTCAACAACCTAGCTCCATCTTGTATTACAGGTCTTATGGTTCCACATTTTCCTAACAGAGCATGTCTCTCTCAGACTGCATGTTTACTTGTGGTTCCTAGAGTTTCAAAAAAACGGAATGGGATGAAGATCTTTCAGTTATCAGGCTCCCTCTTGTGGAACCAACTTCCAGTTTACGTCCATGAGGCTGACACGTTGTCCAATGTTTAGGTTTAAAACTCTCCTTTATGCTAAATCATATAGTTAGGGTCAGCTTGGGCTTCCTGAGTGGTCTCTTAGTTATGCTGCTAGGGCTTAGACTGCTGGAGGGCAAACTGACCACACTTTTCACGTCTTTCAGGTGCACCTGCACCTATATCTGGACCTACTATTCTGTGTTTGTTTGCCTCTCCTTCCTGTTCCTCTTAAACCCAGCCAGTCAAAGCAGATGGCCGCTTGTCCTGAGCCTGGTTCTGCTGGAGGTTTCTTCCTTTAAAAAGGGAGTATTTTCCTTTCCACTATTGCCACTGTGCTTGCTCAGGATGGGAGACTGTAATGAAGTGAAGATTTAACGTGTCTGATGTCTTCCTCAGATAGAGAACTTTACTAAGTGGCTTTTCTAAAGTATGCATGTATTGTAAAGTGCCCTGAGACAACTTTGTTGTGATTTGGAGCTATATAAATAAACTGAATTGAATTGAGATAGGTACCAGCTATGGCACCTATCTATAGGTGGCAAAACACTTGAAAATACACAATAATATGGTTTTGCATTATCTCCTAATAGTCACTAATGGAGCCCAGCGATGGTCTAACAAGATCGTATTTTCATGTTTTCAAATAAATTAATATTTGTATAAAATAGTCTAAAGAAAGTAAATAGAAAATACAAAAATATACAAATATAGCCTCATATTAAAGGTTATGGGATTGGGCTGAACTCTAGCAAACTCACATGGCTCCTTTTCAATAAAGCATATTTTCTAAATATCTAGGCACGCACACACATCCACCCCCCACACACTGACACACACAGACCAAGCTAATCTATTTCTGATGGATTGTAATGCTGAGGTCAGGTCATGTCTGTTCCTCCTCATCAGCTTGTTAAATCTCGCTCTGAAACACATTCAGCATTTAAATGCTTTATGATAATTAGGCTTCATGCTGCAAACAACCAGTTTAGTTGACCTGAATTATTATCATTTTGAACTCACTTAGCTGAAAACAAGGAGCATATGTCACACCCTAATGTGTTCTTTAAAAGGCATCGCTGAGATAATAACTGTACAATACATGGTTGCTTTCAGCTCAAAAACTGAATGAGAAGTTGAACACAGACACAATGTTACTGAAGCGTTAAAGAAAAAGAAAAAAAAAACACCAAATAACAAAAGACAATTAAATTGCTTTGGTTGATGGAAGATACCAGTGAATATGACAATTGTTAATGTCAGAAAATGGCAATTAGCTACTTGTCAAAAGTTGAATAGGTGATGTGTTTCAACAATCAACTCCTCGGTCTTGTGTCGAAACAAAAATACAACAAATCTGAAATATGCAAAAAAAAAAAAAAGTGACGCATTCAAACTTCTAACCCAACAAAGTCAAAGGTGCTCACACCTTACTCACTAAATAATAAATGTTTTATTGGGATAGACACTGCATGCGAATTTAAGATATACAAAAGTTGGTATTACAATGAATACACAGTTCATCAAATACACAAATACACCTTTTTTTGTTTGGTAATGCCATGACATCATAATTTTGTTAAAAATAATGATATAAACTGTGAGGGGGGGGGGGGGGGGGCGTTGTTCAAAGGTAGAAGACAGAAAATGTATCAAAGAATAATGCACATCGTTTTCTACTTTCTTATCTTGTATGTAGAAACTTGGTTTTGGAAATTGTCGCACAACTGTACTGGTGGCTGTGGCTGAGTGGTTAGAGCAGTTGTCCTCCAATGCAAGAGTTGTGGGTTCGATTCCACAAGCAGTCACATGCTGAAGTGTCCCTGGGCAAGAGTGTGATACCCCCATTGCCTTGATGTGTATCCCATTGGTGTATGAATGTGATAAAGCACTTATTATTCTTTGAATAGATCTAGTAGAGTGCTGTATGAAGGGGTAAACAAGGGCACAGATTGTAAAGTGCTTTGAGCATCTTGATAAGATAGAAAAGTGCTATATATGTTCAGTCCATTTACCATTTTATTCCCTTTGCAACTCAGATCAGAACCAGTAGAATTTCCTGATTGCTGTGCTCAGTGGCCCGACCATTGACAGAAGCAGAAAACAATGAATTTCCTGCATTGTGTGTATACAGCCTCGTATCAACATTATCTAATAAAAAAATAGAGCAGTATTATGTGCACAACTAAATTAATGACAGACTTATTGACAAAAGTGTAAATTTAGAGTATGCTACTGGGGAAATGGCCACTTTTACGTGCAAGGAAGCCGAATTGGATCTCGAGGTTGGGGCTCGTCAAGGACTCTTGATTTTCCGAGTCAGGACTTCAAGGGATGATACAGTGGATTTTTCTGATTCTGAACTCAGACATTTTGACTCAAATGAATTAGCCATGCAGCTGCTGATAGGGACCATTTTAATTAAATAACACATACTATTTTGGGGTAGTGCGTTGATGGAGTATCATCGTCAATGAACAATAAATTACAGCCAGGGAGTATTACATGTAATATTTTCTGCCTTTGCCCATTACATTTGCATTATCTGTTTTAGCAACTTCACCTTTTGTTATTGTGCTTTATTTTGTCGTCATCCATATGGGTTTTATTCAATTAGGCTGTAAAATGTACCCAATCATATAATCAACCTGTGTGTGTGACGTCTGCGCTGATCTTTTATTTGTATTTTTTTATACAAATAACAGGAAGTTGTTTAGGATATGTCTAACAGAGTGTGTTTGGGGAAATGCTTGCTGTTCACAGTGAAAAACTGTTTTATTTTGTGTGTACATCAATGAGTATTTTTTTTTTAACCTTCGTATTTTCAAAGATGGTCAAAAGTTGATTTGCTTATGCAACCCCTGCATAAAGTTAATACACGTTAGTGGATTTTAGTCGTTTCAGCAGGCAGGGGGTGTTTTGCCTAGAGCTGTTGATCGTCTGAGTTTTGAACATCAATTTCCGAAAGGAAGAACTTTATAAGTCTTTCCACTAACTGGTTGTTTGTCGTTTCAGCAGCTGAAAGTTTACAGCGGTGGCAGTTGCTTGTAAATTTCAGTGGCGGTGTTTCTTCCTGGTGCCGTGTTGTTCCTGCTGCTTTGGGCCGCAGCACTGATGTTGTTGTGTGATGCACTCGTAATCTGGGATGACTAGGAAGATGCCTTTTCTACTTGGTGAGCTGGCTCCCCACTGCTAAGCGTCTGCTACATTTTTAACTAAAAACACTTGGAAAACATTCTTTTTTTTGTTTACTCAATACATAAAATATGTAATAAATAATACATAAAACAACATTCATTCAGTGGAATTGCAAGGTGGTGTTGTGGAATTCACTGTGCTATAGTTGAGCTCTCTTGATATCTAACCTCACAGTTTTCTGTCACACTGCATGTGCAAAAGTGTGGTATCATGCATTTACTATTTCTTATTTAGTTGTTTAAAGAGTTATTTTAGACGTGTTGTAATTTCAAACTAGTGCACTCAACTTTATAAGCTTACAGTTGTGTGGTACTGCCTCTATTTATTGAAAAAGGCAGACAAATTCTGTTCTCACCAAGATCATACATTTGATGTACAGACCTGCAAGCTGAAAAAAAAAAAAAAAAACTTTCACAGTGAAATTCCCAAGAATAAAACTACATTTAGAAGTCATAGACTGGCAGGCTAAATTATGATTTTTATTCAACTTTTTTTTTTTTTTCCACCAATCACCTAAATGCTTGAAATCCCTTTGGCTTTTCTTGAGAGGGATTCAGAACTAAAGACACTCCAATGACAAAAGTGCTTCATTCACTAAATGAAGTAGTAAACCACTAATGTGCAGGTTAGTCTCTCACCCTTTCAAGTAAGCTCTTGCTGCTTTGTACCACCTCTATACTACCCAATAATAGAAATAAATAAAACCGTGAAAAAACAGCATTGTCTGCCCTTACCTATAAAATACATCTGTGTGGTCTGACAAGTCCATAGTGCTGATAAGTCGGTACTAATGTATTCCAACTGTCAGTCATTATAATATTCTTTTAAACTTAGCATTGTGTGGTAAAGCAGCATTACTGGGTACCAGCTGCTACATAGTATTTTTTTTTTCTGGGTTTACATGCTTTCTTGTTTGTGTGCACTTTTGCATGGATGGTTGGTGTTCATACATCCCACTTTCAGCATTATGGTGGTTTAACGATTTTGGCAGATGTTTGAAAATGAACTCACTTAAGTGTGACATGCAATCTGGTGAGATTACCTACCCTTTTCAAGAGCTTTTTTTTTTTTTAAATCACATGTTTTAATGAATTTATTTATCGGTCAACATGACGCCATCATCTTCTTGCCGATAGAGAAAACGAGAGATGACAATAATGCAGGTAATTCACCCACTGTTAATAAAGTGTGTACAAAATAATATGAAATTGTAAAAACAAAAATGTATTTTTTGTTTAGATATTTGGAGGATTTAACATGTTGGGGAAGAACAATGCAACTTACAAAACTACTGAAATTATTCTAGCCTTGTTAAATGAGAGTAATTTTGTGGATATACGTTTTTGTTTTCTCTTTTTGGGGGGGCAGTTATAATAATAATACAATCATGTACAAATAATTTTTGAGTTACTATTATGATATACACTTTGATCATGTACAACGTAATTTATGAATGCACAAATTAACACATATGGACTACACACAAATTTGGCAAAGATACCCCACAGGAATGCCTCCCCATCTATGTTTTAATTTTATTTTAGCTCATTTAGATGCTATTTATTTGAAGGGGTCTGTTTATTAGTAGCACATGGTGGTGAATAGATGTAATAAAGTTTGACTAAAAATAAATTAATTAAAAAACTACATCATGGGAGTCAAATAAGACTGTTAAATGTGGCTTCTTAATTTTTAAATGTGGAATGAATTACAGCATTCTAGCACACAGCAAGAGAGGAGACAGTAATACAAGGAGCTGAGATGCAGAGCAACAAGGGAGGTAGCTAAGGCAAAGCTGAAGGCATGTGATGAGTTGTATGGAAGGCTGGACACTAAAGAGGGTGAGAAGGACTTGTACTGATTGGCAACACAGAGGGATCAGGCTGGAAAGGATGTGCAGCAGGTTAGGCTTATTAAAATATATAAATGGTAATGTTCTACCAAGTGAGGAGAGTGTGACGAGAAGATGGAAGGAGTACTTTGAGGAGCTAATGAATGAAGAAAATGAAAGAGAAAGAAGAATAGAGACCATAGAAACTGTGGACCAGGAAGTGGGAATGATTAGTGAAGGTGAAGTCCAGAAAGCTCTGAAAAGAATGAAGGGGAAGGCAGTAGGACCTGATGACATACCAGTGGAGGTTTTGAAATGTCTTGGAGAGATGGCAGTGAGGTTTTTGACTAAAATATTCAATGGTATATTTGAGGGTGAGAAAATGCCTGAGGAATGGCGAAGAAGTGTGCTGGTGCCCATTTTTAAGAACAAGGGTAATGTACAACGTTGTATCAACTCCAGTGGAGTTAAGTCAATGAGTCACACGATTAAGATCTGGGAGAGAGTTGTGGAAGCAAGACTCAGACGAGAGGTGACGATCTGTGAATAGCAGTATGGTTTCATGCCAAGAAAAAGCACCACAGATGCAATATTTGCTTTGGGGACACTGATGGAGAAGTACAGAGGGTCAGAAAGAATTTCATTGTTTCTTTGTGGATTTAGAAAAAGAATCACAGTGTACTGTGGAAGGAGGTGAGGTATTGCTTGAGGAAATCTGGAGTTACAGATAAGTATGTTAAACTGGTACAGGACATGTGTGAGGACAGCAGGACAGTGGTGAGATGTGCTGTAGGAGTGACAGATAGCTTCAAAGTGGAGGTGGGATTGCATCAAGGATCGGCTCTGAGCCCCTTCTTGTTTGCTCTGGTGATGGACCGACTAACAGATGAGGACAGACAGGTATCCCTGTGGACTGTGATGTTTGCAGATGCCATTGTGATCTTTGGTGAGAGCAGAGAACAGGTGAAAGAGAACTTGGAGAGGTGGAGGCATGCACTTGAAAGAAGAGGAATAAAAGTCAGTTGTAGTACGACAGAGTACATGTGTGTGAATGAGAGGGAGGCCGGTGGAACAGTGAGGCTACAAGGAGCAGAGGTCACAAAGGTGCAGGACTTCAAGTACTGCAAGTACTTGGGGTCCACTGTCCAGGAAAATGGGGAGTGTAGTAAACAGGTGAAAAATAGTCCAGGCAGGATGGAGTGGATGGAGAAAAGTTTCAGGAGTGATTTGCAACAAAAGGGTGTCAGCAAAGGTTGAAGGAAGAGCTTATAAAGGAAATGCTTACAAGACAGTCGTGAGACCAGTTATGTTGTATAGCTTGGAGACAGTGGCAGTGACAAAAAGACAGGAGAAAGAACTGGAAGTGGTAGAAATGAAGATGTTTAGGAATGAGATAATCAGCACAGGTTGAACAACTGGCAGATAAAGTTAGAGAGGCCAGACTGAGATGGTTTGGACATGTCCAAAGGAGGGACAGTGGGTATATTGGTAGGATGATGTTAGAAATGCAGCTGCCAGGAAAAAGACAAAGAGGAGACGTGGATGCAGTTAGAGAAGACAGAGGTAGTTGAGTGAGGACAGAGAATGCAGAGGACAGAGTGAGATGGAGGAGGATGACTCACTATGGAGACCCCCCAAGATGGAAAATCCAAAAGAAGAAGAAATTACAGCATTCCAAAGAGAAATGTGTAACATACAGTAAAGTATTAAACTTCTAATTAGGTTCATCTGGTTACTAGTTCCATGTTGTGATTTACTATTTTAATATGAACGCAGTGTATTATTTCACCAGGTTTACAAGATGTTGGAGCAAATTCCAATTTATTTTAAGAAAACAGGGTTTTCCTAGAGTTTTACTGTTATGAAGTTGCTGAAAATAGTGTAGTAATATAGTTTAAAAAGGTTTTATTTGCAGTCTATAAATACAAATTGTGAAAAATGTATGCTGAACTATATCAAATCTTCCTGTAGAACAAAATTTACTCCAGAAGTTTTCCACCTTCAACAGTCTGCATTTGACATTGTTCAGTCAGACGTATTCCATCTCAATCTGGTGATAAATGCTGACAAAACCAAAGCAATGTTTTTTTTTTCCCCAAACAGAAAGTTGGTGCCAGCAGCTCTTCCTCCTATCTCATCCATGCATGGTGTTCTTATTGTGTTTGTAGATTCGTACAAATACTTGGGAATTTTGGTCGATGCGCATCTCTCTTTTAAACCACATATCGGAAACCCGTTAAAGAAACTGAAATTAAAACTGGGTTTATTTTTCAGGAATAGATCTGAATGCCAGGAAATGCCTTGTAACTTCTACCTTCCTACCAGCCATTGCCTATGGTGACATTTTTTTTATACATGGATGCCCCTGCCAGCTCCTTGTAGATGTTGGATGTTGTCTACATGGCGCTCTAAGATTCATAACCAGTTGTAACTACCGTACCAATCACTGCACTCTGTACTCATTGGTCAGTTGGTCGTCATTGTCTAAACGTAGGAGGTCATACTGGTTCATTTTCATCTATAAATCACTCTTTGGTCTGCTACCTTCTTATATCTCCTCCCATTTCATGCCATCAGTGCAGTGACAACATGCACTCTCAGGCCATCATTAAATGCAGCGTTCTCCCAGTGCGGCCTGAACTTGGCAAAAAAAGGCCTTTTCCTACTCTGCTCCTGCACCTGGAACACCTTGTAACAGGAACTGAAGTTGTCCACCTTGATTTCTTTTAAGGGGTTTCAAACATTTATAATGCCATTTGAAAAAAATAAGGCAGATATGTTCTTGTTTTTAGTATTTCACCCCATTTTACGGCACCCAGATTTATCATTTTGTATGCTACTTTTATTTCACCTGTATTTTTACTGTAGTTTATGGTTATTGTTGTCTGTACTTTATATGTTTTGTCTGGAACAGGTCCCTCTTGTAAATGAGTCCTCGTGGCTCAATGAGACTAGCCTGTATAAATAAAGGTTGAATGAATGAATGAAAAAAGGTACTGTATATTGATATGGGACTCTATTAATATACTTTAATCTGCTTTACTCAATAAATCTGACCATAAATATGCACAAAATAATCAAAACATCAAACTTCTCATAAGCATGCAGCTTGTCCATGATTGTCCATTTTTTGTACACAAACAATGTTTGAGGTAGTTGGCACCCAGTTACAGGATTTATTTATTCATTTTACTTTTTTCTTTGTTTTGTCAACATATTCGACATCAATATGAGCTTAAAACATGTGATTTTTTTTTATTTATTCCTTTTTTCAGGACGGTCTTCATGACATTAGTAATGTGTACCTTTAATGATCAATGCCAAACTCGATAAGTCTTTGTAAAACACTCAGACTACGTGATTGGAGTTGGAGCGGTAACTCCAGGTTGAATACAGATCAGACCCTCAGGTTGTTTGTCATGTCTCCGTTGCTGGAAGAGGTCCAGGCTGAGCGAAAATTCAATTCCTGTCTCAGTAAGGCATTGACATCTGCAGATGGGGCGGAATGCAGCTGGATTTCACACAACCTGGTGGGGAAATGATGAATAGATCCAACTCCAGATGGCAGATATTATCCAGAGATTCTCACCGAATCAGACGGCAAAGTGGGGCCATGCAGGGGACAACAGTGATGGGAGTGAGTGATATATCAGGCTGAGATGCAAAAACACTGCAAACATTACAGGTTAAACAGGGATTCTGAAATGGCTTACTGACAATGCTGTGAGGAACACCTGGGTGCAAAGTGCTCCACTTTCACCTCATTTCAACAAGATGTGTCAGTCCCTGTCAAGATCCTGTCAAGCGGAGGATTTCAGAGCCAGAAAGGCAAAATATCTAGTGGCAGTCACCTTGATGGTTGAACGAGCTTGATAAGAATCACTGAGGATATTGTCAAACACATTAAGAAGTACATATGCACAGTTAGTTTTAAGAATTTAATTATCTCCATAAATTATTAAGCTTGGTGATAAACATGAGGTTTTCTTATGAATCTGAATTTTGCCTATAATAATACATTTTAAAATTCCTTAGATTATTTGGTGCTTATTTCCTTTTAAAGCTTAAAGAGACTTAAGAAAATAAAACTCGCAAACAGAAAGTTATGTGTAATATATGAAGGTCACCCTTTAAATTGTCTTCCTCACAGGATATTGCTTTTATATTTATTTATATACGTTTTTTTTATTTGGTCTGCTAAAAAATAACACACCATTTTGTAATTTATCTTTAAGTGTCAGGCAAAAGGAGATCGAAATAATAATAAAAAAGGATAAAGGCTAATTCCATAATTTATCTTTTCTTTTTCGCTGTTAGATAACTGATCTTTTTGTTTAATCGGTGTCTCTTATCAGAGTTTGAAAATAAAGAAAATTAAAATCCTTGGCTAAATTTCAAAGACCAATTTATCTCCGAGAACAAAAAAGTCAACAGCCTTGGTATTCTGTGTCAAGCCTGTGAAGGTAATGAAACAAACACGCACATGCACACAGAAGCCAAACAACACAAACTCATCAATTAAAAGGATGCTGCTTTTCTTACTATACATTTATCAGACGAAAATTAAGAAGAAAAAAAAGCAGAACTCTGTTTCACAATTTTATAATTAGGCTTTTCTCTTTTAGGCACTTGTAAGATCATTGCTAAGTGAAACAATTAATCCACAATAAAGCACATAGCAATGTTACCACCTTGAACTCAAATGAACAAACTAAAGGGCACTTTTTCTCCTCTTATTTGCTTTTGTTTGTAATTTCAGCTAAATCTGTTTTGTTGCTGAATTTTCCTCATGTTGATGTTGCAGAGACATGACAGCGGCTTCAGATATCATCAGGCCATTAAATGAACGTTATTATGGCCATAGGTTGCATTCAGAATGTCCCTAGTAGGTTTAAAGGTACGTTCTTATCGCTGATAATAGGCAGCGTTGCGCACGTCTAAAACCGGAGGCTTTTATTTTGTTAGTTTTATTTAACCCTAGCCTTACACCTGACCTGGAGCACTAGTCCTAAAACTTGACTATCGACTCTTAACCTAACCCCTCGATCGTATTATCAGCGATAAGAACATACCTTTAAACCTACTAGGAGGGACAGTCTGAACGAAACCTATGGGGATGATAACTAATAACGGACATTTAATGGCTGATAACATTCAAAGCCAGTAGACAGGAAGTAATAAACCAGCGGTCAGAACTCAAACCCAGTCCTGTTGTAGGACGTATGAGTCTCTCCGCACCTCTGAACTGTCCATGTGAGTTAATACTTTAATGACGGTTGAGCTTTATTTAATCATTATTCCAAGCAGGTTGTTGTCATTATGGCTATGGAGAAGATTAAAAACCTTTTTACATGCACCTTTTATTCATCAGGGTGTAAATAATTGATACTAAAACCCTGCTTGAACTTAATCACAGTGACCATAGTAATATCACTCTGTTACATTATCATGGTTGTTGAAGCTTGCTGCTCAACATATTTTTATCTGCTTTTATGATACATGGTCAGTGTCATTCCATTTGCTTAGAACAGATTTAATAAGATGCATGCTTGCCCAGATAAAGATCTGCTCTCTCGAGTCAGTGATTTTAATAAACCAAAAAAAAAAAAAAAAAACTAAACAGGGGGTAAGTTCTGTCTTCCGAGAGTAAAATGAAGACATTTGTACCATTCAACTTCCCTTTTCCAGATTAGACATTAACTACTCGCTACATATGAGTTTACTTTGTGTTCGTCACAGATCTCCTTATTGTGTTGGATGACTTCTGTAAAACTGTGGTTTGAGCCCTCAGTGAGAAAACTCAATGACTGAATATGATACAATATGTGACTGAAACAAGCTCAGCTCATCTAATATCTCTGCTGCTATAAAAATAGAATACAACTTTACGCTGCTAACCACTTATCAGAGCATGTTTCTACCATCTACACATGTAATTAAACAGGGGTTCTCAAACTTTTTGGGTTCAGGGACCCCTTACAGGGGAGAAAAACTTTCAGGGACCCCTTCATAACGCTCACGTTTATTCGATTTTTATTTTTTATTTTTCAATTTGCCTCTTTAATGCAATGGAAATATTTGCGTAACAAATACTTACAACCTGATCTTTTATAGTGTTAAAGCAATTTTTATTATTTTAAACATGGGGTATTTTTCATTTGAGATACACTTAATTAAATTTTTTTTATTTCAACTTCCAAAAATTAGTTTTGAAAAAAACAGCATCAAAAATCACTTTAAAACTTTACCTATTTACATAAACAAAATAAATGTGTTGTTACTTCTTTAAATTATCACAGAAAACTCTTTAAATAAAACTGAACAGAATCATACCAGTAACAGGACTTAATTTGTAAACTGATCGATGACGAAACAATTGGCAAGCGAGCCGGCCAGCAAGTGGGGGTGGGTGTCTGGGGCTACACCCCCAGAAAATGTTAAATAGATGGAATTTCCTGCCTTTTGGTGTATTTTAACAGGTTAAGCATCTATGTGCTTGTAATAAAATGTAAATAAAATATATAAACAACAACAACAAAAACAACAACAACATTATATATATATATATTTTTTTTTTATTTAATTAATTAATTAATCTTTTTGAGGACCGCCAAGCACCAGCCCGCAGACCCCTGGGTGTCCAGGAACCACCGTTTTGCTTTGTGTTGTTTTTATGTTGTTGTTTTCTGCATGTTATATTCTGTGATGCACCGGAAGAACGTCGTTTCGTTAATATGTACTGGTACATAGATGAAATGACAATAAAACCTTTCTGACTCTTACTCCTTTCTATGTACACTCACTCACACACAAACGTTAATACGCACACACAACAAAAGGAATTCATTATAGGGCATGCGATTAATTAAAACCTGATATTTTGTGATTGTTAATCACTCAGGGAAGATGAGTGGGAGAACACAAGGGGAGGATGAGATTAAAGTCATTGACGATTGAAGGAATAATGGAAGAGGTTAAAATAAAAAGGCTTTGTAGCTTGAATCAGAAAAGCCAACAATATGTTTTATGCAAGCCCTAATTGGTATTCTTGTTAGAGATTAAGAACAGACGGTTTTGCTTCCTTTCTCGTGTTCATGTTAAAATAAGAAAAAAGAAAGTCAGAAAATAATAAGCAAGAAAGTTACTTTATCTTACATAATTAAAATGCACATTCTTAAAAGTGCAGTTCTTTGTGCAGTACAATGCGTGTGTTCACTTTCATCTATAACAAAAATACAGTAGTCCCTCGCTACTTCGCGGTTCGTTTTTCGGACTCGCGCTATGACCGTTTTTCACATTGGACATGACAATTGGCTGATTGATGGATGAGGGGCATGATCAGCATGGGATTTTTATTTAAAATACATTGTATGTTATTTAGCACTTCTCTGCTGCAGAGCGGAGATCAGCTGATCAGCTGCAGAAAAAGCTTCCTCCTGCATCAGTGCAGTCCAAGCTGAAGGAGGAGTTTCTTCCTGCAGCTGGTCAGCTGATCTCTGCTCTGCAGTGGAGAAGTGGGCGTGGCCAAGCACAGCAGGGAGCTGACATGACATTCTGTGCTCTTTTAGAGCATTTAGAGTTTAGAAACGTTGTTTAGAATATTGCAAGATTGTGGGAAGGGTTTAAAACGCCATATATATATATATATATACACATATATATATACATATATATATTCATTCTAAAATAAGCTACTACTTAATACAAATTCTACTTTGCAGTTTTTCACTTATCGTGGGGCTTCAGGGTACGGATCCCACTGGCTATAAACAAGAGTCCACTATAATCATTTAATGAACAGTTATATAAAACAGATCCACATCCAGCAGAGTCACTTGTACACCCGGGACAGGTCTCCAGTTCATCACAGGGACAGAGACAAAGGAGACAAACAACCATTCACTCTAACTCCCACCTAGGGAAAATTTAGTTACCAATCAGATTAAAATGCATGTTTTTGGTCTGTGGGAGGAAAACGGAGAACCCGAGAAAACCCACGCATGCACGGAGAGATCAAAAATACCATTTGCTTTTTTTAAATTAAAATTAGTAACATTTCACTTTTTGTCACTTTACTGATGAAAGAGAGCTCAGAATGAAAAGGTAGAAAATAAACCTTGCAAAATGTGCCCAACAGAGACACTTGTGGTTTGTTGACGCTGTGACAAAATTCTGCATCAACAGCAGCAGTAAGTGACTGTGTGGACCTTTCAGGTGAGTGCTGCATCAGCAAGAGTGCAGGAAAGCAGTGAGCAGAATACAAACCGTGTGTAAGACAGGGGTGATGGAGAGGCAGCTGTGAGCTGAATTCCTGAATTTTGTCGAAATGTTGGTTTCATTTATTGTGTCGGTGATTATTTGAAAGTTATACTTCCACAAATTTATAATGCTGTAGATAAGATCTCATTAGACAACCAAATGACTGATTATCTGAAAACTAAATGATTTCTTTAATTACAGATATGTGACATTAAGAATGAAATATAACGGAGCTTTCTTGATACTGCATTCGAACATTTTCAAGAGTAAGACTGGATGTGACAAATATACATTTACTTGTGCTGCATAAAACAAAAGTAAAAACAAAAAAAAGTATGCATGGCAGTAAATGACAGAGGATAAAGGAGACAGAGAAGATCTTGGGAGAAATAAAAGAATGATAGACTGATCCAGAGCCGTTAATATGCAATAGGTGAATGACTGGATCTCTCATAATCACAACAGTGGTGCTACTCAAGTGTGCCAGTAACTTACTGCACATAAAGGAATCACTCTGTTGAGCAAAGCATAAACATTAAATGATATACAATTTAGTAGTTACAAACTGGAAGGGAGATGGACACAAATCCGTTGGATGACATAAGTTAAATAATGTGGCAGTAAGAAAAATGAAGTTAAATTGTTTCAACATAAATATTTTACTGTCAGAATAATGTCTGTCACATAAAAAGGGGGTTAAGGTTAGATGAAGAAAAAATATATAGACTAAATTTCCTTTATGCAAATGATTATCAATTGTTTGTTTGTAGAGAAGTAATACAGTTCTCAAAAGCACTTTGCTCATTTAAGTGATTTTCATGGTTCAGGTTATAATAAATATATTCACAGATTGTTTTGTGTTCCCTATATTAATTTAATTAACTCATTTTAGAAAATGATGTTGCTTTGCATTATGGTTAAAGGACGATGCCAAAACCATTTAAGCTTTTCTAGTCCCTTCTTTTTACAGCTATATCATGTAAATTATTGTTCCAAACTGTCATTTGTGTAAAAAAACAAGAATCACTTAAATAAATGGTAGAGTAGACAAGAGCTTTAAGTTTAGTATGATGCCTTTTATGAATAATAAAACTGCAACCATTGTTGGTTTTTTTTGTTTGTCATTTTTTTCTGAAATATAAATTGCAACATTTCTTTCTCTAAATTGTCAAAGGCAGATTCATTAAAGAATACAAATTGTTAATGAAATAAATAACCTTATTGTGACCTTTAATTGCTGGGTTAAGATCTCTGAGCCACTTTTTTTTTTTTTTAAATACTTTTCAAGGTGCTCAGTTGTTTTAGTAAATATGTTATACCAGATGAATTAAGCCAATTTAAAAAGCCGATTCTTAATTTGTAAAACTACCAGAACATTACCATATTACTCCAGTGTACCAGTGACACACGTGTATCACAAAACATGAAAAAACGGAACTGTTTGTATTAATTCTCTGAAAGGTGTCACAAATGTGAATACTGGGAAGATAAAATGTGACGTTTTTATGAATGAATATGTTCGCCTTTTTTAATTCAAAAGATAAAGAAGAAAATTAAATTTAAAATATGCCATGCAAAAACACACAGAACACAAACAACCACTTAAGATTCTGCAGCAGCTGATAAGAAAAAAAACTTTTTTTTTTTTAATTATTCACACTCTTGTTATTTTTCTCAGAAAAGGTCAATTAGGCCTATTTCTTTTTATTTATTTATTTTTTATGGTGAATGTTATTTATTTATTTATGCATGCATGTCTTGTCTGATTGCTTTTTGCGACTAAAGAGAGTCAATGATAAGCACAATATATTATTTTGACTCCGCATACTTCAAGACATTCAAATATGCCCAGGAGAATCGGTTATGTTTTTCATTTTCATCTAAAGAACCATTCACCATAAACTAATGATATGCACAAAAATCCACTGAGTTTGATGTACTTGGGTAATTTAGTTGGGACATGTAATTGCATTATTAAACAGAATAGTTGCCCATCAGAGAGGATGACAGTGGTCTACTTTTCCACTTCACTTTAAAGAAAAAAAAAAAAGTCAGATCAGTAATGGAATTTTTTTTTTTACTGTACAATCATTTGTGCATCATTTTTCTAGTGATCACTTGTTTATATTCCCTTTTTTATTGTTGTACCTTGATAATTTAGCACATCTAGTTAGATTTATGTTCATCACAACTGAAGTCTGAAGTGAGTGGGAAAAGAAAGAAAAAAAGAGTAAACAGCATTTTTGGAAGTTTTGTCAGTCTTGTAAAATGAAATGCCATCAGTGGCAATTTTAGACTCTTTTGGGGGGTGCTTAAGCTCCTCTAAATTTTAAATTAGCACCCCTGAAAAATTATTAAGAAATCATTATGATTTTGTAAGGAAACTCGAGTGGTGTAGAATGCGTGAAAGAAGCAGAGTGTGCTCCATTCACACAAGGTGAGCTGTTGGTCAGGTTACTTCTTGTTGCTCTCTAAAATAGTCTTTACTTATGTAGTTAAATGTAGAGGTTTAAAAACTTGTTAAAATACACCAGAATGCAGGAAATGGTGTCTATTCAAAAATTTCTGAGGGAGGACCCCCAGACCAATGTGCCCCCCACCCCAACCCCACAAATGCTTCTGATGCAACTGGCTACTGCATTGTTCAAGCCAAGAACCACTGTCAGCACTGGGGGCTATGCACCCCTAAAGGTCATTTTCTAGAATCACCCCTGCATTGCATTAATAACAGAGTGCTTAAACTGTAGAACTTTAAACCAATTATTCCTCCTATTGTTTATGACTTAAGATATTGCCATACATGCACATATACTATTTCTAAAATCAAACTTTAGAACAAAACATTATTTACAGTCTAAGTGCAATAACTTGGCATAGAGTTCAATATAGTAGAATACAAATACTGTACAAACTTCACGGAAAGCCCTTTAAATTAAGTATGATTATACATAGTATTAGATCTTTTGACACAGCAGGCTAACATTATGAAAATAAAAATAAAAAAAATACATATCACTGGTTTCAACTATTAAAATTAGAAATTAAAAGAATTTCTAAAATATAAATTGCCCACCCCCCATATAAAACAGAGTACTGATGTTTTGGATGCTTGTCACTAAGGTCAATGGTTGTTCCTGGTTCTGCAAGAAGTGCAAAGGATTCACCTAAAGATTAAGCAGCTATTTATCATCTGTACAGTGCATTGGCATAAGCAGCTAATGAGGGTTGCTGAACAATGGAAACTTTTAATAAGGTAAAAAGATGGATTTGTGTGGAAAGCAGAGGTAGATGAGTGATTGTGCTGAAAAAGCAGAAGATTATCCAGTCATCCATTTCATTAAAAAACAAGACTTGAGTGGAAAGGTGTCCTCCATCTCTTTGAATATTGGATTTTTTTCCCTCCTATACAACTAATTTCCCAGCTGTTTTTGACAGCATTCAATTCATAATGTGGTGATTTAAACCGAAGCAGTGATTAATTCACTTTAAATATCTACCATGTGCAATTTCAGAGGAAGCTGTTTTAAAACGACGTCGGTATACTATTTATCATTGTGCTTATTCATGTCTGAGCTTTCCCATACCTTTATAATTTACATTCTGATGTGAAACCATAATAAAATTGCAGGAGGTCACCAGGACTCTGTCTTTTTTTTTTTTTTTTTTCGGGGGTGGGGGGGATCTGAGCCAGAGTACATTTTGACAGTAGAGTTAGCTATGGTTCACTAGAGTTTTGAGTTAAGGTGCTAATGCTTATTTGAGCCAGTGAACTTTGTGACATGGTGTCAGAAGTGAGATGGCCTGACTATATGAGAAAAGAGGATATCTTAAAACAGCAAAATGGCAAAGTTCCCAAAAGAAAAGACTTTGCCAAGCTATAGTGAGACATGCATGGAAAGTGAATCCACCAAAAAGCTTTATCACAAACAATAGCAGTTTCTGATATTGGCAAGAAAGGCAGCTACCCAGGGCTGCCTGGCCCTGCCCCCCTCAAAAAATAAATCATTATTTCATATAGCCTGTTTAGCATACATTTCAGTTTCCTATCGCCCACTTTCAGGGAGTGGGCACCCACTGCCTGGTGCAGGGTGTGTAGCTTCTGCTGAAGTCTAACAGCCAGTTTCTTTATCATTCGCACCACATGTACCACATGTGGTGGAACAAAATTGTGTAAACAGGGTCCCAGTTACAAACAATAAAATGTAAAAGACGAACAGTAATAAGATCTAAGATATGAACTAAGAAAGACATCAACTAAAAAACACACCAAGCACTAATAGAATAAAAACAACATGCCAGGTGTGAGAGCCAGAGATGCATAATAGTTAGTTTGCCAAGTAAATCACACCATTAACTGCTCCCAAACAAATCCCATTTCATTGGGTGAATATAGCCAGTAGTTCACAGCTTATTTGTGTGAAATCCCTGAGAAAAATTATACAACAATGAATCTGCACATCAAGGAAAGTGAATTATTTTAGGCCTAAGTCGGTTTGACTCGTGGGGGGATGGGTGGTGATAACCTACTCTGCTCAAGTGCCAATTATACACATGGAAGATGGACAAGATGTGAACGCACGCATACGTTTTAGACATAAGAAAAGCTTAGCTACAGTAAAATAAATTACAACCAGATAAATGTTTGATGTGTATTTTTCACATTAATCATATCAAAACAACAACACTAATTTGTCAAAATAACAGCGATTAAAATGTTGAAAACCGTCCAGTTTACTTTCATTAAATATCTGGATGGATGGATTGTCCTTAGATGGACAACCGAGAAGGCGGTCGTAATTGAGGTTGGTGCAGCAGGAGCAACAATGAGCAGGAATGAATTCAGCAGACGAGTTCAGCTCAGGAACATGAAGTGTGTGTGTGGGGGTGGGGGGGGGGGGGGGGGTAGGACACTTGACAGAATCGGAGCTGCTCTATTCAAACACAACCTGTACAAATGTAGGTAAATAGTTTAACTTCTTCTTTCAGCTTTTCCCTCTTCAGTGGTCGCCACAGCGAGTCATTTCCTCCACCTCACTCTGTCCTCTGCATCCTCTGTCTTCACTCCAACTACCTCCATGTCCTCTCGAACTGCATCCATATGTCTCCTCTTTGTCTTTTTCCTGGCAGCCGCATTTCTAACATCCTTCTACCAATATACCCACTGTCCCCCCCTCTTGACATGTCCAAACCATCTCAGTCTGGCCTCCCTAACTTCATCTCCCAGTTGTTCAACCTGTGCTGTACCTCTGATGATCTCATTCTTATCTTATCCAGCCTCATCACTCCTAAGGAGAACCTTAGCATCTTGTTAAAATAGGCTACAACAAAATGCAGAAAATAGCATCTACTTTATTTAAAAATTTAAGGAGGAGGACGACCCACAAGCTCTCTCAACTTTCCCCGCTCAGTATTGAATTAGGGTACTTCAACACTTTTACACTTGTTTTAGCTTCTTAAAAAAAACATTGTGATGGACAGAATTATGAGTGCTTGATAACGATACAACAATGCATGATGTATCAGAGTTTTTATGTATTGCATTTTTATGCAAATTAAGGTGCACTACTGAAATATTTTGGGGCACCCTCTGCTCAAGCCAGGATGAGTCATGACAGTTGTGCAATTTATTTTGTTTCTTGAAGTGCAATATTATAAAATGCATTATTCAGAAATGGCTCAAACCTTCCTTGACAATTGTGCAGTGAATTTTATGTTGTGATAAAAGTGAATTTGTAGTACACAGATTTTCTCAAGTGTCATGGTGCAATATGAAAATGTCATTTTTTAATTGTTTATTTTCTACAGTATTTTGTTTTTCTTGGTATTTACATTGTATACTTTTGTACTCATGGTGTACAGTATTTATATGCCTTATTCTTTGCATTTATAGTATTATTCTAGTTTCTTCAATTTTAAGTTTTTCAAATAAAATATTCAGACATTTTGAGTGTCTGTAATGGTACATTGTATTCACAGCCGAGCCATACCTCGGGGG
>NC_056515.1:34813278-34835141 GCF_014905685.2 Nematolebias whitei | reverse complement strand
GCGTTTTTCGCCCCGGGCACCAAATAGGCTAGGACCGCCCCTGAACACACTTTGAAGTAGTCAACCTTTGCCCATGGATATACATGTGTTTGTGTGTATGGTGGGGGAAGGGTATTGTGCTTTCTACAAAGATTAGGTGTAATACGTATATTGCAAACCACATGAATTGTTCCATTAAGGACATACATCGACTTCTCACTTTTTAGAAAAGCATCAATGTTACAAAATTGTACAGCAAGAGATGACATTTCTTCACAAAACACGAGCATCATTACTTTATAACAGAGACGCAAGGCTTACAAACAGGACCTCTTGTCATTGACTGAAAGGGGCAAGAGTGACAAGAGAAAGGGGAATATATGGGGTGGTGAAGAGTTGAAAAACAGACAACTTCACAGCAAATAACTTCCCTTGGGGGAAATAGAGAAAGTGAGTAAAGATAATGGCCAAAAAGAAGAAACAGAGTGAACAAATTAGAAAAAAAAAAAAAAAAAGGATAGAAACAGCTTCATAGTTGACGAGACCTGCTGGTGAAGCTCATAGGGGAGTGGAAATATTTGAGAAATAAAGCCGTTGAGAACAGAAGGAAAAAAAAAAAAACATGATAAATGTTCACTGGATGGAAACAAAGGAGAAGCAAATCAAGCATAAAAATATTAAATATAAAAAATTACAAATAATAGTTCAAGGTTATGTCATGTTCATTCAACCTTGATTTATACAGGTAAATCCCATTGAGCCTCGAGGACTCATTTACAAGAGAGACCTGATTTCAACAAAGAAAGATGACAATGGACAACAGCAACAACAATTAACAGTTATAAAAAGTCATACTGAAGTTTTTGTGAATATTGCTTTTACCTACTTCAGTATTTTTAGGATTTAAAATTTGCTTATTGGATTTTTTTTTTAAATTTATTTAATTTGATTTGCAAAATTAGTTTTCAAGATTTTTTTTTTGTTTGCTTGTGCAGGTGCTCCCATTTCATTTTTCATTCTCACTTAAGTCCCTTTGCAACTGCACGTTACCGGATTGTGACTCAAAACTAGTCCTTAGTAGATATTTTCATCAGGTCTGTTGCACCCATTTGACGTGAATAAAGCAGTATATGAACCTAATCTACTCAGCCAAAATCTTTAGATCGATGAAAAGATTGCAAGATTAGCTGCTTGGAAGGTTAGCGGCATTACTTTTGCACACACAGTATTGTAAAAAGGTTATGTGAGCACATGCACACACAGAACAAAAGACCAATATTTGTGTCGCTTTGCTTTATTCACATTCCAAAGGCTGAAAGGAACTAAAACCCAAATAGAAAGGCAGGTCACTCATTTAAAAGTTTAATTCAAAAGGAGCCAACAGATGGCTTAGTCTTTGTGCTGTTGACTTTTGATCACTCTTCTTTAAACCAGATTACAACTGAGATTTGGCTTTAAGCACTGATTTTCGTCCGTGTTCAAACAATGATGGAGCTCAGTCTCTTAATATGTATGCTAATGAGAGTGTTCATATTTCATCTTAAGTGTTCGTTCTCGCTGCCTGCGCTCCTCTCTGATGTTAGCAGCAAGCTTTAAGGCAGTGAAGAGGAAAAATAGAGACAGTTGAGATGGAAGAAGAAAACCTATATTGTTAAAGAACGTTCAACTGCACTAAGCTGCATTTCTGGATTTGCCGCAATAAGAGCTTTTCCTGACAATAGAAGTTGATGACGCTCAAAGATGTGTGGCCAGTACAAAAGAAACTGAAAGATGGGAAAACAAAAGTGGAACAATGAAAATACTTCTTTGTTCAAGCCTCATACATTTGCAGATTACTTATTACACTCAGTTTTATGTATTGGTGAAATTCTCTTACAATTCCTATACAGATATGAAAAAAGTTCAATCAATTCAACAGAAAAGCAGAAGTCTTTCGTGCAAAAAAACAATAATATAATTTATGACCTTGTGTGCTAAAGTAGATGTGTAAGACCAAAGTTCATGCTCTTTAATCCAAGTATAAATCAAACAATGTTCAGTCAGGTCACCTGGATGATTTATTTTGTTGCAGAGACATTTCGTCCTTCATCCAAAGGACTTCTTCAGTCTGAGGAGCTCACCAAACCAAACTGAATTCCACAAACAGCTCACTCCCAGAGTGGAAAAAAAATAAAAGTTTGCTGGTGACAATATGGTCTACGGGGCCCGCCCTCTCCACCATCAACTCCTCTAAAGGCAGCCATGACAAGTAGTTCAAAACACCAAAGTTCATGCTCATCAATCCAGGTATAAATTTAACAATGTTCAATTAGGTCATCAGCTCACTCCCAGTGTGGAACAAAAACAGTTTGTTGGTGACAAGATGGTCTACGGGGCCCGCCCTCTCCACCATCAACTCCTCTAAAGGCCGCCACGCCAAAGTGGTTCAAAACACCAAAGTTCATGCTCATTAATCCAGGTATAAATCCAACAATGTTCAGTCAGGTCATCTGAGCGGCTTATTTTTATTCCTGAGACATTTCATCCTTCATCCAAAAGGACTTCTTCAGTCAGAGGAGCCCAATAGATCAAACTGAATCCCACAACAGCTCACTCCCAGAGTGGAGAAAAAAAAAACAACAACTATTTTTTCCACTAATATAATAATTAAAATTATTAGTAAGAATGTTTTTTCACATATCGGTCTCAGGTATTCTGCTCTATATTTCACCAAATGACAAAGCATCCACTTCTGTTTTCCCCATATTGTAACTGAGGTTTCAGACAAAGAACAGTGCAATTCATTAGAGTAATGGCCATTCGATTAATTTACCCTGGACAGTTTGGCATGTGCGCAGAAGGATTGGTCTAATTGCCCATCTCAACCAGAGCCATCACAGGATCTCAGCAAGCACAGAAGATAAGCTGAAAGCTCCCCACTGAGAGCTTGCAGGTGTTGTCAGCTAAGACAAAGCAACATTAGCACCAATTAGAAGTTAGTCTGAAAAGCTGATGTAAAACGAGCAGCACACACAAACACAACTTGACTTTAGGGGTTATTTTCACTCTTTATAGTCCAGGATTTAAACAAGTTTAATGGAGATTTTAGTGCATTCAAGGGTGCAAAAGCCATTTTTAGTGAGAAATGTGGACTAAAAGAGAAATAAGAATGAAACTATATGGCTTGTGTTTGTATTACTAAATAAAAAAATACAACAAAATAAACACCCCACAACTATTTTTTTTTTCAAAAGTATATTTCTTTTTATTTAACAAATGGGAAAAATCTTATATAATGAATTCAGACATCCTTAAACTATTCCTGATTTTACCATTACTTGAACTTGCCACCAGTCTCAAATGTGCTATTAACTGAATATATATTCCAAGGTCAATATTCCAGTGGTGGCACAAACCAAGCAGACTCTGCAAGCAGACAGATCACAGTTTTATTTGTTGCAATTTTTTGTTTCCATTCGAGTCTAACTTATTTAGATTTTTGAAGTGGTTATGTGCTTCATGTTACTGTTTTGCCTTTCTTTGGAAAGAATCGTGAACACAACCTTGTTTGACTTTAAAAACACAAATTATGAATTAGAAAATTAAAAAAAAGTAGTGGTAATTTAAAATGTCAACATCAAACTCAGAAATTATCTGCAGTCTGGATCCACTCTGTCATTTAAAAAAAACAAAAAACTAATACATTACTTTATGTAATTATCAACTCATCTGCATTTCATTGCCACTTATTTATCTTTGGTCCTCTTTTTGCCAAAGCAAAATAAATAAATAAATACATTTTAAATAAAAAGTTTTAAGTCATCAAAAACGTTTGAATTGGGGACATACTAAAAGCGTGTTTTTTTTATTTTAAATTACTTAAGAAAATAAAAAAGAAACCCCTTCAAGATAAGGTTTTTGACCTGTCAAAGTCTTCTTATCAGCATTGTTCTGAATGTTTTTTTTTATTATTATTATTAAAAAAATCTATTAATTGTTGGTGTTGCCAGGTGAACAGACTATGTTCAAGTAAATATCATATTTTCTGGACTGTAAGCGGCACTTTTTTCATAGTTTGGCCAGTCCTGCAACTTATGGTCTGAAGCAACTTGTATACGTTTTTCATGATGCAATTTTTGACTGACACATTAAATGTTCATTCATACTGACATGAAACAAAGAGTAAACATCACTATTTGCAGCTGCAAGAGGACCCTCTAGGCTTTTGACATCCATTTGTTGTTCCGCTACTGCTAAAGCAGTTGACAGCCGACGATCCAATTATATGGCAACATGGCTTGCCATACTTTGACCAGCTGCATTTAATTTATTTATATTATATATATATATATATATGATAGTGGGGGGGGAAATAGAACTACCATAAGTGCTGTATGTTTGTAATGCATACTTATAGCTCTGTAATTATTTATTTATTTATTGCATATCTCCAAGTCTTCTGCTAACACCTTTAAGCTTGAACTCACTGCCAGCTGTTTCTTAATTTGTGTTTTGTATTGAAATTGCAAATATGCATTTAATCTGTGCACTGCATGTCTGGGCAGGTTTGCAAAGTTGTCTCTGTGCGTTTAAGTTGAAGGAGAGTGCAGCTGCAGTGTTGACATGCCAGCTATGCCGTTGCTCAGCTAATGAACACCAATGGAAAGCCATGCTGAATATGAGGTAATGATGTGTTACAGGTGCAAATGAAGCACAGCTGGATAAATGTCAGTACAAAGCTGTGATGCTATAAAGTACAACAGTTATGGGTTGTCTGGTAATTATGGTGCATGCAGTGTCATTTCATACAGATTTAGCAGCACTAAGTGTGCTCTTTAACATTCAGTTTTAATAAATGAAGCCCTATTTAACATTCAACTTTTATAAAGCATGGAAAACCACAAATATATAATAAAGGATATTCAAAAATCACATAAATTTGAGAAAATACATTCTTTACATTTCCTGGGATCTTTTAAGTAATAAACATTCTCATTTCATGAATGTTTCTTTTAAAGGGTAAAAAGCCTGTGACAGCTTTAAATACAGAAACTACAAAGCTTTGTATCATATTGAACCCTTCTGACATCACAAAAATACATATTTACTTTATCTTCATAGAACATGTAGACAACCATCTGTTTATCCTGTTTAACCCCACAAAAGCTTGGATGGCCTGTGAAAATCAAACAAATGAAAAATGACAGATGGAAGGAAGATGGCCAGTACTCTTTCTGGAAAATATATACACCAGTAAGTAGAAATATTGTAAAACTTTTTTTTGAACTTCCTCTTCAAGACAACCTTGTTGCACCTTTGATTTGCTTTGTAATCACAAATAGATGATGCCAGAACATCCCTGTTGAACAGCAGATAATGGTGGAGTCCCAACAATGAGAACTTTACGAGAACATGAACTGCAGTTTCTGTAAGAAACCATCATGTGATGATTATCCGTTTATGCAGCCTGTATAAAAACTTTTGTTTAATGATTAGAGTTCAAATTAAACAACTTCTATTTCATGAGGTTGTTACGGTATACAGTATGTACCATACTTTCTGCCTTAAGAGTCGCACCACCATATAAGTGATATCTGTCCAATTATGTCTAATAAAAGTGGAAAAAAAAGCATAAATAAATCGCTTCGCCAAATAGGTCGCATCCATTATGCATCACCGCTGACCACCTGGAAATGGTCGGTGTTGTGCCAAAAACTGATTGGCTGCCAAATGGCTAGAGGACTTTAACAAGAATTTAAGCAGATTAACACTTCAAAACAATTATTTGTTTGCTCGACATTATAGTAAAAGCGTGTCTCAGTTGAACTTTTCCTTAATAAATGCACTTAATGGTCAAATCTGCCTGGGCGGCGCAGCAAAATGAAGCTCCAGGAGTTCCGGAGCGAGACGAAGGTGGCTTTGGTATGGCAAGCCAAGTGTCTCATTAATACCCACTTTTACCTATTAATGAGACACATGGCTTGCCATATGACTCAAGGGCCCTCTAGTGGTTGAAAATGGTAGTGTTCTATATTTTCCATGTCAGAATGAATGAAATCATTAGATCTCAGCCAAAAATTGGGTTATAAGTATGGGGGAAAAACATAAAATAGTTGCTTCGGACTAGAAGTCGCAGGACTGCTAATGTATACAAAAAGATGTGAATTATAATCCGGAAAGTACGGTAGGATGTAAAAAATAAAATATAAAAATCCACTAACAGAAACCAAAAGTTTCATGGACATAGCTGGTAACTTTTGACATGAATCTGGTCATGAGACAGACCTAGATATAAAAGATAAGTGAAGTGATAGATGAGTGAATGCAGGAGAGTGGATTGGAACAAAGAACGGGTGGAATGGCTCTCTAGACAAAAAATATCAACATCTAAAGAATGACAGGAAACTACAGGGACTAAAGCAGAACATTCATAGCAGATGATTTTACAAAATATGAAGAAGACTAACTGTAACCCAAATCCTAAACCTGGGAGACAATCAGACTAAAAAGCATAGAAGATCAAAACATAAAACTATGACAACAAAGGCTGGATAATGTTTTCTACAATGTTGTTGTTGGTAAGCTGATGGGATTTAACTCAGCACCTCACACATTCACTCAGATACTCTGAAACCTCTCTACTACAGACTCCAGTCTGCAATACTTCAAGCTTGTTCTATAAATGT
This sequence comes from Nematolebias whitei, assembly GCF_014905685.2. NCBI lineage: Eukaryota > Metazoa > Chordata > Actinopteri > Cyprinodontiformes > Rivulidae > Nematolebias > Nematolebias whitei. The sequence continues at coordinate 34,828,497 of NC_056515.1, read as the reverse complement.
GTGATCTGCAGTGTGTCGATACCAAGAGTTCTTTCACTGAATGGGTTTTATTAATGTGTATCTGAAAGAAAATGTGGTAATTGTTTAATAAAACAATTCAGTATTTCAAATTTGACTAAAAAGCATCTAACATAGTAAAAGGTTGTGTTTCAATACTAACATGACAGTATTCACTCTTTTGCAACTTACAAACACACTATTCACATTAATTATACAGATAAAGCACTGAATTAGAATATGGATGATTTTACAAGTGTTAAGAATACAGTATTTACAAAATCCTGGTTAATTTGAGTGAAATCATAATTTTTTCCTAAATTGTCCTTTGATTTGATATTTCTATACTATGTTTAGTGAAAACTAAAACGTGTGAAAATTGCCTTTCTTCACCATGAATGTCCAATGTGATTATAGTTTGATTTGAATGAGCTGTTTTCATCTTTGTGAAATGTAAAGGTGAGCTCACAGTTAATTACAGTTCACATTATAATGCTGCTCACAATATTCCAATTTTTTGTGTTGTAAGTACCATATTTTCCATACTACAAGTCGCTCCAGAGTGTAGGTGGCATCAGTTAAAAAAATGCCTCATGAAGAGGAAAAAAACATATGTGTGTCGCATTTATTTAGAAGTGTATTTCACAAAGTGCAAGAACACACATTGCATTTTACTTATGTTAAGTTTTTCTCAGTTGTTTCTAAGTGAATGTTTCTGTGGGGGTGGGGTTAGCGGTAAAGGAACAAGACGGCCCTTGTGTGGCTGCAAATGGTAATGTTTACTCTCTGGTTCATGTCAGTATGAATGAACATTTAACACGTCAGTCAAAAACGGCATCATGAGTAGAGAAAAACACAAGTTGCTTCAGACTATAAGTTGCAGGACTGGCCAAACTATGAAAAAAAGTGTAACTTATGATCTGGAAAATACTGTAAGGAGTTGTGCCTTTTCTAAACAGGTCCATAAAAAGAGACAGTGTGCAATTAATGCACCAGGCATCCCAAAATTATGACTTCTGTTACAAGCAGCTTGAGGGGAAGACAGGACATTAGTTCGGTGAGTTGAACTCCAGCCCATATTGCAGTGAAGACGCTGCACGTGATGTATCAGCTGAGCTCGTGTCCCAGGAGCTGCCCTCAGAAGAAAAGTTGTGATAAGTGTACACAACCCACTGCTAGACATTTAGAGAAGTTTGTGGGCTACTACACCTGCTGGAAACACACACTGGTTGCAGCCCACTCTTCTGCTTCTTCAAAAGGAGATGTCCGATTTTGACTGGCTCATTTACCGCAGCCTTAGGCGATCAACACCACCAACACTCTCCCTCTACCCCTCAACTGATCGGTTTTCCTACCACACTTCCTATTCACCCACCATTTTCTCTGTTTACTCCTTTATTTCTGTGTCGTCACTTTGATTCTCCTTTCAGTTAAACCATTTAGAAAGACACTCCCAAGTCTTATAGAAGCAATGTTATGAAATGTACTTTTCTTGTTCTTTCTTATTTATGGGTTCTGCCATCTGCTGTACATCTAGTAAAAACGTATCTAGGTACCTAAAGTTTGACATTATCAACATGATATCCATATACCACTATCACTTTATAGTAACATGTTAAAGAAAAATCCTGGCCGGTTAGCTCAATTGTCTTATTATAATCTCAAAGTTGGATTTTACTTCAGTTTAGTTTGTATAACTTGTTTGCCAGCACTAATCATAGGTGTAGTTAATTACCGTATTTTTCGGACTATAAGGCGCACTTAAAATCCTTTACTTTTCTCAAAAATCGACAGTGAGCCTTATAATCAGGTGCACCTTATGGATTAACTGGTTGTGCTTACTGACCTCAAACCACTTTTATGTGGTTATTGTGAATGAGTTGAATAAAGTTTGACCTATATGACTGTTTTGTTTCACTTATTGTGCCTTACAGTCTGAAAAATACGGTAGCAACAATGCCTTTAAAAAAAAAAAAACACGCGTTTATAAATATAGCTTTAAGTATTTTTTTCTTCATCACATTTTAGTAAGCAAAAAAATAATATGCATAGGTTGAACTAGGAATGTTAAAAAAAAAAACATGTTTACTTCATGCCCATTGTGTGTAATATTAATAAATTATATGAGTATTGGATATACTGGTAGAAGGATGATAGAAATGCAGCTGCCAGGAAAAAGACAAAGAGGTGATATATGGGTGCAGTTAGAGAGGACATGGAGGTAGATGGAGTGAGGACAGTAGATGCAGAGGGAGAATGACCCCCCGTGGCAAACCCTGAAGAGGGAAAAGCCAAAAGAAGGAGGCAGTAATTTTATAGCTTTAGTTCCAAACTGTAAGAGTCCATTTGTTACAGCCCATGATGGCATTCATTTGAAAACACCATTTTATTGTATAAAACTGCTTGATCAATTACATTAAATGAGTCTGGCTGAGCCCTGTGATGGACTTGCGACCGGTCCAGTGTCCTTCGCCTCTCGCATAGTGATTGCTGGACACCGGCGATCCCTGCGACCCAAAAAGGAAGAAGCAGGTAAAAGATAATGGATGGATGGAATCTGGCAGATGCACCCTTCATTTGTTAGTTACAAAATGTTAATGTGTCACTATGTCAGTAATTATGCAATCAGTGGCTACAATTTCGTCATTCTGGGGACTTATCTGACAAATGTGTCAAATGCCAAATGAACTGGCAAGCACAATGAGCAAAAAGCTACAGACGTGTTTAAAAAAAGAGGAGTATTTAATAATAGGGCGGCTGTGGCTGAGTGGTCCTCCAATACAAGAGTTGGGGGTTAAAATCCAACAGTAGTCACATGCCAAAGTGTCCCTGGGCAAGACACTGAACCCCTCGTTGCCTCCGATGTGTGTCCCATCGGTGTGTGAATATGATAAAGCTCTGATCAGTCTCTTTAGAATGATTTGTTCAATTAGCTTTGTAAAGATCTAGTTGAGTGCTGTATGAATGGGTAAATGAAGACACAGATTGTAGTGTAAAGCGCTTTGAGTGTCTTGATCAGATAGAAAGGCACTATACAAGTACAGTCCATTTACCATTTATTTGGTTAAGAAGTTATAATTTTTTTTCAGTGCTTGAACAACCCACTTAAATGATGGGTTGCCTTGCTCAAAAACTATGCATTAGAGATGCACAAACCATCTGCAACTAAAGACAGTCAAGAACTTATTTGAAATTTGTTAATTTGTTTTACAAAACTTAACTGCAGTAAATGGTAGGAAACATGTTCTTGTAGGCAGTACAGTATGTCAGCTCGTTGTTTTTTTTAGTGCCGTTTTAGGCAAATTCTGTGCATGTTCCCACCAAGGTTCTGACTTCAGCCTCTGCCTGCAGATACACACAAGTCACATTTTGTATAATTTGTATTTTCAGGATAAAATGGGGCCAGCAACAAAAGAAACTCGAAACAAAACTCCCTAACGAACAAAATCCTTTTTCTATGTAACCTTGAGAAGCACTTCAGTGCTAGTCCCACTTATTCGTTCCATTTGCCAGGGACTTTTGAGAATGCTGATTGCAGGTCATTCTCCGTGTGCATCACACCACCTTGTTTTCCTTTTTCACTCTGTCCTCCATCTTGCACCTCCTCAGTTGGCTGCTGTAATGACTCAATTTCCCCTCTGGCATTCCTTGCCCTCAGGGATCAATAAAGTTAATCTTATGTTGCCTTACCTTATCTCATCCTGGATTCCAGCCTCATTAAGACAGGCGGGAACTTTTGCCATATAGGAGCTGGATAAATGGAGGCTCAGGACCAACAAATGAGCCCAAGGCAATAGATCTAGTGTTAGCACAGGTATGCTTTAATAATTCTGGATCTGAGATTTGTGTAGGTCGCATGTCTCTTTTTTTTTTGTCATTTGTAAGGTTTGTCATTTCAGAAGGGGGTTTTCAGCCTATATCACAAAATGCAGCGTGTTACCTGTTAAACAGTGTCTGAAAGTAACAGACGATGAGCCAAAGGCATTCACCTAAAATCAAGTTTATCTGAGAAAGATGTCCGTCTTTGTCATAAGTATCTCGGAGCAAATAAAATGCATTTAATGAGGTTTTTCTGCAGCATCAGACCAAGTAGTCCTGTCAGAACAGAAACTAAAACACAGCTATCTTGGTAAAAAATGTAAAATATTATTCAATCTTAAAAAAAAAATGTTCTAAGGCTTTTCTTATATGATCCTGAATTTTAGCTGCTGGAAGATCTTTAAGGTCTTTTGACACCAAATGTTTGTTTGTTTGTTTTCTATTGATTGCATTACTCTTTTAGTCAACAGGAATTCCACAAATAAATCACAATGAATTGGATGTTGCTCTTTTATTTTTATTATTTTTGTAATCTATCCATCGTGTATATTCAGTAGAAATATATTTATGGTTAAAAAAAATAAAAAAATAAAATAAAACTTATGAATACTCAGCGGGCAGCACGGTGGCGCAACTGGTAGAGCTGCTGCCTCTCAGCGAGCAGGTCCCTGGTTCAAACCCCGGTCCAGGGGCCCTCTGGGTGGAGTTTGCATGTTCTCTCCGTGCATGCGTGGGTTTTCTCCGGGTACTCCGGTTTCCTCCCACAGACCAAAAACATGCATGTTAGGCTGATTGGTAACTCTAAATTGTCCCTAGGTGTGAGTGAGGGAGTGAATGGTTGTTTGTCTCGTTTGTCTCTATGTGTCCCTGTGATGGACTTGCGACCCGTCCAGGGTGTACCCCGCCCCTCGCACAGTGATTGCTGGACATGGGCACCAGCAACCCCCGTGACCCAAATTGGAATAAACGGGTAAAGATAATGGATGGATGGATGAATACTCAGCAGGGGCGATTCTAGTATCTGCCCTTTTAGGGGTGCTTAGCCACCAGTGCCGATGACGGCTCTTGGCTTTGAACAATGTGGTGGACATTGGCGTCAGAATCATAATATCAGAATCATAATATGAGGGGGACACATTGGTGGTGGGGGGGGGTCTGAAGGGTTAGGGTCCTCCCCCAGAAGATTTTGAATAAATTAGATGACATTTCCTGCATTCTGGTGAATTTTAACATCTATGTTAACATACATAAGTATGGTACACAAACATTTGATTCAATAACTATTTTAGAGAGCTCAGCACAACAAGCTAAGCTAAGCTAGTGGCATGCAATACAGATGTGCTAGCTAAGATGTTATAGTCGTAGCACTCTGCTGTACATTACACAACCTAAATAACACTTTGTACAAGATCAGTTTAAACTGACCATAAAAACTAAAACTTATGCAACCAGAAGTTGCAACATATATCTACATACAGCGTACACAGAACAAAGCACTACTAGCTTCAAACATTAACCTTTAATTTAAACCACTAAACATAAAATGTAATTATGACCGAAAATGGGGGATTTACTTGCAGTTACATTCATACACATGAACACGTGGTACTTCCTGTTTATCACTGTTGCATTCAGATGCTCATGAGGTCAGCTGCTTGGCTTTATCCATCTTTTACATTTTCTCAAACTCACTTAGCATTTGGAAATGGAATAAACTGTATTCCACTCTCTAAATGAGGTCTATTCAACTAAACTGCTCCGGGGTCCACAGGTACTGAAAACCAGCAGCTCAGGGGCTGGACATCCAGCAATTAAAGTCATTATGTAAATAAACCAAGTATTACAATGATCTGTTACCTTTTAATTGTGTTTTGTTGCATTGAATCATAAATGCAATAAACATATGTAACCCAAAACCAAACTTTACTTTTCAGTGGTGCAGGGTTATAATTTAGGGGTGCTTGAGCACCCCCAAAAGAGGCTAAAATTGCCACTGGTACCCAGTCTATCTGATCTTGAGGAGAAGAACATAGTTGTTGTGTGAATTATTTCCCACAATGCAACATTTACTTTTAACATGACGCCATATATTAATCAACATGGTGAAACTCTTACTGCCAAGGTGTATCAAACCACCATTCCTTCATAGACAAGCAGCACCTAGTCCAGTGTAGAAGTCAGTAAAATATGTTTCTACATCATTATTCATGTGCAGAATATTATTTGCAAGGTTTTGATAAAAAAAACAGTGAGTGCTCATTTCCAGTTGCTCCCTGTATGATCAGTGTCTTTTTACCATTTGACCTTGTTCCTTTTGGCTGAACTCTACCGTCACAGTAATAAGTCAAAAAGGCTAATTAACCTCCTGCAGCACACACACAGTTGCATATTTCCGCACACACACGTAAGGCATCTGTGAATAATCTCATCAGCATGATTGCTGTCTTTTGGGTGCAAAGCCTGGGCAGCGCTTCTCGGGTCAGACAAACCTTGCCCTGCTGTCTTGGTGCAGAGTCAAGCAGCCTAATCTCCCACCTCCAGCTTCCCATGCAAAGTCAACACTGGCTGCCTCCTTCATTTACCTTGTTAGCTAACTGACAGTGTGCTGTCTGGTCTGCAGCTTAAAGGCTTTAATGAGCAGAGGGCCTCGTTAGCAACGCGCAGATAGCTGGAAACAAATGGGCTTGTTAAGTCCAGGCCATGCATATTCCTAATTAGCCATTTTGCAGTGTTTGATAGTATAAACCTTCTGATGAAAGAAAGTGTATTTCATAAAACATGAAACATAAACTCTAGAGTAATCCCTTTCTGGCGGGTCAGAAGACTTTACCTTTTTATTTTTTATTTATGCTGGATGATTTCCATAAAAGGCAGCCTCTAGTTTACAGAAACATCCTAATCGTTTTTTTGAGTAAATAGTTAATTCCTTTCATGACTAAAAACTAGTGCGAGCTGCGAAAAAGTTTTAGATCCCTCATGAACAGTCAGGGGAAGCTGGCTGTTGTTGCCGTTGGCATTTTTTTTTTGTTATATATACACATTTTTATTTTGTTGTTTATAGATGTTTTTTTTTTTAAATCTAATTCATTGACTAGCAAAAATATTTTTTACATTGTTAAGTTGGATGATGAAAGATATGGGAATTCGGAGACAGTTTTTTTTTAGACAAGCATTCAAATATTTCAAGAAAGATAAATCTACCTATGATCTAACTAACATGTGTGTTCTGTTTTTTACAAAGATCTGATCATGTTTAAAGGATTTCCTCTGGGTTAAGTCCCCATATTCAACCATTTTCCTTTTTTGTTACTCTTTAAGGCAGAATTTGCTCCAAGCAACAAGCTCAGCAAATCTCTTAAAAGTCCATTTCCTTAAATTAACCACATGGGGGAAAATGCTTGAATGTGATGGAGGAAAACTTCTAATCTTGCAACAAATATAAATACTTTTTTTTATGTGTAAATCTGACATTTTATGACTGTTTGAGAGACCACAACAGAACTAAACTGGTTTCAGTTAAAAAAAAAACACACCCCAGTACAATATTCATCAAAATAAACTAGCTACGTTTGTGTTTTATTTAAATAATAATTTTTAAAAATGCTACTATAAATATTATTCTAAATGACTGAACATTATAAATAAAGTCAAAGACCAGGAAATGCTTAAAGGAAATGTTATCACTCATCACATGTATGATGAAGTTTGAAACTAAGAATCTTTATTTTAAAAAAAAAGTTATGCACAATCATACATGAATTAATTAAATTTTGTTCAATCTGTTAGAGTTCTTGAAACACTGGTGCACCTCAAAAAATAAGAATATCATGAAAATACTGTTTTTTTGTCTCACTTCAGGAAGTGAAACTCGCATTACGCTAGTTACACATACAGTGAAATATTGCAAGCCTTTATTCCTCATAATGTTGATGATTATGGCTTACAGATAATGAAAACCTGAAACTCAGTCTCTCAGAAAATTAGAATATTGTGATAAAGTTCCAAATTGGAAACTTATGCACACTATGTGCAGACAAATCCTAGACAAGAGCAAATGTCACATTCCTCAAGTGAAGCCACTGCTGAACCAGAAACAACATCAGAAGTGTCTTACCTGGCTGAGGACTTCAGAAAACACAGATGATCAACACCAGCACATGTCATGGCACCCCAAATCACCACTGACTGAGAAAACTTCACACTGGACGTCAAGCAACGTGGATTCTGTTCCTCTCCGCTCTTCCACCAGTCTCGGGGAAGGTAGCTCTGCCCAGGTAAGATGACGATCTGCCTTATGGTGTGTTGAAACCAAGTTCAGGATGATGACAAGAGGCTTGAGGTAAAAAGTCCAATGTATTTATTCACCAAAAACAAAACTGGCAGGGCAGCTTACTCACAGGTTAGGGCGAACAGGACGGGAGGTATATATATATATATATATATATATATATATATATATACACATACATACATACACACACACTCACACACACCCTCACCGTAGGTACAAATACCTAGTAAGCCATGATTTACCAAAGCCTAAATAAAGAATTACTAAATGGATTCTTGTATTCTAAACTTTAATAAACCATAGCTACATTGCCCTGAATGCCTTGACTCGTAAACAACATCTTAAAGTACCAATGACTGGAATTTCTGGAAACAACTAAACAACCAATTTAATTCACTAAAATATTTCACTTTTCATACACTTGCCTTTATTTCATTAGTAATTTACCCACTGTTTAGTTAATATCTTATACATCAAATTAAATAATTGATAATGAAACTGCATTACCATTTTCATGGGTAATTGATAAAGCAATTAGCCATCTGCTGATGAGGCTGATCTCGCAACACATGCTGATGAGTGTAATCTATGCACACACTGACAAAGATCAGAGGACGCACGCTCACAGCTGTCACCAAGTTTTATTTTGTACTGTGTTTCTACAATATCGCCTCAAAATGAGGCTTCGCCGTGTGTTTTGTTGCTGACCCTTCAAATCACGAGCATGTTGTAGTGTATTAGTATAAATGCTTGTTTGTGTGTGGCAGTTTGCCGTATGTCTTTGAAATTTAAGGTAGCGTACATTTTAACATAAATGATTTTAGATCCATACAGGAGTTCACTCACCTGTGGTGAAGCCATCTGACTACACTATGACACCAGTAAGTGTCATTTAATAGCCTCCACCTGCACCACTGTGTGCTGCCATATTTTCAATTGCACTTCACCAAAGATCATTACTTTTCCTGGAACTTAAGGAGTCTAATGGGGAGCGTAATAGGCACAATGATAGTTAGGAGCTGCATTTAGCACTGCCCAACATCAAATTTGTTGTGTTTCTCTGGAAAGATATCAAAATCATCAGCCTCAAATGGATCTCAAACAGGGATGATGCAGTAAAGTTTTACTGTAAGAATGACTCTGGAACTTAGTTTCAAATCTGAGTAAAGTATTTTAAAGAATTCTCACTTTGAAGTAAACTTTTTATTTTCTATTGAACAATTTCCTTTCATCCACAAATCATCCAAACAGGCCTATGGAATATGCCTCTTAATGATTAGTCAACCTTCAAACTGAAGTCAGACATACTTTGTATAATTGCATTGACACTAAGCAGCTTTTACTGAAGAACGTGCCGTTCACTTTGCCTCCTGAGCTTCCCAAGGGTGATACTGGGAAGTATAAATGCAAGTCATATAATCATGAGAAGGAAACAAAAAATAATAAAAAATCCAAATAAAACCAAAGGACAACAGATAAAAGTGATTATTTTGATGTTGCCATGAATATTCATGAATGTATTCATGATAATATATTGTAAGATATTTTTATTTGTTTGTTTGTTTTGGCAATGCCCAAAAGGAAATACAGAAAACAGGCATTGAATTCAGATATTGAAATGTATTCACCTTCATTTCATAAAGACCAGTTTATACATAAATGAATAACTCTGTTAACTATACGAGTTGTGTTTTTAAATTGTATATGGTATCTAGTTTTTGGAATTTTTTAACATTATTGATTTTTTTATGGATTATGGAAAAACTTTTTATTACTATTTGTTCTTAATTGTTGTGATGTGATGTTTTTAAGCTACTAATTTGACTGGGGGACGGCGAGAAATGTAATTTTAATTATTTGTATGTCTGAACATATGATGAAATAGACAATAAAGTAGACTTGACTTGACATAAATAAATGATTGAATGATTGAATGAATGAATGAATGAATGAAACAAAATCTGTACTTTTATCTTATTGATTAATATGCCCCTAATCTGTCCCTAAATTAAAAATATGTGTGCAAATGTTGGGAACAGCTGCCAACTTGAGGATTAAAAAGGTGACAAGGGTGACAAAATTCAATAAATGAATACACCAGACAATAAATTTATGTAAATTTCCAGTTAAATTAATAATTTTACTATGACATAAATAAATGTATTAATAAATAAATGTACCATTAAATATCCAATTAAATAATTAACTGTATCACTTAATTATTTAACACACCAGCAAATCATTAAATAGGACATTGAATTATGAAATGCACGATTAAATAATTAAAATAGTCTTAAATATGTAAATGTACCTTTAAAATAATGACATTAAATATTTAAATGTAATTTCAATATTTTTTTTATTTATTAAAAAAAATGCATGTAATTATTTCACTATTTATTTATTTCATGGCTCTCATGCAGCCATGCCGTCATCAATCAATCAATCAACCTTTATTTATACAGGTAAATCCTATTGAGCCTCGAGGACTCATTTACAAGAGAGACCTGATTTCAACAAAGAAAGATGACAACAATGGACAACAGCAACAACAATAAACAGTTATAAAAAAGCATACTACAGGGTTTTTTTTGTTTGTTTGTTTTTCATGCCGTCATAAAATTATGTTAACTGTCAACGTCCCTCATCAAACTCAGCTGGGGAGACAAGTGAGACTCGTCAACATACTCCGACGTCTGACTGGCTGCACCACACAGCAAGTCAAGACAAATCAACCATATTGATTGACACACCGTAAATAAGGGGGTGGTAATTTTCTTTACGTAGATTTGGATGAAAACTACTTTCATGAAACAACTCAGACACTCGGCATTCCAAGATGAGGGGAAAACATTGAAAAGTTGTTCAGGGCTTCTACGATAACCAATTTAATTTAAGTAGATCTGAAGCAGACTCCACAGAGTCATGCTGCAAATGAATGTGTGTCATTTACAAGTTGACAGTTTTCCAGTTTCACCATTGTTGGTAGTCAGAAAAAAAGCTGGAGGATCGCAGCAACAAGCTGCATGATTCTCATAGTTTCAAAGTTTAAAACAACTTTCAACTCACCTAGGGCTCAAAAATGTCTAAATGGTTCTGATGGAGAGAACAAACTCCTCCCAGAAAGATCCACGGCCAGGATGCGATACGGCAAGCTTCTCGCTGAGAGACGGCAGCTCTACAAACTGTGCCACCATGACACTCTCTGAATAAATATTGTGAAATGTTGAGACACATCTGAGGTGCATGCTATTTGTACTAACAGTTTTTGAACGGGGCATCGGTGGTTCAGCCTGAGGGAAGAGGCAATGAGTGCTGCCTGCCTTTAGCTTTTTAGGCTTTTTAGCTAGTGCGCCTGTATTTCACTATTTCACACCACTAGCTTAGCGCTATGTCAGTTCCGTTGGGTGGATGGGCACAATTCGGTTCGGTAGGCGGAGCGCTCAGTTCTGTTAACAGGGCGGGGTGCCCTGTTAGTGTAATGGTCGGGGAAACACTGATGTCATTATTTGAAAAGGTACATTTATGTATTTAATGGGACATTTAATTGTTTAATTGTGCAGTAATGGTATAATCAATGATTTATTAATGTATAAAATAATTAAACAAGACATCGATTTATTTAATGGGGCATTTGCATTATTTTATTTCATGGTGCATTTATTTATTTAATTTTGTCACCAACGTGCATTTGTTTACATTCAGAAACATCCAGATTGACAAAGAAATTTGTGCCATAAATGTAAGGGCCTATCACAATATTTTAATTTCTTTCAGGCTATCAAAGTAAGTTAAACTTTTTGATGTAATCTCAATCTAGAGATTAATTTTCTTTTTCTGTTTTGTCTCAATTTTTCCTGATTAAAAGTTTGAGGTGCAAATATATACGGACGCCAACATTTGAGATCAATTTACACATTAAACAAACAAGGAAATACATTACTATACTTTAGGCATTCACATTTCAGTTTCCCTATATTTTGTTTTTATTATAATTATCTTTTTGCCTTGAACATGCACACTAAGCAGGGTAACTGAGACAATTAGACTGTTTTCATTTATTTATGCAAATTTTAATTTAAATATTTTTTCTACTTTATTGCATGGAATTTAAGTGAACCTTTTAGTCATCTGGTCCTTTTGGGTTGTTAGACAAGCTTTTCCTTTCGGCAAACCCCGATGCAGATAAAATATTCATGCCTGCTTGTTTAAAAGAATCCCACCTAGTTAGATTGAACTTCAGGGCTGCTTGCACAGAATTTTTATCTACCTGAATAAGTAGGTAAAAGTTAAAAAAAAAAAAAAAAGGCAATTTTTTGCATATTTTGTTTCACTGTGGACGTTTTTCAAAAGACTTGTCGCTACTTGTCCACAGGGAAGTTTTAAATTGGTCATCACAGCAAGTTTTTTTTAGTCGCTGACACTTTGTGCTACAAGAGCAGCGGGCTGATGAATGGCTGGCTAGTGAGCAGAACGACGTTCTAATCAATCTTTAATGATAATTTGGACATTTGTTAATTTTCCATCGGGTTTTCTTGAAGTGGCTCAGACGTAAAAGTCTTGCCATCTATTTGCTTGTTCTTACATCTTTCATCTGCTCTTTGTTCTCTCTCCGTGCTTTCCTAATTCTGCTGCCCAGCGCTGTTTAATCTGAATTTCCCCAGCTTCATTCTTACGTTTTATCACTTCTCAATCAGGATTGTCTTCTTTCTTCTTCATCCAGTTTCTGTTAACTCTCTTTTGACATCGTTCTGATTTTTTTTCTCACTTGCTTTCTGTAACTTCTCCTATCTCTTCTCTCCTCTTCAGGCAGCCAATTAATTTTGTCTAGTGCTAATTCCTCATGAGTGCCATGTAGTGGCTGCTCAGTGGGAGGATCCATAAGGATTTAACGTGTTTATTAAAAGTTTGACTGCAGGTCGATCTGAGACTTCTCCCGGCAGCCTCCTTCCTATCTCTGTCTGCAGGACAATGCACAGCATGTGTTTGTGTCTGTTTATTCTCTCGGTTGGAATTCCTCTGGGCTGCAGCTTGGCAAATGATTTTCAATAACTGTGACATGTTGGGTGGTTTAAAATGAAACAAGCAGTCACAGGTGGCTGGGTAATGAAGGCTTTGCCTTCTGAAATTTATCCCACTATTGATGATTTATTGTCACAGTAGTGAAATTGAGCAGAAAATGAAACTATTTCTTACATCTTTTACTCTGTTTAACAATGCACAGTTGCATCGAGAGCTTTTCGGGAAAGCTTTCAGAGGTAAACCGTTTTGTGTTTCACATTTAAGGTGTGAGTTTTCTCCCTGGTGTAACACGTTATAAAACTCTTCAACAGTTATTTCATGAGAGGTGGTTAATGGAGCAGATGTGAGATTTTTTTTTTTTACCTTGTGGATTCTTGTATTAAAATGTATTTTTAAAATGCTAGAATAAAAATGTAGTTACTTGAGCTGAATTAATGGATCGAAATAGGGCAAAAAACAGCAATTTTGGTATTATCTTTAAGTATGGAAAAGTTGATAGACTGAAAGGAATCAGATAATTAGTTTGGATTATATGTTTTTGTTGTTGATATAATTAATATTTTTGTTATGATAAAATATGCAAATCGTTTAATTAAAAACATGCAATAACTGTGCATTAAGACTGGTGCATAAATATGTGCACATAATTAAGTATTTGTCCTGATGCATGCTCATTAATCCAGGTTAACATGGTTAAGTCAGGTCTTCATGACCTCAGAAGAATCCGTCCAGTGGACCTGACTCAATCTTGTTAGATAGTCAATAAATAATTGCAGTTTTAGTTTTAGAAATAAGACCATACTTCTATAATATTTTGTACCTATGGTGTACATGGTAGACTGTTTATTTGTTAAGGTCATTAGAAAAAAACAAATAAAACAACTTTCCAGCATCAAATAATGTATGCATTATCCATTTTCATAATACTTTTTTCTATACTACTACTAGGGGAGGTCCTAGCCTTTTTGGTGCCCTGGGAGAACCTCCAAGTCTGCGTCACCCAAGTTCCCCCACCAGGACACGCTCCGCTGATACATATCGATTAGATTACCATGTACCATCACAGACACTCTCAAAATGTCTTTAAATATTTAATTTGAAAAACTTGAAATAGAAATAATAAATACTGAAGACAATAATTGCCATTAAAATAAGGCATGTCTAAATTGTACCAATAGAAGAACACATGAGAAAATCTGTGTACAACGATTGCAATTTGATCAAGACACAAATTTCACTGCACAACTGTAAGGAAAGGTCTGACCTGTTTTGAACAAGACAATTTACACGATTGCACGGCAACAAGAAAATACAGATTAAAGTGCACAGCTACTGAACACTTGTTCAAAACTTCGCAAAACATTAACAAAGTCCATGCTCAATAATTCAGGTATACAATCCAACATTTTTCAGTCAGGTCATCTGGACAGTTTCTTTTTTTGTTGTGCTGAAACGTTCCACCTTCAATCAGGAAGGCTTCATCAGTCAAGGAAACACAACAAAACTGATTCTTCCCCCAACAGCTTACTCCAAAGTGGAACAAACCAGTTCTGTTTGTGATGTTCCACTTTGGAGTAAGCTGTTGGGGGAAGAATCAGTTTTGTTGTGTTTCCTTGACTGATGAAGCCTTCCTGATTGAAGGCGAAATGTTTCAGCACAAAAAAAAAAAAAGAAACTGTCCAGATGACCTGACTGAAAAATGTTGGATTGCAAAATATTATGCAACATGTTATGCAACCCTCTGCCCTCCCCCTTATTGAGGGGAGGGGCCGGCCTGGGCAGCTGCCTATATCACCCATATCAGTAACTGCCACCGACTACTACCACCACTACCACTGCTACTACAATTACTACTACCACCATCACAACTGCCACTATTATGGTACAAATACCACTACTACTACCACTATTACTATTACCACGTATACAGTACTATTACCACTTATACAGTACTACTACCGCTACTACTACTACTACCACTACTACCGCTACTACTACCACCACTACCACCGCTACTACTACCACCACTACATTACTATTACCACTACCACCACTATCACTTATACGGTACTACTACCACTACCACCAAC
>NC_056515.1:34803042-34812878 GCF_014905685.2 Nematolebias whitei | reverse complement strand
CTGAAGAGTAAGAGTCTGCCCTCATTTGCAACTCCGAGTCTGTACAGTGATGTGATAAGCTGATGACAGCATGTCAACACCATCGCAGAGGAAATATTAAAATGCTTATATTTAGCATGTACATTGTTTACTGAATGTGCCTCTTCCGTTCAGTATGTTACTGTTCAATGATCAGAAATGAAGTGAAAGTCCATTTGAGGCTGGTCGGCTTCATTTGAGCTGTGTAGCCCCATTCAAAATCAAATGGATGATTTATATAGAGGGCAGCACGGTGCAACTGGTAGAGCTGCTGCCTCTCAGCGAGCAGGTCCCCGGTTCAAATCCCGGTCCGGGTGCCTTTCTGGGTGGAGTTTGCACGCTCTCTCCGTGTATGCGTGGGTTTTCTCCGGGTGCTCCAGTTTCCTCCCACAGATCCAAAACATGCATGTTAGACTGACTGGCAACTCTAAATTGTTCCTAGGTGTGAGTGAGAGAATCCAATAATTGTCAGCCGGGTCATCTGGGCAGTTTATTTTTTTTATAGAGACGTTTCGCCCTCTATCCAGAGGGCTTCATCAGTCAGAAGAATGAATGGTTGTTTGTCTCGTTTGT
Organism: Nematolebias whitei; assembly: GCF_014905685.2. Classification (NCBI taxonomy): domain Eukaryota; kingdom Metazoa; phylum Chordata; class Actinopteri; order Cyprinodontiformes; family Rivulidae; genus Nematolebias; species Nematolebias whitei. Next base: position 34,812,287 of record NC_056515.1, on the reverse strand, counting down.
CTCTATGTGGCCCTGTGATGGACTTACGACCTGTCCAGGGTGTACCCCGCCCCTCGCACAGCGATTGCTGGACATGGGCACCAGCGACCCCCATGACCCAAAATGGAAGAAGCGGGTAAAAGATAATGGATGGATGATTTATATAAATTACCTGATGGATGAAAAGGCAGGAGGTTACTGGTTACCAAAATCACATTGCATCACTTGAGACAGACATCAAAGTCAAAAGTCAAAGTTTATTTGTCATACACACCACATGTGGTACATGTGGTGGAACAAAATTGTGTACACAGGGTCCCAGTTACATCCAACAAAAGTATACATTGTCAAGAAATACAGTAATAAGATCTAAGATATGAACTTAGAAAAACGTTAAACTAAAAATACGCTAAGCACTAGTAGTACAAAAACAATACGCCAAGCAACAGCAGCACAAACATGAGTCTGGGTGAGCAGATGAGTACAAATGAACACAGCAGCATTAGATCAGCAGCATGGATAATCAGCAGCACATAATCAATCAAGTGGCATTACAGTGATTTATTTCACAGTGATTATGTGATATGCCAGATATACCACATTAAACCACTGATATGAATATGCAAACCAAATTGGATGCCAAAGCACAACCTAAAAATCTATTATGTGGAACTGAAGCCAAAATCAGGAAAACAAACAAACAAAAAAATGTTTTTTTTTTTTTTTTCCCCACTGACTGGCCTTGAAAGAGGAAAAAAAAAAAAAGTTCAGTTAAGCTTCAGATGGGACTACTGCCAGGCAGCGAGCCATCAAAGCCCAAATGGACATTAGCCGCTGCTCTCAGTGGACAAGCGCAGCCAATAGGTGAGATCCCAAAATATACTCGCAGACATGTCAGAGCAGGGTCCGTGTCTGAATCATGCAGAATGCAGGTAAAAGCAGGGGTTTAATGTGCTTTGACAGCCATGAAAGGACAAACACCCCCTCAGCTCCAATCTTCTGCCCCCTTTTACTTAGCCGCGTGTGTCCGCCAATCGTTAATAACTATATAAGAAGTCAAAGCTTAATTAAAAAGGTCGGGGGGGGGGGGGGGGGGGTTCAGACCTGTAATTACTTTTAATTTGTCGGGTCAGGTTGGGTTTGGAACTGATGACTACGGGCTGGGGCCGGGCCAGAGTTTTTTAGGCCCAAATGCAACACTTCTATGAATCTAGCTCATGAAAGCTGACTCTTGGATCATGGAATGTCATCTCTCTGGTGGGTAAGAGGATGGTGTGTGATGGTTGTTTGTGCCTACATGTCAAATGGCAGTTCAGCATACTCATATTTTTGGAGTCCTTAGCAGGAGTGCTAGAAGAGCCTTCAGCTGGGGATGTGTTTTTATTCTACTGGGAAACGTTCAGGTTACAATGTTGTTACCTACATGAACATTGAGGGGCATGACTGGGAGGAACGGCCTCTCTGATCTGAACCATGTTCTGCTGTTGGACTACTGTGAAAGTTACGGCATGTCCATCACAAGAACCATGTTCAAACATAATGGTGTCCATAATGATTGACTTTGTAGTTGTGTCAACTGATCTGCTATGCTTTGAACAGTCAAGTGAAGAGGAGCCGAGCGGTCAACTGATCACCATCTGATAGTGAGTTGGATCAGATGGCAGGGAAATATGACAGACAGACCCGGTAGACCCAAAAGAGTAGCAAGAAATGTTGGGAACACCTGGCAAAAGAACAATGAGATCTGTGCTGAGTTCTTCAAGGCTTGGAATGTTGCAGGACTCACTTGGATGGTTCCACTGGATTGGCAGACTGGGGTGGTGGTTCCCCTTTTCAAAAAGGGGGACAGGAGGGTATTTTCCAATTATGGGAGCATCACTCCTTAGCCTTCCTGGTAAGATCTATTCGGAGGAACTGGAGAAGCAAGTCTGATCGATGGTCAAACCTCAGATTTAGGAGGAACAATGCAGGTTCAGTTCTGGCTGTGGAACACTGGACCAGTTCTTTACACTCACTAGGGTCCTTGAGGGGTCGTGGGAGTTTTGGAGACCATCCAGTCTAAATGTGTTTTGCGGACTTGGAGAAGGCCTTCGACCGTGTACCTTGAGGTACATTGTGAGGGGGTATGCTGTGAGTTTGGGATTGGGCCTTTTTGCTACGATTCATTCAGTCCCTGTACAAGTGGTGCAAGAATCTGATATTCTGACAGCCTTATTATTCAGTTAATACCCACACTGTTTCAGTTATAGATGTGAATGGGCTCATCAATTTTTAATCTGCTCTGCTGTATGATAGAAACTATTCACTCTATTGTTATATAGGCCAACAACAACAACAGGTCACACAGGGTGAATAGTTTGTTGTTGAAGTGATTACATACAGTAGTTATAACTTTCACCTTGCGGCTTTTTGTTTTTACTATTATTTTGGCTTTTTTCCATCATCTCTGCTCCATCACAATATCCCCCCCACATTGCCTCCCTTTTGACTTATTTTCTTTGGCTCCAGCTCCTAAATTTCCCATGTCTGCTTATTATAAGCAACTATGGGCTTGTTTTCTGCTGAGCTTCTGATCGATGACTGTATTTTTGGAGGAGCTGGTTTTCTTGGGGGTCTATGTGCCAAGCTGCTTTGTGGCCAGTACTGACAAAAATAAATGTCATGTAAACTGTATGGCTTGGTATTTCTTTCCCTTTTGTCATTTGTTTTGCTGACAAGGTGGTTAATGATTTTGTGTTATTAGCCTTTGCAATTTAATTTAGACAACATAAAGTCTCATTTTACTGTGTCTTCACTGAAAGCTGAACTAATATGGTTGTAATTAAAACTTGCAGCGATTTGTAAAAAAAAAAAAATGTAATAAGTGAAAAAGCAAATCTAATTTATTACCTTTTTTTTTTCCCTTTAAAAAAAAAAAAAAAAAAAGCTAAAACATTTTGCCAGTTGGCTGAGAGTTTGTAATCTGCAGCTGAGTTTATTGCTTAAGATGATACGATGATAAACTCAGTGACTTATTCACTCAGCCATAAAAATAAACAGAATAATGCACGAGCTGTTTCAAGAACTGCATAGAGTATAAAACTGTGCTACTCAGATAAATTGGAATAATACTGATAGTTTGAAGACCAGTTATATCGCTAGACCGGATACACTGCTGGACAATGTGTATGTTTACTGTTTAGTTAATGTAGAACTGTATCCTTACCAGGTAGATTATCTTGGATTTATCCTCTGTAACCTTAAGTCTTGTTGGAACTGATTCAATTTATTTCACTTACTAAAGACACTTTTGTTAAAATAGTTCAGCCAGACACCTAAATGAACTTCCACTGCCTTGCTCACCAAAAATGGACTTTTTTGTAGAACTGAAGGTTCCTTCAGTGAGTCGGTCAGTAAATATATGATTCAGTGTAGCTGCCAACACTCGGTTTATGAATGCATGCAGGTGTGCACTGTGATTGTGATGCTGCCAATTTGGTGCTTTGTCTGTTTGGTGAAAAGTTGCTAATAGATGGTGCAAATTAGTAAATGCACACTAAGAGGAGGAAAGTGATTAACAAAAATATGAAAGGGAGGTGCAATTCAAGTAGGAGGACATGAAAATGGCTCACTGAGAACCCTGAGGTCCAGGCTATAATTTTATGTATTTATGATCATTTTTGTGTCTACCCCTCCATATTTATTTTTAATTGTTACTTTTCCATATTATGCTGCATATGTTTATCTGTGTTTTTCTATTACTAGCCATGATAAAAAGCAGTCATTTATGTGGGGACCACTGAATGAACTTTTACAAAACTCTCAGAAAACAATCTGACGTGATTACTTTTTTACATCAATTTTCAAGATTTTCAAGCTGCCAGTATAGGTAGTTAATTTTAGCAAACAAAAATGGCTATATGTGGTATTTTATTTAAACATTAAACTATGTTTTATTATGATGTATCACTGAGAGTCATCACAAACAGATCACCAACAGATTGTGCAAAACTTTTGTTTAAACTTTTGTCATACAGAGTGGCAGCAAATATGTATTTCTTCAAGTAATCTATCGTTTCTTTTGCTCTGTTCAATTTCTTTAACAACTTAATATGTGTACTCAGGAAATCCCCTCATCCCATTAAGTACAACTACAGAAGCGAGCTAAAACATTTTGTTTAATGCACACAATTTATAGAGATATGTGAGGATATGCTTGATTTATAAACGGATTTTGATTGTCATAAAATAAGACTCTTGGATGCAGACATCAAGGAGGATTTTGAGTGCTTGTGGACTTTGGTAGGCGATATTGCTTGGACAGTTTTAGGCACCTATGCAAGAAGCAGCTCAGAAGGATGATAAAGTTTCAGTTTGACATTGTCACCAATTTAGCAATCCTCAAATGAATTTCCTCCTAAATCTAGTATTTCTTATACAAAATATTGGGATAGAAAAAATATATATATATATTTATCCTAAATCCGCTTATTCTCGAGTACAATTCAAACGTTTATATATATATATATATATATATATATATATAAATAAATTAAGATTTTTCATCACATCAACTCTATTAAATGAGTTAGTAAAAATAAAAGACACAAATAGAATATCTCAAATCTAACATAACGTTTGCCTGATAAATTGATTTAATACTTACAAAAAACTTGTTTTTCGTTTTTTTTCCCTTCATTTACCTGTGGTTATACATTAAACATAGTATTTTAATTTGGTAACTACCGGTACTTATTTGATTTCAGAAGGAAACTCAAAAATGAACAAAGACAAGCACCCAGATTTATCCTTAAGCACAAAATTGTTCCATCTTTCTAATCATGTGTATGTATGTACCAACCATTATGGTGGTAATAAAAATATGTCCAAAAAATACATATACTGTATTTATAATATGTACTGATGCTAATAATGGACTTGTCTTTCCATAAAGAACATATAATGAAGCAATGCAGACAGAAGCCATCATCTCCAAGCTTTCCTGAACTCAGAGACATTGAGGTCATCCTTGTAAAGCTTGTGACAGGACTGTTTGCTGTCTGCCTCCTGGCTGACAGATTGAGAACTGCCTGACAGTGTCTGGCTGGTTCACTGACTGGTCACTGGCTGCTGGCTGACCAGATGGCTGCTAACTGGCTCATGGCTGTTTGTCTGAATAGCAATGACTTCTACTTCCTGCTGCCAAACTGTGGTAGGCTGGAAGCTGGCTTCTGGTACACGGCAGGCTACTTCTTGGCTGGCTGATATTAAATCAGTGTGTGACCCTGAAGAACGTCAACATTTTCATAGCTGACACTATGCAATTTTAGTATCATGCTTATTATTTATTTATGGGGGATTAAAATCATTAAATGACAACCTAATTTCAGGACAAATATTTAGCAGTAACAAATGTGTAGAGACAGATTAGAGATTAACACATTAGCAGATCGCCAACATGGAGAGGTAAGGTGCATTAGTGGTGGATGTTTGTTACTCGTGTATATTTCATGCTATCTTCAGAGATGATGTAGTTATCAGTTACAAGATCATTGGCACTCCCAACTAAAATGTCCTACGATTGACCCACATATTGTGTTTATATCATCAACTTTAACGAGGAATTTACTGAACAAGTGAGTGTATCATCCTCTAATGCTGTTGCAACACATCAGTGTACATGCAAAGGCTGTACAAAGCCTTTCATTATTCATATGGACAATGTGGCATTTTTCATCTATATTAACCTGCTGTGTTACTTTTTACTGTTTAAATACGCACGTCATTTGTTTAGCTATGATAAATCTAGCTCCCTCTGAAACAAAGCCCTTTTTCTGCCACTTCCCTGCCTCACAGTATGAAATCATGCAGGCAATAAACATTATAAGTACTTGTTTACTCGTCAGCCTCCATTACATCATCTCCTTTTTATATCTTTAGTCAGTGCAAGCCAAAAGTTATGTCCACTCAACTAGTGTGCCATGGTGTGATGGTTGTGCTACAGCCTACCATATTTTTCACCCCATTAGTCTCAGTTTTTGCATAATTTACATGCCCTGCAACTTATTCGCCAAAGCGACATATTTATGGATTTTTCCCCATATTTATAAACCAATTTTTGGCCGAGATATGACCGATTTCATTCATTCCGACTGAAAATATTGAACACTACCATTTTCAGCCGCTAGATGGCACTCGTAGTATGGCATGCCATTGTATCATGTAATAGGTAAAAGTGGTTATTAATGACACAATCGGCTTGCCACAGCCTGCCACCGTCGTCTGCCTGGAGCAACCATCAAATCAGCTTCATTTCGCAGCGCCGTCCCAGCAAAATGCAGCTGATTTGACTGTTAAAGTGCATTTCTTAAGTAAAAGTTCAACTGAGACACACCTTTACTATAAAGTCCAGCTAACAAATAATTGTTTTTAGGTGGTTATCTTATTAAATTTTGAAGAAATGCACAGCGAGTCACCATCTCAGCGGTGATGCATAATAGATGTGACGTATACGTCGCATCAACTTATTTATGGATTTGTCCACTTTATTAGACATATTTGGACTGATCCATCTTATAGGGCGGTGCGACGTGTACGGCGGAAAATATGGTAATACTACAATGCAGAAGCTTGCTGATCAAACAAGTTAATTTATATGCAATAAAGGAAGATCTCAAACATGAACAAATTAATCAAAGACACCAAATTGGCAGGTTTCTACGTACAGCACTCTCTGTACATTGATGTTTGACAATTATCACAGGTCCTGTCAGATTAGTTGCAAGTCACTTTGGGGACGGCATGTTAAATCTTGGGCATTTCCAGCTACTTGGCATTTTCTTTGCTTTTTTTTTATCCTTTATACAAAACTGCTTCAAGCTCCTTTAAGAAAAATGGGTTTTGCAGTCATAAAGCAAACTATTACACACCACAATTTTTCAACCAGATTAGGATCTGAGCTTCGGCTATCCCCATCTGACACATTTAAATGGTTTTCCTTAAGTCATGCAAATGCCGTTTTAAAACTGAAAAGCATTTTAGATTAAATGGTGATTTCAAAATCAACTTTAGGCTTAAGTGTGTGCGTATGGTTGAGTCATGCGTCATTGTGTTGGATCGGTCATGGACTGGCAACCTCTGCAGGGCAACTTTCACTTGTTTACTGCCGTTATCTCCACATGTGCATAAACTGAACACAAACACCATAAAATAATCCAACTAGTTTTAAATTTGATTTTACTTTACTAATGTAGACCATTGTTTGTACTGATTCCAGGTTGCAAAACATATAATCTAGTATGAACATTTTAAAGTATTATTTTGCAAAGGTGCTTTATGTCAGCCACTACAGTTATTAGAAACATTAGCTTTAATTGTCCATCCATCATCCATCCTCTTTATTCCTGTTCAGGTTCTCAGAAAGCTGCTCTCTCCAGTGGACAGTGCAAAAGACAAGCCGAACCCTGGCCAAGTCTACTTTAGGGCCACAAAGGGATCAACTACACAGAAAAATGCACACACAAGTGAACACCTAGTGACAACTTAGAGTCCTATGGAGAAAGAAAAAGCTAATTGTGAATGAGAAAAGATGAGAAAATCAACTAAAAGTACAATTTCTTCATTATTATTTTAAAAACTGGTGATCTTAGATTTAAGCAAACGATCCAGGATATTGTCCAAAGCAAATAAAACGACGTGTAGACCACAACAAAAACACAATGAGTTTAGGCATGTTTAAAAGATTTCTATGACCTTTTTCATTAATCACCACCTATCACATGCAATGCCAAACCCTCTGGCTCACTTTCTGGTTTTTAAGAACCAATTACTCTGTTTTTTTTGTGTGTGTGTGTGTTTTTTTTGTCAATTCATTTGTGTCTGGCTCCTTTCTCACTGAAAAGAAAATGTATTCAGCTTATATTGGTTCCAAACAACTAATCAACCAACTGACAATGCATTAAATGTGCCTTTGTAAAGAAGAGCAAACGCTTGTTTCTATACACACACACACACACACACACACACACACACGTCATTGAACCACTCTGTGGTGAAAACATCACCGAGCTTTTCTGCTAATTTGTCACACAAAAAGCAGTGGAATTAAAAAAAATATTGATCTCTGATTTCCAGACTATTATTTTATGATTTGTTTCATTTTTGGCCAAAGAGTTTTATTGTGGCAGTTTTCATTATAATCAGTTGTAATACAGAACTTGTTCAGTGCACACAACACAAACTACTAATGCAAAAAAAGTCAAGTTTTTGTCTCAGCTGGGATTATTTTATCTATTATTATTTTTTAATCAAATTTTGTTTGTTGTATTTAACAAGGTATTATTTTTCTGTTTATCATTAGTTATGCATTTATGGCTTTGTAATATTTGTTTCCACTTTTTTATGGCAAACAAATATTTTCTTGTGTCCATTTATTTTTGGTACAATCGGTTTTCCCCATTTTTATTTGTCGTTTTGTGAAAACATCACTGACCTCTTTCTTTTGGCATCTTAGAAGAACATAAATTTCCAATGCATGTAATTGGATTTGTGGAAACCCATTTTAAACTTGTAAAGGTTTTTATTTTAACTAATTAATGATGCACTGTTTGTGTATTTCAAAGCATATTAACATGCAAACCAGAATCACGGCATTCATTTTATGCTGATTTTGATTTGTCTGGAGAACGTCTGAGACATTAGGTCCAATAAACCATCACATAGAAGCTGATAATGGCTGCTGTTATTATGTTTTTAAGTGTTTTTCTCAAAAATAATGAGTTAATCCTATTATCTCAAGATAACCAAGCTAGTTTTATCTCAAGAAAACAACGCTAGACTTTGAGATACTGAGTTATTATCTTCATAAAACTAACTCTTGTTTTAACTAATGGGATTGTCTGTTCAAAAGTCGAAATGTAAAAAAATATTTTTGTTACATATCGTTTCATCATTTAGTATCGCTGTTTGGATGATCTGTAACAAAATGAGTTAATCAGTGACAAATCTTCCTGCAAAATATTTAGCTTTAATCAGTCACTTCTGATGAAGTACATCTGTGTATTTGTGATACTGAAGTCATTTGTAGTTTCCATAAGAAAATAACGTTTCAAAGACAATATATGTTTTTCTATCAATCATCTTAAAAAAAAAAAAAAAAATACAACAACCTCATATTACAAATATATAATAAATTTTCTTCAAAAAAAAATTTAATGAAAATACATTTCTAAGCTCGTCCATTCCTTCTTGTTACATCATTTGTTGCTGTTAAACATTTTATATATATA
>NC_056515.1:34778051-34802942 GCF_014905685.2 Nematolebias whitei | reverse complement strand
ACGCTCTTCCCATCTGTGTTAGTAACCAGGCAGGTTAATATATATATATATATATATATATATATATATGTATACATACATATAAATACACCTTCCGTGTTTTTTCAAAGATTGAACACGAGGGTAAAAAAAAAAAAAATGTACATGACAATTGTCAACTTTAATATTACTCAAATGATTGTGATGGTACGGGATACTGTACAGTAAAAAAATTAAAATACTCCGTACAGATGCCGCCATTTTGTAGTTTTCCCTCGATAAGCCTACATTGTATTGCCACCCATAAGAACTACATTTCCCAGAAGCCAACAGTGACCCACCCAGAAGCCCTGTTGCCTTCTGCTGAAAAACGTAGAGGGAAAGTTTTGAACTGATCCAAAAACGTTTTGTCCTTTACAGCGATTTCGGCACCCAGTGGACTCAGAGAGTCATATGGGACCCACTGGGAATCGGACCAGAACCAGAGCAGAACCGGACCTCCAGACCCATCTGTGAATCCGAGAGCTGGTAGCCGGCCCACGAGGACTTCCGAGCAAAGACTCACCGCCATAGACCCGGCTTCTGTCTGGAGCCCACCAGGACTTTTTTCCATCCAGATTTGGACTCAGTTTGGTCCTGTACTGGCCATCCGAAGGTCTTGGTCTGTTTGTCTCTTTTTTTTTTTTTTTTCTGCTCATTTGTATCTTATTGTCACTTTTAAAACAGAGTCTTTTCAGTAAGGCTGTCAGTGTTCTTTTTTTTTTTTATGACATTTTCCCTTTGAGAATGCAGAATATTTGAGTAAATTTGACTATCTTAATGGAAATGAGAAATTTGCAGCCACGAGGGCTTGCCATCATAACATCACTTTTAGAGCAGTTGCTGGAGGTGGCAGAAATGTTTCCAGACATAAAAATCAATGATGATAAGTAATTCTCTTCCCCTGAAGACAATTCTGCTTCATTGTCAGCTTATTCTACAAAATATCAATATCTTCTACATAACGGATATGAAGTGAAAAATAAAAAAAGTCCCATGAAAGAATTATGCCATATTGAAGGGCAACTGCTGCGTGCGAAGAAAACACTAAACATTTTTGTCTGTCTTAATATTTCCAGCCTCAGACAAGCAGAGAAGTACTGACGCTGCTGCAATTAGATCAATAAAACGAAAGAATGTCCGCTTGTCGTCTCCTTGTGGGAAGTTATTTATCACATGAGGAAAAAGACCACAAGCTACGCTGAAACATATGCTTCGCTGCACTTGATGAGTTAATGCTCAGCCATTCACATTGAGCGGGCACCGAGCTTGTATAGAGGTCAAAACCTTTACCAAAGTTTTGACTCGACAGAAACAAATAAAAAGATTTATACGCAGGAATTACACCAGTCCCCAAGTAAAACTGGATTTAATCTACTCGCTTTAGCGATAAAGTAAATAATACCAGGCAATAAATGCCACAGTAAACAAAACGCGCTGGTCAGTGAGATAACATCTACACATCGGCTGCACATAACGTTTGTTTAACAGTGCTATGACAAACAATAAAATGTACTTTTTATTTCTTCCTGCTCTGGAAGACGATAGCAGTGATTTTGGTGTTCGATCCCGTCTATCTTGATGGGAACACGTTGGAGGTTATCTTCTGCAGCATCCCTGTGGGTGTGTGGGTGTTTCATTATCAAAAACATTGTGTTTTTTGTGGTTCTTTTATACTTGAAAAGGCACATTTGCCTTTTTTGTCGTTTATTGTACTTTATTTTTTTTTTACAATTTCACTCTTTTCCCCAAATGCAAGTGATAAGATTTTGTGATAAAGCTGCACAAACTGTGCCTTCTGTTTATTTTGCACAAACCAACAACACTTTTAGAACACGGTGGTAACAGTGTCTTAGCTCCGTTACTTCAGCTAATATTTAATTCTTAAATGTCATCTACTGGGTAATTCTAATAGCTATCATAGTTCTACACGCAGGTTTTGATTGTAACTGGCTCTTATGCCAATGAAATATATATATACATATATATATATAACCTACAGATGCTTAGTCAGCCTCCATGCAGATGAATTATCCCTTAAGGTGAGAACAGAAAGAAGAGGGAGGATAGGTTAGAAATGCAATGACGCATAAATAATTATGTGGTTAAAATTTGCAGCAACCTCAGTCTACAAAGACTTGGTGTGTCTAATAAAAGAGTCAATCCCCCTTATCTTTCTAATTCTCTTTAATTGCCTTGAAACCAAGCATCTATTAGGATTTTTCATTTGATTAAAGCAATATTTCTACAAAAAAATACTTAAAATTGTTAAATAAATGCATACGCATTAGCTCACAAAACGTAATTTCAGTTTTGGCTGCATCAATTCTTGTCATGTTTGTCTCCGCAAACTTGGTTCATCTAACCACAGGAATGTCCTGATGCATGCTCAATAATCCAGGTAGAAAAAAATATCTAACAAGGTTAAGTCAGGTCACATGGACGGATTCTTCTTGTGGAAACATTTCATCTTGTATCCAAAAGTCTTCTTCTTGACCGAAGAAGACTTTTGGATAAAATATGAAATGTTTCAACAGAGAAGAATCCATCAGGACGACCTGACTTAACCTTCTTAGATAACCTCAGTTTGTCCATGTTTTATGACCAAACTGTTTGTGTCCAGCAATCTAAATCAAATTGAAACAGAAATGATCCGTCACACTGAGATCTGGTCTTTAACTGGGCTGATCCATGTTCTTTCTAATCTACTGAAGTGCAGCTTCAGCAGGGTGTTCAGGTGTAAAGGTAACCATCGGCCTATCAGAATCAGAATAATCTTTATTATTATTGTACCAAGATACAGTGAGATTATGTTCATACAGTTGTCTGAAAGATGGGCGGAGTGCACGTTGCTGCTGCTACAGGCGCACGGCCTCTTAACCTTTATCAGAATACTTTTTTAGATAGAAAAAGGTAAAAGATCATGAGGATGGCTAGTGGTATTACAAACAAACAAAAAAACTTCATATCTTGTCCTATACGGACACGATTTAAGACATAAAAAAACTGCCAGCCAGCACATTTATAAACATTATATTTGCATTTGATGTCAAGACGGTGAAATTTGACCATGAAGCACTTCCAGATGGGCCATAGTCCTGATAAGATTTTGTTCAGCCAGCAGTTCTGATAAGCCTGCACAGAGAGTGCCATAGACTAAGCTTTTTCCTTTCTTTACCCGTGTCCCAGGAGAAATTTGATAGTCGGCCTGTTTTCGAAGCCAAACGGGGGAGTCAGATTCAGATAAGCCACAATTGTTGATTTTCTTCGAGAAGACTTTTTTTTTTCTTGTCAGCCTTGAGTCCTGCCGATGTTTCCAGATCCAGAATGGGCAGATTTGTGGGCATTCCACTGATCCATGCTATGAGCCTCATTCAAGTTCATCTCCAACATGCTGGTGAGTCCGAAGACGCAGGTGGCCTGCGATTCTCACAAATCGCTTCCATCTTACGGTTTAGCTCATAAATTAGCTGATTTTGAGTACTTGTAGCACGAACCAAACCTTCACACAGACTTGGCAGTTTTGTCATAGTTGAAACTGCTGCCGATGTCTTCCTCAAAATCCGATAACATTGGAACCTGCCTGACAGTCTCTGAAAGACTCCAGTAAGTTTCTCTCAATATTTTCTTTGTTTGCTTCGATCCAGGTTTCTTACTGACCTGCTCCCCGGATGAAAAAAATATCTTCACAGCATGGTGCCGCCACCACCGTACTTCATTGTGGTGATGGATGCATGTTGAGTGGTGATAGATTAGCCTCAGATGTGGTGGTGTTCTTGATGGCTTAAAAATAGGAGCTTGGTCTCATCAAACAAAACTTTTTCCCCACATTTGTTAAAGAAATATCAAACAATGCAATTAAAAAAAAATAGATTTGTATGACCACTTAAAACAGTATCAGGTCCATCTTGGTGCAGGGTCCTAAATCCTATACAAACAGCCAAATGTCTACAAAATACATAAACATTCAAATTTCTGCAAAACGGCAGCCCTGCTACATCAAGGTTATCTCTAGTCTCACTCTGACTAAAGCTCTCCCTAGTTTGTCAGTTTTAAGTGATGACCATCTCTCAGGTGGTTTGTTGTGGCAGCATCATTTTTTTATTCCCCAATACTGGATTTAATGGAGCTTTGCGGGATGTTCAGGGTCCTCCGATTTGTTTTATTTATTATGTTTTGTTTGTTTTTGTACTTGTATACTACTTTGTCTTTGGTCTTTGCAGAGATCCTTGGCCTTCATGACGTCTCTTTTTTGGAGGTAGACCTTATTACCAAGAGGTGTTGAACTGGTGTTGGTTCTGGGGGCTGTTACATCAGATGGATATTATTCAACAGCTTTAACTCATTTGAACATCACCCACAATATGATCTCATTTCACAAATCATGAGGCTTGTGAAGTTAATGATACTGGCTCCAAATCAAATGTGCTAAATAAAAATGCATGAACCACTCATCAGATTTGAAGTTATAAATTATTTAAAACAACCCACCAAAGTTCATGCTCAGTAATCCAGGTATAAAATCCAACATTCAGTCAGGTCATCTGGATGGTTTCTTTCTTTCTTTCTCTTTTTTTTGCTGAGATGTTTGGTCACAAATTGATTGGCTGCCAAATGGCGGCTGCGGGAGCACGCACGAGAGGACTTTAACAAGAATTTAACAAGATTAACACTTAAAAACAATTATTTGTTTGCTCAAAATTATAGCAAAGGTGTGTCTCAGTTGAACTTTCCTTAATAAACGCAGTTTAATGGTCAAATCAGCTGCATTTCGCCTGGGCGGCGCAGCGAAATGCAGCTAATTTGACGTTTACTCCAGGAGAGGAGCGCGACGAAGGTGGCTGTTATGGCAAGCAAAGTATCTCATTAATAGCCACTTTTACCTATTAATGAGACACTTGGCTTGCCATAATGTTTGAGGGCCCTCTAGTGGATGCAAATGTTTAATATTTTTCATGTCAGAACGAATGAAAACTGTAAAATATGTCAAAAATTGGGTTATAAATATGGGGAAAAAACAAATACTGTAAGTCGTTTTGGTGTCTAAGTTGCAGGGCATGCTAATTTATGCAAAAAGGTGCGTCTTATACGCCAGCAAATACAGTAATAATTAGCTATACATCTGCAACAGATTAACTTTTGTAGTCAACCTGATTTAAGGTGGCTAGTAAAACTAATCAATTTAAGTCAACAAAAAATATAATTTTGCAAATTGTACAGATATTGGGCTAAAAATTTAGTGACAGTTTAATGACTGATTCCATTAGACGGTTGTTTAAAGCTTAGGATTCAAGGTGGCAGGAAATGTTCCTTTCTTGTTTGTTGTGGGCTTCAAGCACCAGCTAAACAAATGACAAATATATAATGGTGTGTTTATAGTGTGTGGTGGAGAATGTCCTGATATTTCCCATCACATTCTGGTATGAAAACTGCTCTGAGGCTGACAAGAAGGTGTTGCAAAGTTATTAGATTTCGCAGAAAGAATACAAATAACCAGCAGCCTCCCTTCAGAGAACATTTGCACCTGTAGATGCAGAAGCAGTTCAAATAACATTACGATGGACCCCAACAATCAAGCTCATGAACCGTTCGCCCCCGTTCCCCCAGGCAGAAACTTGTTCAGCCTCAAAGCCCAGACAACAAGGCCGAGGAACAGTTTCTTACCTGAGGCTGTGAACTCAAATCACTGAGCTGCCCTCGAGATATTTTGTTTATTTTTACTTTGAATTATTTATTCTTTTTATTATTATTATTATTATTTTTGACCAGTCTAAAAAACACATTTTATTCTCATGATTCAGACATGGTGTATGCATTTTATTCATCTATAAAGGTTTATTATCTCAATTTTTCCACTAAATCTGAAAAAGTCCCCTCTACACTTTTATGTCTGAAATTACTACAGTGACATTATGTACATTTTTTTTATAACTATTAAAACTTAATTGATATTAAAATTTATTTAAGATGATTTCTACATCTATCATTCTCTCTTATACACTAATGTGGATTAAAAGTATTTTACTGCCCTCTGTTGTTCATTTACATAATGAACGGGGCATTAGTAAGAAAAAAATAAATCCATGGCATTTACTCAAAATGGAAGCACTGCCTTTGGTGTGCATCTTTCTTTGTTCATTGTTGTTACACCAGCTCTACATGGCTCTGGGACCAAACTGTTAAAATTTGGTCTAAAAGTGCTGCTGCTGTCAGTCTGAGCACAACCAGAATAAATTCACACCTAAAGTAAAAAAAAAATAAAAACGTAGACATGAAAAATGACCCAAACATAGATTTGCACTTAATTAGCTTTCTAGATATAAATTTAATAATTCTATGCAATTCTAAAATGTGGGACCGCACACCATATAAATGAAGCACTTTGATGAATCACCAACAACAACAAAAAAACAAGAGGCTGGTTAAGCCTGTAAACAAATATGGCGGTCAGGCAAGTGTAACGTCTTAGAGATGATGTTTAGGTGGACAGAATGCGCCGCTAAACGTGAAAGAAAGTGAAAGGTTGATGAAGACATCTTTCTTATGTAAATACACGAGCATCAAACAGGCCAGCACAGCACCAGGGCGGCTGTGGAGCAGTGGAAGGGCGGTGGACTTGGGACCAGAAAGTTACAGGTTTGATTCCCCACCACATGTGATGTTCTTGAGCAATCCCCAACTTCTCCCAGGGTGCTTATTTCCCTGCCCGCTCCACTTGGGTGTATCTCATGAGTGATGGGTCAAACGCAGAGTGCAAATTTCAACATTGTATGGAAACATGCAGTGATGAAGATGTATAGCACATTTAACAAATATGGACCATAGCATTCAAACAGCTTTTTTTTTTTTTTTTTAACTTCTGGATCAGAGAGTTCACAAGTCCAACTCAACCTGCCTCATGTGTAAACTTTATTAAATAAATCTTAGTGTCAATTTGTAATTTTTTTCTTCTCAGTTGAGACGACAGTCCATATTGAAGCCCATACTGTCTAAAAGTAACCTTGTGGCAGTACTACATACTTTCATAACATCCAGGGTTATTACTGCAATGCACTTTTTTTTAAATCAGTCAGACCTCCATTGTACGATTGCAACTGGTTAAAAATGCTTTAACCCTATTTTTTTTTTTTTTTTTTTTAATGGTACAGGCAAAAGAGTGAACATTACACCAGTTCTGGCCTCCCTTCACTTTTGAGTACATTTAAAAATCCTTCTATACGTTTTTAAATCTCTGAACAGTTCTGCACCCTCTTATCTCGCTGATCTGCTGCAGCCATATCTGCCACAGTGCCTCCAATGTCAGCAGATCGGATGCTTTTATTAGTTCCAGGCACTCGTTTTAAGCTCAGAGGTGGCTGGGCCTTTTTCTGTTGCAGGTCCAAAACTGTGGATTGAATTACCACTGCCAGGCAGGCTCCCCTCTCTCACTGGTTTTAAGTCATGTTTAAAAAACACGTTTATTCCCTGGCTGACACTTTGAGTTGATTTTACTTGTCTGTATTCTATAATGTTAGTAATTTAGTGCTCATCTTTTCTGTGGGTCTATGTTTGATATGTCCTTTGCTTGTTTTGTTTTGCTGTACAGCACTTTGGTTGGCCTTGTTGCAGTTTTTAAGCGCCTTATAAATAAAGTGGTACGGTAAAAATTGCCAGGCATCTCAATACCAAACTATTCTTTCATAGACATCGCCATTGTTGTTGATACATAAACTTTTTTTTTATGACCGCAATATTGTGCAAACTTTGCGTTTTACTTTTTTTTTTTTAACCAGTCAATGATTTTGCAATGAATACCATCAAGCACAACTGTGAAATGTACTACACAACCTATGTATATTTGCACAACATGAATGTAATAAAAAATAATTTGGTCCAAATAAATATCATCTTTGAATGCTGTAGTAAACAAAGGGGTTGACTTATTTCTCCAATTTTTATTGTTTCCTCCACTGGAAACCTGCACCTAATGATCTAGCAGGTGCAAACTCATTTAAATAATGTATTTTAAATAAACAATCCATGCCACTCATGCGGCTCATCCAATCAGCCACTCTTACTTTGAAAAACCGCGAGAGCGAGACCGCGAAGTAGCGAGGGACTACTACATTGTTTCGTACTAAACAGAGCCGACTCCACACACTTGCATCAAAGAAAATATGCCTAATGTCAATTTTTCTAAATCACAAATTATTTTGTGCATGCCTTGCATAACTATTGTACAGTGTGCACATTTTTGTTTTTCTACTGGAACACACTTAAAATTAAAGATCGGCAAATTTGGAGCCTTTTTTAATGATTATGTATCCTCCTTGTTGTTTTAGACCTGGTCATGTTTTCTTCGGTGTGTGTGTGTGTGTTGTGTGGAGGCGGGGCTTTAATGCAGAACTTAAATTACAGCTTGAGCTCTTAAGATGCATGAGAAATCCATCCATCCATTAGCTTTTACCCGCTTCTTCCATTTTGGGTCATGGGGGTCGCCGGTGCCTATGTCCAGCAATCACAGTGTGAGAGGTGGTGGACACCCTGGACAGGTCTCCAGTCCATCACAGGGACACAGAGACAAACGAGACAAACAACCATTCACTCTCTCACACCTAGGGACAATTCAAAGTCACCAATCAGCCTAACATGCATGTTTTTGGTCTGTGAAAGGAAACCGGAGTACCCGGAGAAAACCCACGCATGTACAAAGAGAACATGCAAACTCCACTCAGAAAGGGCCCCGGACCGGGATTTGAACCGTCAACCTTCTCGCTGAGGCAGCAGCTCTACCCCAGTTGTGACACCGTGCTGCCCTGTGTTAGAAATGCCTGTCAAATAAATAAATAAGGGTTTGAGATGAAAACATCAACTTTGTGACTTTTTTTTGAGAAAAAAAAAAATGTTCAAAATTTAAGTGGCAAGATGCTGAATCTTTTGACACGTAAGAAATTCGAGAACCACTGCAAACATCGTGAGACAATCTGGAGCCTCCCTGGTAAATGTGTCAGCAACTAGTCTCCAGTAGTCAAAACCCATTGAGATCGTACCTTAAAAATGTGCAGAGCTTTAAAAAGGGTGAGGAAAACATGTTTATATGAGAGAAACCATTTTTTTTTTTGTAGACATTCCAAAATAAAAAACACTTCTATCACAAATATGCTTGATCAAATAGCAAAAAAGCACTTTTTAAATAAGCTACTCACTTTCTCTTTGTGATCACAGCAAAAGGGGGAAACAAGCACAGATTTTAATTCTTTGGCCATAGCTCATCTTTTTTTTTTTTTGTTTGTTTGGGTGTTTGCCAAATTTAGTTAATTTGACTGCATCACAACTGTGCAGGATACGGTCCAAAAATTTCTATTATGCGATATGACGGTTAGTGCTGCAAAAAGGGAGCATCTACTACTACACCCTTTTTCAAATACCCTTACAGGTTGGTCAACGCAACATGGCACTCAAGCAGAAGTCCATGTTTTGTCCACCTTTCTGTAATTACTTATAATTATTCAAATATTTCTCTAATGTTCATAAGTGCACAACATGCTACCACAATGTGAACATATGGATGGTTCTAATCAGATTTCATGAGGCACATTTGGCATCATTAGATGCAGTGGGAGAATAATTCTCTACCAGAGCAGGATGCAAAAGACAAGCAACAAGAATTTGGCAAAAATGCAAAACTATCTGCCTTCCCCTGCCAGTACTGAGACACAAAGCAGTTAGATGCCGGCAGAAACTTAAATTCCCTGCTGTGAGGGGATAGAAATACATATCTTCCTTGCACAGGCATGCACACAGCTAAAGTCTCAAATGAGAGATGAAATAGATGAGAAGATCCACAGTGAGCCTGGAGGACTGGATAAATATTGACCAGAATGAATGAAATCTGTCACAGTTCATGAAAAGGGTTATACGCTTACAGACACACAAACATGCATTTCCTCAAAGAAATGCTCTATAAATTATATTCATATCCATAACTGTTGAACACCACATTTTAACAAAGCTAAGCATTAATATTTTATGGACAACCTGAGACTGAGCTCCTAGAAGAAGCATGAATAATGAAAGTGGGGAGTGTGTGTTTTGCTGATTTGTATCATTGCCTATATAGAAGTACACGGAAGCTTTTATTTACCTTTTATCGTTTATGCCTCAATTCCACACACATGCTCACATGATTGATATATTGCATCTTTTTTTCCCCTAATGGTTTAAAATATAAGGGTTAAAGTTAATAAGAATCCTAACAAAATGTGACTTTATTGTGCATAGATTTATTTTCTCCTCTTCCTCCAACCTGCAGTCTGGCTGATATAAAAACGTTTGAATACAGTGCCAGTGGAAATAAAAAAAAAAGTATTTTTAATATGGAGGTATCGATTTTATATCATTATTAGATTTTCACAATCTGTAGAAAGTGGCCAGTTGAGTATAACAGTTTACATTTTTCAAAATTCTTGCATTGAACATTTAAGACTAATAACACGCAAGGCTTAAATTAGCATATAAGTAATATCATGTACACAGTCTATTGATTTATAATGCTACATACATGTAGATTATTGCAATGAGTTTCATAAATCCTGTCAGCATTTGCCATAAAGTTTCTACAATCAGTTCAGACAAAACAAAATAAGACTTAAAATGCAAGTGTGAAATAAATGCATCAAATGCTACAGTATGCATATGCATTGTTTTGTTCTGTTTGGTTGGTTGAGCCCACGTGCAGGTTCAGGTAGGAGACTCAGGTGTAAAAACTAATAATTACTTTGTTTTCTTATTGTAAAGTAATTAAAGTGTTGACGGTGCAGCAAAAACTTACGTTTGGGGAGAAAAGTGGCGCAGACACAGAACATGAAGCTTTGGAAGGGGAATGCCCGGACACAGGAGGAATGGAAAGACACTGACGAGACATGATGACAACACCTGGGGTGATTAGAAGTGAAGACAGGTGACAGGAGCTGAAAACGAGGAAGCAGCACAGGAGTGCAGGAGAACAGAGAAAAATATAGAAACCCCACACAGGGAGGATAAATTAAAGGGAAATGTGAACTTTTTACCACAACAACAGAACATGTTGGGTCTGACGTACAAAACTGAACTGATTATGTTGTAAATTTGTTCAGTAAATAAATCATTTTGTCACATTATTTTACTCCTATACAAGACAAGTGGTATAGGTCTTGTATTTTATTTAAATTGAAAAGTTAAATAAATAGAAAAAACACAATGTTTTTTTTTTGGTCTCGTGACCAAAGAGGAGATTCAGCATCTATTTTACAGAAAACACGTGCCACATTTCTGATCTAGGTGGTTTTCAGAATGAGAAAATATGTGCATGCTGTTTTACCAAACGATGTTCCTGTTTATAGATGTCTTAGTAAAAAAGAAAGCATATAAAACTGATTTGAGTCAATACATCCATCTTTCTAAAACAACTTTCACAATACTTGGCTCGAAGCTGAAAAAAACCCTACTTTTTCACATTATTACTATAAAGAGTGTAGAAGTTCTTTTGGTAAAGTCAGATTCAAAACCGTACCAACATACTCTCAACCAACATGGAAATTCACATAATTAAAGCCAGCTTATCCTATACAATCTTCAGTGGTTCCCAACCATGTTCCCTGAGGAACACCATCCTGCATGTTTTTGTTGTTTCCTGCTCCAACACGCCTGATTCAATTATTTAATTGCTTCCTCAAGCCCTGCAGAAGCCGGTTAATCACCCATTCATTCAAATCAGGTGAGTCAAATCAGGGAAACAAAGTAAAACATGCAGGGTGGTGTTCCTCAAGGACCAGGGTTGGGAACCACTGTTTTATAGTATAAGTCAGGACTACTCAACAAAACTGCTCAGGGGGCCAGTTTCTGAAAGCCAACAGCTCGGGGGCCGGACATCCAGCGCTTAACACCATTATGTAACTAAACCAAAGTTTACAATGATCCGCTACTTTTTAAAATAGTTTATTTTATTGCATTGAATCATACATGCAATAAACAAAACCCAAAACCAGAACCCGCGGGCCGCCAGTTGAATATCCCTGGTATAAGTGTTTCAAAGCACTGTAGATAATTTCACTGACATCATTTATTGGTCATATAAAACGTCACAATATCTTGTGATTTAAGGTTAAACCTATGGAACCATCAACAATACATATTTTAAGTGTTTTATTATTATTTTTTTTTTTTTACAAAGAAAGATTTTTACTTGAGTTTTGAAGAGTAGTAATTATAGCAGTAAAATAATTTTCCCTCATCGTTATTGAAAACATCTTATGTCCAGTCCATAACCACAGAGAAGCCTAGTGCCAGTTTTGCATAGACAAAAGTATAAAAATAAAATAAAATGAACGTTGTGCGAGAAAAAAACATTTTATTAAAATTAATTTTACAGTAGTAAAGTACACAACAAATGCATAGTTTATTTAAAAAAAAAAAGTATAAACGTGTATACTTTTTCCCGAAAGAGATAATAAACAGTAACTGCTCACAAATGCAGATTAAACTTTTTTTTTTCCACTCTGCTGAGAGTATACATTAATTTTAGAATGAAACAATAATAAATTGTAGAAAAAAAAAATCAAAAACAAAATTAAGGTTTAATTCTATGTTTCCCCATTTGTTACCATCTTAAACTCAACACATTCAGGATGCAGGGGCATCCTGTTCTAGAATTGCGCCGCTCGGGGTGGCTGCATGTTGGAGAAGCTCTTTACATTCATTCTGAGATTTTGCTTTTAGAAAATTTTATTCCTCTTTCTCTAGATGGAAATCGCTTTTTTGGATGATTGTTTCCTCTAGTATTGGATGCTGTGCTGCTGGAAGTTTTTTTTACTGAAACTTTAGATTTGGACATTTGTTATGATGCGTAACCATGGCAACAAGGTGGTTTTCTACAACCAGGAGCAGCTGATTAACGACTCAAAAGCTTAAATAACATCTCAAGTACAACCACAAATCTCAAATGAGTTGAAAAGGAGGGGCCATGGATGCATTCCCATCTCCCTGACAGCTGTGCTCAAGTGCCAGACCACAGATACTAGAACTATCAGGAAGCATGTCTCGTGACAGCAGAAGGACTGGGATCGTCCCCCGACCAGCTGTCTGCAGCGACAAGGAGCTCGGCAGGATGCTGGGAGGAGTGGCCATCGTTCTGGGAGGAGTTCAGTCCGGCATTCAGGCGGTCCTGCAGGCCGGCGGAACCAAGAGGCCAGCCAAATCTGGGTGGACGGATCAGACGGCATCTGCGGCAAGTTACTTCGGATCCGCTGTGGGACGGACTGATAATATTCTATAATCTACACATCTGTGTGAAGCCACTGGCGGGTACATAGTCAACTTGTGTCCAACATTTTCAGCAAAATAATAGCCAAAAAAAAAAAGAAGGAAAAAAAAAAGTATTACGAGCAGGATGTGGGGTTTCAACAGGGAAATATACCACAGAATACAATTGATTAAACACAATCTTCATTTTTTTTGCCTTTAAATGCAACCCTTCCATTCATTAGGTAGTTTGTTTAATTTCTTCTTAGTTTTCTCTTTTCTCTCGTACTTTGTAGTGCTCCTCTGGAAGGTTTCTTAGTTTCTCAGCAGCCTAAGAGAAGAATACAATGGTGACCTTTAATGCAATCATTGCCAGAGACTGAGTCAGCCGTACTGCTAGTTCTGCTTTAGGAAAAGAATCCTACAAAAACACTGATGAACTTTGTTCAGAGACAGCCTTTGTATGCCAAATAATATGACTTTTGAACAGTGGAGTCCAACAATTAGAGATACATTCCATTAGTAAAAGGTCACAGCCACTTTTTTGTTTTCAATTGCTGCTTTATCGGATTTATTAGTGAATCTTCACTTGATCACATCTCATGAAAAGCACTGAAATAAAGCATTAATGTACAAATATGCTTTAGCGTCTCACTGTCATTTCATTAGGAAGGGTAGAACAGAAAACATTTGTGAAATAAAGTGTTCCTTCTGTGTGTATTACATGAAATACATTTGAAGTAAATGCATCTGTTACCTGTTCTGGGGTGAGATCTCTTTGCTCCTGGGCGAGCATCTCATACCCCACCATAAACTTCTTAACTGTGGCTGAACGCAGCAAGGGAGGATAGTAATGAGCATGGAGCTGCCAGTGGGAGTTGTCTTCTTTTAAATAAGTACCAGTTGGAGCCCCTGAAGAAAGACAATGAAGAAAGAAGCATGATTTTTGCACTGGAGACAGAAAACTAGCCTCAAGTGAGTTGCCAAAGCTTATTAAAATAGACTGAAGTTGTCCAAAAACAGTTCTATACTTCTTAAGGCTTTATCGTTATATCTCATCATACGTATTTGATGAAATCACAATGAAAGCTTCACAAGTTCTGAACCACCTACAGGGAGGATCGGTCTTAAAAATAATAAAAAAAAGGTTTTATTGTTTATCACAGAAATCCCTTGTCTTGTGAGATAATTTGACAAATGTTTCAGTAAGTCAGCATGTAAATCAAGGGTTTGGTAAAAGGCAAAGTGTGCATCATAAGTATGCAGATGAGCTTGTGCGCCTTTAATGCATTCATCTTCTGCATTTACCTAATGGGCCACACAGAATGAAATGCCACTACTAATGCTGAAAACAAAACACACATATGCACAATGATAATTTCCCAAATTTCTTTAAAGCACCGAAGACCGGTAAACACACAAACACAAATTATTTGCCAGTTCTATGAATCAGGCACAATCTGATCCATCACTACCTGGACCATTAATATAATATAAAAAAGGTCTACTTAGTCAGGTTTAGGGGTGGAAATAAGCAACTAATATTTCCCTTTCTTTTCTTCAAAGTGTTGTGTTTTTTTCAAGATAATGCACAGCTGTAGGCGCAAGTGTTCTAATGTAAATTAGGGTACATATTAGACAAGTTATGTTCAATCCTGGTCCTTAAGGGCTACGTTCCTGCATGTTTCGGTTCCTTTTCTGCTTTGACACCAGATTTGAATAAATGAATCATTGCCAGACTTCTGCAGAATGTGTCAACCTGCTGAAGAGCAGGGAAACAACAAAAAATGTGCAGAACAGTGACCACCTAGGACTAGGATTGAACTCAGTCTCGATTTGTGTGCCTTTCAGCCTTTCTAGAAACCATTTCAAGCGCATTCTGTGGCCTTATCAGAACCATGATGCTGATAAACACTGTACCATCTTATCAGAACTTTGGAACTTTCTGGAGTGTTTATGGATAACTCACCTCTACGCATAAATGTATTATGATGTCATTATATGTTGCAGCTTTAAGTTGCGAGATCTTTTTATTTATTTATTTTTTTTATCTTTCACGCTGTTTCCCAGCCAGGAAATGATGAGACATGATTTTTTTTTTTTTTTTTGATTCTTCCATCCTGTTCTTTTTTCCTCGTCTACATGCATGTTGTATGTAATCAGGTCTCTTGTAAATGAGTCTCCCAGGCTCAATTGGAACTAACCTGTACAAATAAAGATATAATAATAATAATAATCCATCCATTATATTTTACCCGCTTCTTCCATTTTGGGTCACTGGTGCCCATGTCCAGCAATCACTGTGCGAGGTACATCCTGGACAGGTCTCCAGTCCATCACAGAGACGCATAGAGACGAATGAGACAAACAACCATTCACTGTCTCACTCTCACCTAGGGACATTTTAGAGTTACCAATCAGCCTAACATGCATGTTTTTGGTCTGTGGGAGGAAACCGGAGTACCAAGAGAAAACTCACGCATGCACGGAGAAAACATGCAAACTCCATCCAGAAAGGCCCCTGGACCGGGATTTGAATAGGCAACCTTCTCGCTGAGAGAAAGCAGCTCTACCAGTTGCACCACCGTGCTGCCCTAATAATAATAATAACATTAATAATAATAATAATTAAAGCTGTATTTTGACACATGCATTTCTGACAGGAAACGGCAGAGGCAAATCTCCAGGTCTAACATCCATAAATGATAAATAATAATTAAAATAATGGTACAAATCTGCCCGTTTGAAATCAAGTGTATTCCAGTAGACAAAATAATAAATGTGAGAGTAACTGCCAAGGTGGTACAAAGTGTGCCGAGGTGTGTATGATGCAACAACATAATGTGCAGGAGGGAGTGGTGGCGCAGAGGTTAGAGAAGATGGGCATGTGATCGGAAAGTTGCAGGTTCAACTCCCGGTACCGTCAACATCAAAATGTGGGTGGAAAAGGTGAAACACCCACACCTGCCTCCACCCTCATTCGCCCCATTCTGGGCCCCTGAGCAAGGCCCTTAACCCCCACCATCTGCTCCCTAAAACAGGTCTCTCTTGAAAATGTGTTCTCGTGACTCATTGAGACTACCTGTATAAATAAAGGGTAAATCAAACTTTTTTTTTTTTTTTAAAGCAACCTAAACTGCATTCAAAAAACCTTCAAGCCAAAAACAACTGGACTTTATTTGTACCAGAAGACGTTTCGCTCCTGATCCGAGGAGCTTTCTCAATTCAAAGAGAACGTGTGGGATTCAGGTTGTAAAGCTGAGATAAGATACATATGTAGAGACTAAACTGCAGTTTTTTAGCCTGAAAAATGGCCATTCAGAACACGGCAGTTCTGAATTGGAGCTCACTTGGTCAAAAAGACAGAGTTCAGCAAAATAACTGAACTTTTGCCTTTTTCCCTCATAATGTTCCCATAATTTGAGTAGCTAACTAGCTTTTATCTGTTGCAACCCAGTGAGATACTAACTTATGGTCGACGACATTAGTTTTCTGCACGCAGTGGAATGTGTGAAGTTTGCGACTTATGTCACAATTTAAAAATAGCACGTTAAAATGTTCAATTTAATAAAAGGCAAATAATTATATGTGCAAAATATTTATCATTTCTAATATAATACAGGCAACAGCCAAAAATCAGCTCGATTCAATTCAGTTTATTTATATAACACCAAGTCACAACAGAAGTCGTCTCAGGGCACTGAACAGAAACATTCGTATATAAAAATAATAATTTAACATTATATATCTGAGGAGCAGACGGCTTTGAATTTAACGCCATCGCAGAACTCTCATTTTGAACAAGCATGAAGGCGACAGTGGAAAGGAAAAACTCCCTCGTGAGGAAGAAACCTTTAGCAGAACCAGGCTCAGGACAAGCGTCCATCTGCTTCGACTGGTTGGGTTTGAGAGGAACAGGAAGGAAGAACAGATACACAACGGCAGGTCGAGGATCACGTGTTAAGATAGAAATGGTATCAAATGAGAACTATTCAATTTTAACAATTCATTTAAGGAAATTAGGTCAATTTGTCCTCCAGTAGTCCAAGCCTATGGCAGCATAACAAGCCGACCCTAAATATCAGATTCATCAAAAAGGAAAGTCTTAAAACTGGACAAAGTGTCAGCCTCCCGAACAGAATCTGGAAGTTGGATCCACAAGAGAGGAGCCTGATAACTGAATCTGAGAGGATTTCTATTTTAAGTGAAAATGTGAAGGAAGCAGGGCTTTGAACTGACCCGGGTTGATTAAACATTACAACCAAAAGCAATTGGTACAAACTAACATTTATTTTCTAAATGTTCTAGCATTTTATTTTATTTATTTTTCTGAGGATACGTGTAAAAGTAATAATCCCGGCTGCTGGTGACAGAATTGCTTGAATGCAAAGCTTTTCTTGCCAGGACGACTCACTCATTGACATATTTTCAGGCCTTGGCAGCCCAAAACAAACTGACAAGGTTGTTATCTCAGGGTTTTTGCATTAATGTCATTTGAGATATCAAAGTAAATGCACTGAAGCGTAATCAAAAGTTGTTTTTTTTCTTGGTAAAAAAAATAAATAAAATAAAAATCTTGTTGCCTTGAAACTCCAGATCAGTCAGCAGCTTGTTTTCAACAAGGTAAAGCAGACTAACAAAAAAAAAGTGTGGAAAATAGACACCATCTTGTGTGTGACATTCAACAAGCACAACAACAACAATAGCAACAATTATAAAATTAAAGATGAAATGCAATCTCATTAAAAAGGAGCGCAAATGTGCCATCTATTCATGGATTTAGATGAAGTTGGTGTACATCACAGTACAGTTTTATAGTTGTCACTTCACTGTCATTATAATTAACCATCTTTATTGTTCATGACATTTTTTTATTCCATTTGCACAAATACAGTAAGTGTCTAAACCATCTAATAAGTCATGAAAGCATAAATTGTCACTAATTTGCAACGACATTTAAGTGCGTTTTGTGCTACCTACATTTATTTAAAGAAAGCTAATGAGGCGATCAGAGAATCACTGGTTTATATCTCTTAACACACACACACACACACACGGTAAAAATAAGGTCCCTAGAGACATTAAGAAAAGCCTTTTCTTTTGAGCCAATTTCCTGACAATGGGGGCTAATCAGACACAGATAAAGATGGCAGGAGGGCAACATTAAGACAACTAATTGAGGAGACAAGAAAGAGGAGGAACAAAGAAAAGCCTTCAGCATCCAGATAAAGAATGAATGCAGATGGATGCTCCTATTAGAAGACAATTATACAGTTTTCAATCGTCTTTGGTTGTTTTTGTATCCCTGCTTGAGTGTTAGCTTTACTACCAATCATAGCAATACTTAAATAACACTGAAAGACCCATCATAACACAGTGTGTAAAATATTACACTAATAGTGTATCCAATACTTATCAAGAATATTGCAAGACACTTTTATTTATAAGCAGCATATGTTCTTCTAGTGGTATTCAGATAGTATCTGTGTCTCGTCATCCATAAACATTGTGTGTGATACGTTAAGTATTATTATACTTCCGGAGGAGTAAAAAAGCTATTGTAATATGTGATTTCCCAGGTGACTTGAAGAGCATCAAACCATGTCTACTTCAGCACACAGCCAATAATAAATCTAAACAATAGCTGCTGTCAAATAAAATAATGCTGGAGAAAGGAGCCCATTATGTGACGCATGTATAATAGAGATGCATCAGTTGGTCGTTGTGCACTGAATCTTCAGATTATACAAAAAGGTACAGTGTTTAAACTTATACAATACCGTTATTATAACACTAGTACTCCATATTAAAAATTAAATTACATATACACTGTAATTTTAGAAAAAAACATATTTCACTCATTCTTGTAAACAATTAAAACTAGTTGTACAAGTTGCAATATCCATTTTTTTTATGATAAAGAAATATTAGATTTCAAAGTAACTCAAATTATTCCTAGAACTTGTTAATTCCACCATTTTTTTCCCCCAATGTTTTAATCAGTTGAACATTAGGTGCAGGGTTACATTTAAAACAAAATAAAAATAATTATTTAAAATAAACCAGACTGAATCAATAACATACATAATGACAACTGAAGTAAACAATGTGTTTTAAACTGCCAGGAGAATTAAAAGTAGAGCTTGTCCTGTTCATTTTATCTGGAACCGATTCGCTTTATCATCATGACAAAACTTTTAGAGTCTGCTATTGTTTTTGACAGTTAAGTGCATTTGCTCTAGAAACAAACACATAAAACAAACAAAGGAAATACAATAAAAATAGAATATTGTGCAGGTTACTGTGTTCAGGACTGTGTATTCTTGAAAATTCAGTCCAAGAGCTAAAAAATAACATTTAACATAAATATATACATAATAGTTCTCCAAAAAACGTTGTTTTTTACCAAATGTTCTGCAATGACCTTAAGAACTATTGAAGTAAATGTGCAAAAATGTCAATATATAAATATTTATTGAACAGAGTTGGAAGGTTGTCAGGGAAATAAAAAGTTATTGCTCAACAGAAAACACACAAACAGCAATGATAGTGCAAAATAGATTGAACATGTTTGAATAGCACAGTGGACCAGTGGTTAGAACTGTTGCCTTCTAGCATGAAGGTACTTGGTTTGATCCCCAGTTTATGTGTGGAGTTTGCATGCTCTCCTTATGTTAGCAAGGGTTTTCACCATGCACCCCAATCTCTCTACACAGTCTTAAAAAAAAAGCATATTAAGTTGCCTCCCTCGTCTGTTCCCAGGCCTGTGAGCTCCATGGGATTTGCCTGGTTAAATAAAGGTTAATAATAATTTTGATGAAGAGCATGTTGTATAATGTGAAATATAATGAAATATAATGGTAATATGAAACGTTTCTTAAGACTGATTGTCCCTTATTCATCTATAAGCTCTGCATCATATAAAAAAAATAAAGAAATGCTAATCAAGCCAAATGTTTAAGATAAAAAACATAATGATTTTTTTAAAACAATATTATTTGTGCATTTTAAATTGAAATATTAATATAAAAAGGTCAGACATTGCAAGACCCTGGAAGTTAAAACTGGAGACTGATTCTGAATCAAAATACTGATCCAAAGCCCATGAAGAAGTTTATCAATGAATGAGTGAATTTGAAAAATATGGATGATGATGATGGAATGGTTTGTTAAACTTAACCAGTGAATATCAAGAATGAGCCAGACAACGAGGTCAGAAACTGATGGACACTTGTGGAAAGTGCACAAAAGTTGCGTAGACTCTGTTAAATTGATCTATAATAGATTCTCTAGGAGAATCCTAAATCTATTTCTATCCTTTTTAATTAAATAGGTGAAACGTATTTTTTTGTGGCAATTATGTTAATCTCCAAAAATATGAGAACTATTCAACACTAGTTATAATTAATTTTCAATCTTTAACAAAACTTTTTTGTTTTAAATTAATAAATAAACTTTTTTTTTGTTGTTGTGTGTTAATTTATTGGTCTTTTTTTTTTAATTTTCTGGTTTATTTCCATCCTTCTTTCTCAGTATCTTGACACTCATAATTTCTTCTTTTTAAATAACTTGAAAATGAAAGGTGCTAATTAAGCAAACTGTGATATTTCACAAATCATTGGGTGTGTACGTGCTCTCTGAATGATACTGTGTGAAATATGGATATGTTACATTAACAAATGTAACCATGTCAGTAAAAACTCAGCTAAACTACACAAAAAACTGTTTTATACAAAACATTTTAATGCAACTTTTTAGACTTTAGATTATATTTTGCAGACATATTTCAAGGCAAATTTAAACTATAAGTAGGTAGCAGTGGTGGGCACAGCTAACCAGAAAGTTAATTTTGTTAACGACTATATATATATATATATATATATATATAGCGAAAGATAACGTTTAAGCGCTAACTTTTATCATACACTGCTGTCGCTGACACTGTAAGACTGTCTGTAATGTGACATCGCTGTAAGTGAACACAACTCAAAATGGTTCATAAATCACAAGTAATGCATCCATGTCCCTGTTCAGAGGTGAGCTTGCAGAAATTAATCCGGTCCATCGAACCCAACGAGGCAGAGCAGAACTCTGTGGTGCTGAAGTACAGTGATGCATTCAATGAGTGTCAGACATCTCCCTCGTGTTATTCACTATAATGAATTGACTCTTGCTGCAAAGTGTCCTTGGGTGTCCTGAAAGGCGCTTTTTAAATAAAATTATTATTATAATTATTATAACTCACTTTGGTGATCCTCTTGGTGGTTAACTACTTTTAAAACACTAACTACAAAGTTGTGCATCATCAATATTCTCTCGATAATAAATCTGTTGGTATTAAAGTAAAGATTTATGAAATGTGTGAGAGAGTCACGTCCCAGAGACAGTGTGAGTGTTGCAAAGCATGCTGGGTAGGAATTATGTGTGCTATGTTTTTGACTGTTTACAATGTTTCTGAGTGTGGAAATGGGTCTTTCATGTTATTTTTCTGTTCTGGTTTGTTTTGACGTTTGTTTGAAATTCTCTACTATTGGCTGTAAACTGACACCATGAGCCCGAGACCGTTCGTGGTACATATGGGGGTGGGGGAGCACTGTGAGGGTGGTGATATCACCGGGTGGTGTTTGTCATTCCCCGATTTGTTACGGAAGCATGATATGTAGTGTACTTCCGAGTCACCGTTGTTTAAGAATAAAAAAAAAGTCTTAATTTACTTAGAAAAGTACGCGCTCCATCTCCGCTGATCTTCACGTAGCTAAAGTTACGCCACTCGTATTTCCGTTACAAATCGTTGGTTAAAATGATGTGCAACGCATTAGACCTGACCCCCAGCCTGGGCTGAACGAGAAAAACCCTGCAAGATACAGAATTAATTATTTCCATGGTGAAACAGCGCCGCTCAGTGGCGAAGCTGCATACCATTTGAACCATGACGCAACTATGTCAATGACTTTAACGGAAATTTGAATGGCGTAAATTAGCAACATGAAAATCGGCAGAGATGGAGCACATGCAATCAGACGGTTCTTATTTATAAACAGAATTATACCAGTACATTTTCCTTAATCTAGCATATTCAACGGCGATCCGTGCGACCCAGAACTATTCCTTTTAGCGCATGCGCAAATGAGCTACGGATCGGCTTCCGTAACAGACCGGGGAATGACAGCGCTAAGCTCTGCATAGCATAGCATAGCATAGCATTGCTCCATGTAAAATGCCATTCTCCTGTACTCTTTTAGTGAAGAACTGTCCTTTAAAAAGATAACTTGAATATACTGGATTTAAATTTAGTGGAAGCTACATCTACTAAAGGTATTCAAAGTTAGCAAAAACGCTAGTCTGTTAAATGTAAAGTTAGTTCTGCTATTAGTGAATAAGCGGAACCGTGTTCCCTCATGCCCTCTGTGTTTCTTGTCGCACTACAGTTATTATAGAACACACACACTCTTTTTTTACAAACTAACTTTCATGTTGGCTTCCTTGCTGTGACTAACCTCTTTTTAAAAAATGAAAAGGACCAAAGAAGCAAGGTAAAACTCCTTTAATATCCACCAAGGCGATAATGTTTGAACATATACAGCCTCTTCTTCTGAAATTAATATGCAGTGACACGATCATGAGTCAAAAATTGGCAGTCTGAGATGTATTAAATTTGTCTGAGCTACTTCATGTCTGTGAGGCTGTGAACTAATTTAAACGGGATTCGTTTCAACCCTGTGGGTTAGTTGTTATCAGTCACACTATGCTCACACTTGATTGCCCTGAGGCTGCTAATGGAAGATGAAAAAGATAATAATGTATATAAAAAAAATCCTAATTAGGATATGGGTTGGTAAAACAGCAAAAGTCAGGAAAACATGAAAGGAGGTTTCAGCTTTGATACATATGAATGCAACCTAATGTGCTCACAATGACAACACTAAATTGTTTTTGATCAGGTCTAATATTTCCTGTTTACTGTTATTAAAGTGTGTTATAAAGCAACAGTGGTGTCAAATTATAATCTAAATGAACAGAGTTCACCCTGAAGAGGATGCAGGGGTTTTAGCCAGTGAGCACTGAGATTTCCTTGAATACAAAATACGCAAAGACGTATGAAAACGCTGAACCTGCAACATTCTGCTTCTATGAAAAGGACTCGTCAGCCATGATGACACTGCTTTCCTTTCTGTCATTCATCACTTCATTGCATCAGTGCACACAACAAACCTCAGTTCTAAAGCTAGTCAAGCATAAAGAAAATATTTGCAGGGCTGCAACAACGAATCGATAAAATCGATAAAAATCGATTATTTAAAGTGTTTGCAACGGATTTCATTATCAATTCGTTGTGTCGCGCAATTATGAATCTCTCGCCACGTTGTGGAGCCGTTCTCTTCACCTGCAAAGCAGTGTCAATGCTGGCTGACTAAATAAAGTTAAAAAAAACTGCAGCGCGAGTTGAGCGGAGTGAGGCGGAAGCAGAGCAGGGACGGTGTTTTCAACGGAAATTAAGTAAATTTGACAAATGACCAATGCAGAGAAGACGGTTCGGCCCAAGTCCTCGGGAGCACTTGACGCTTCACAAAGTTAAAAAATGCGTAACATGCAAGCTTTGCAAAAGTGACGACATGGCACGGGAAAACCACGGTGATGAAACGTAAACGCGTCTGAGTCATTGATGAGGATGAGCAGCAGATAAGTCTCTGCAATATCCTACATTTGTTCTGTTTCCAAGTGAGAAAACGTAACGTCAGTCTCTCTGGTAGCTGAAGAATGTGATTTATAAATAAATCTAACACAAAGATGGTAATAATTAGATGATTAAGCTTCAACTTTTAATTTGCCAGCAACATCTGAGTAAAGACATTGCATTGTATGGCAGGATAAATTGCATTTAAACAGGAATTAAAGTAATTTATTACATCTACTCTTTTGTGTGCAATTAAGTATTTTATGTGCGTGTGTGTGCGTTTAATTACTCTTTGCCTTACTTACTTACTTACTTAACCTAACACTGTAAGTGAAACAAGGCATTTCTTGAGTTGCTGTAAATTGTTATAATACATAATATACTTTCTTTCTCGTTCCAGAAAACAACAAACGATGACAGCCTTCATGATGGAAAGACATCATGGACACCACAGCAGCAGCTCTCTTGACTGAAAACATCCTGAACATGATCGTCACTGACATGAGGCCTCTGTCGATGGTTGAAGACGAAGGTTTCACTACAATGATCCACACTTTTAATCCAGGTTACAATGAGCCACACTTTTAATCCAGGTTACAATAATCCACACTTTTAATCCAGGTTACATTCTTCCCTCAAGGACACTTTTAACAAAGTAGCCTACATACTGTGCAGGTATAAAGCATACATTTGTATATATATTTTGTGTACATTATTTTTTTTATTGAAGCTATTTGACTATTTTTTTTATTATTCAATATTTTACTAACAGAACAGTCAAGTAGCAACCTGTTTTTATGTGATATGCTATGTCAGTCAAATTTTGGAATAAAGAGGTGGAAATTAAAACATTTAGGGATTTTTTTGGGCAATTTATTTATTAATTAAAAAAATTAATAAATTTTTTAATTAATCGTTAGATGCAGCTGTGTATATATATA
>NC_056515.1:34748291-34773051 GCF_014905685.2 Nematolebias whitei | reverse complement strand
AGGTCGCCGGATTGAATCCCGGCCAGTGAGTTTGCATGTTCTCTCCATGCGTTTGTGGTTTTTCTCCGGGTACTCCAGTTTACTCTCATCGAACAAAAACATGCATGTTAGACTGATTGGTAACTCTAAATTGTCCCTAGGTGTGAGTGAGAGAGTGAATGGTTGAAGTCTTGTTTGTCTTGATGTGTCCCTGTGATGGACTGGAGACCTGTCCAGGGTGTCCCCCACCTCTCGCACAGTGACTGCTGGATATGGGCATCAGTGACCCCCGTGACCCAAAAAGAAAGAAGTGGGTAAAAGATAATGGATGGATGGATGGATGGATGGATGCTTCTATAAATCGTCATGAATACATTTATAGTACAAGTAGTAAAACTCACTCAGTGAGTTGTAGCATTTTACTACATTCAAGTTATTCAATTTACATGCTTGATGCTATTTTTCTATTTTTGCTGATTACAATAATTCCATGTTTTTCAACTTATCCATGTATAATCTTAATGTTCAGGATAATTCTTATATGTTGATTTAATTTGATTCTAACTTTGTGTTTGGACTTTTCTTGAACTCACCATATGAAGAGGTACACAAAATATTCACCATACAAACATGCACAGACAGCCCTACATTATTACACTACATGTAGTACAGGAATGTCAAAAACACTGAATATTAAGTAAAAAGGAATAGACACAGGATAAAAAAGGAAAGTGTGCTTAATGTGAATTTAAAGTATGATTAAAATGGGCAGTTGGGAATAAGCCTAATTACCATAAAGTGTTAAATGCAGAATCTGTTGGAAGCAGATTTAAC
This sequence comes from Nematolebias whitei, assembly GCF_014905685.2. NCBI lineage: Eukaryota > Metazoa > Chordata > Actinopteri > Cyprinodontiformes > Rivulidae > Nematolebias > Nematolebias whitei. The sequence goes on along the minus strand of NC_056515.1, from coordinate 34,772,238 downwards.
AAGCTGATGAGTAGGCACAAACACGACCTGACCTTGCTCTTGCAATCCATCAGAAATAGATTAGCATGAGTTATGTGTGTGTATGTGTCACACCAGAAACAGTAACACCAAAAATCTGATGTTGGTTCTAAACTAATCTTAAAAACAACACACAGTTTTTGCTGTAAATCAAGTGAGCTCATGTTTTCACACGTCTCCTTTACTGACACTTAGGAGTCTCAAAGCAAAACTAATGATTTTTTTTTTTTTTTTCTGGCCACACTTGGGCGCAAACAACTTCATCAACAAACTGATAGACATAGAGCCCTTACTGATAATCATTATTAATAATGCATTCCCAAATAGCTGCTTGTTGTTTCAACAAGAGGACAAATAAGTTGTTTAATCTATGATGAGTTTACTTAGAGGTTATCAGCCAGACACAGCCACAATGATGTTCTATATAGAACTGTTCTCTCATGTCCATTATGCCTAAGATATGCATGTTAAATTCATGTTTAAGTTCAACAAATATGTTATTATATTGGCAAACAACAACAACAACAACAACAACAACAACAACAACAACAACAACAACAACAATAATAATAGTAGTAATGTACAGGTGCTGGTTATAAAATTAGAATATCATGAAAAAGTTTATTTATTTCAGTAATTCCATTCAAAGCATCAAACTTGTATATTATATTCATTCATTACACACAGACTGATATATTGCAAATGTTTATTTATTTTAATGTTGATGATAATAACTAACTAATGAAAACCCCAAATTCACTATTTCAGAAAATTGGATTACTTAAGACCAATTTAAAAAAATGATTTTTAGAAATGTTGGCCAACTAAAAAGTATGAGCATGAAAAGTATGAGCATGTACAGCACTCAGTACTTAATTGGGGCTTATTTGGCCTGGATTACTGCAGCAATGCAGCGTGGCATGGAGTCAATCAGTCTGTGGCACTGCTCAGGTGTTATGAGAGCCCAGGTTACTCTGATAGTGGCCTTCAGCTCTTCTGAATTGTTCGGTCTGGTGTATCGCATCTTCCTCTTTACAAAACCCCATGGGGTTAAGGTCAGGCGAGTTTGGCCAATTAAGAACAGGGATAACATGGTCCTTCAACCAGATACTGGTAGCGTTGGCACTGTGTGCAGGTGCCAAGTCCTGTTGGAAAACGGAATCTGCATTTCTATAAAGTTGGTCAGCAGCAGGAAGCATGAAGTGCTCTAAAACTTCCTGGTAGACGCTGCGTTGACCTTGGACCTCAGAAAACACAGTGGACCAACACCAGCAGATGACATGGTCCCCCAAACCATCATTCGCTGTGTAAACTTGACACTGGACCTCAAGCAAAGTGGATTCTGTGCCTCTCCTCTCTTCATCCAGACTCTGGAACATTGATTTCTAAAGGAAATGCAAAATTTACTTTCATCAGAGAACATAACTTTGGACCACTCAGCAGCAGTCCCAGGCGAGACACTTCTGACGCTGTCTCTTGTTCAAGAGTGGCTTGACACAAGCAATGCGACAGCTGAGTCCCATGTCTTGCATACGTCTGAGCGTGGTGGTTCTTGACGCACTGACTCCAGCTGCAGTCCACTCTTTGTGAATCTTCCCCAAATTTTGGAATGGGTTTTGTTTCACAATCCTCTCCAGTGTGCAGTTATCCCTATTGCTTGTACACTTTTTTCTACCATATCATTTCCTTCCTTTCGCCTCTCTATTAATGTCCTTGGGCACAGAGCTCTGTGAACAGCCACCCTCTTTAGTAAGGACCTTTTGTGTCTTGCCCTCCTTACGGAAGGTGTCAATGGTCATATTTTGGACAACGGTCAAGTCAGCAGTCTTTCCCATGATTGTGTAGCCTACAGAACTAAACTGAGAGACCATTTAAAGGTCTTTGCAAGTGTTTTGAGTTAATTAGCTGATTAGACTGTGGCACCAGTTGTCTTCAGTATTGAACCTCTTCACAATATTCTTATTTTCTGAGATGCTGAATTTGGGGTTTGCATTAGTTGTCGGTTATAAACAACATTAAAATAAATAAACAATTGAAATATATCAGTCTGTGTGTATTGTATGAATATAATATACAAGTTTCACTTTTTGAATAGAATTAATGAAATAAATCAGCTTTTTATGATATTCTAATTGTATGACCAGCACCTGTATATCAGCCATTGGCTTCTCTGACCTCTAAAATTTGACAGGAATCAGCCGTAGGGGAAAAAAAAACAAAAAAAAAACAGGTCGACTGCTGTTGTGGAAATTAATTAATAAGACTTTAACAAACGATGAGAAAACAGTCCTTGTATTCTTATTGCAATAAGAGAGAGGGGGAGAAACAACAGCTTTTCTACAGCTCAGATGTCAACGCTCTTATTGGAAAAAGAATAAAAAGGACTGTTTATTGTTTGTTTAGGTCTTATTAATTAATTTCCACGACAACTACTAACATTTTTATCTATTTTTTTCCACAAGCTTGATCAAATCAGTAGCTGAACATTGTCCACAATAAGTTTAGACTTTTACTCTCTAGAGCACAAGTACATTGCTTTCTCTTTACATCACTTCCTTATTTTCTTATTGCATGATATACATTGAAAAGGAAACCGTAATCTACACGGTGAAGCATTTTGCTCCAAGTAGAATACTATTTGGTTTGTGCACTTCATTAGAAGAACCAAACACATTGTGATATTGCTCAATTACTTTTCCTTTATGGTTATTAAAACACTACCATATCCCCTGTAGGTTCATTAATTATGCACTAATGCCTTGCTGAACATTACTGTTCAAGCTTGTGAAAAGTAATACTGTGTACAGTATACCTTGACTGTTTCTGCTCGAGTATATGATTACAGTTGACTGTTTTAATTGGGAATGTGTGTTTAAGTCTTAATTATATTTTAATGTCAGAGACGGGGTTCAGGATTTATGATTTTCTTTGCTGCGAGGTTAAAAACTTTAATACCTGGAGGAAATCAGTTCACGTTTGGCAAACGTTCTGAAAAGTGTATGTTTTAGCAGCTTCCTGGCTTTGCAGTTTTACTTTATCTTTTCAAATGAAAAGGATGTTAAAAAGTAATACAGCTTAATCATGTTTAATGTTGTGATGGTCAATAGAGCCTAGATCAACTAGGAAACAGGGTACACATAGTATTGACTGCCAGTCCTCCAAGAAACATTCACTACAAAAAACTATGGATGTTCTCCTCCATATCAAAGATTCACCTTTTATTTAGAGTAAAAAAAAAAAAAAACGTATATGGTTTCTGCTTGTATGCAGCAGCTGAAAATTGCAGAGAAAACACAGACACAAATAAAGCGTGCACGTTTCAAACAGAAAAGGTTACAGTCCAAACTAGAAGCATTTTAGCTCCTTCATGCTGCCCACTGGAAAAACACTGAAATACAAATAATGTCTGATCAGATATGAATAGAAAAAAAGAGTTAATATGTTGAACAACTTTTCACTTGTTACAGTTTGCAAATGCTAAAACGATAAATCTTCCATCATGGATTAATGCCTTTTTTTTCCTAATTATAAAATACATTAAAGAAGGTAAACTTCTTTCTCTTCATACCAGTAGTTACCAGTTTTAAGTTCACACAGCTAATTGCAGTACAAATGTCACACCCATTACACAATCCCATAACATTTAATATTTCATTGTTAATTTAGTTAAAAATGGAAAATATCAGCCAGTTAAATTGGTCCTCGACTTTTGTTGTCCCATACTTTTAAATGGATTGCAAAGTGGCAGAATGAAGATGGAAAACCGAGCCGAGGACAAAGAGTAGAAGTAAAGGATGTCCTAAAAGAGACAGCTCACAGACTGCCAATCCCAAAGAGTTTTATTTAATTAGCTTAGAAAGTTTTTGTTTCAAAGTCAGGAGTGTCACCGGGGAACCAAAGTCCAATTCAGACTCCTCCAAACACTCCAGTGTGCCAATTTACGGTCCTAACCTCGGGTCAGGGAGACAGGAGCAAAGAGATGGAGACACACACACAAACATGCGCACCAATAGGTTATAGACAAGGTATTCCTGTCCACACACACACACACACAAACACCTCTGCTTCCGCTCTGATTTCATAAAGGTCGGTCCCCATGAGTAGCTGTCTAGGAGATTCAAGTGTCTACTCTACTCCTCTCAAAACCTTAATCTTATCTTCCCGATAACACACACACATCCACACACACACACACACACACACACATGCATGCTCAAACAGTCCCGGTAGAACAGGTCAGCTCATTCCCTGAACAAATCTGTGGCTTTTCTTCTTACCCCCACATCTTATATCTCCTTTCTTTGACTTTGTATGTCTGTTTACATCCCTCTCTCTTCTCTTTTATCCCCTCTCTGCCTTTTATTGCCTTGTTTCTCTGCTCTTGTCACACTTTGTACTTGCACCATTTGGAGTTGACTTTTATACTTTATTACTAACCCCATTATTTCTCTTCAGCTATTCAAGTGCTTTTGAATAATATGTTAGACTTTCAAAGAATCAGCTTTCAAAGAAAGAGAAAATACTCCTCTTGAGATGGACCCCAAGTGGATTTTATCAGTGTGTTAAGTAGCTAATCAACAAAAAATAACAATGATAGTTGTAGTTTGTTCTAAGAGTGTGGATAATTTATTAAAGAAAAACCAGACAACGTGCATTTTCTGACATTTCTATACATCTATGCTCATTTAAAGGAAAAAGGGTTATGCTTTATTTTGCGAATACAAAAACATGTTAGATTATGCCACCTTTTTAAATTATTTTTTTTAAAGCAATTTTTTCCCTCATTTGTAGTTTTAACAATACATTTGGTGAATTGTAATCTATTGCTTGGTATTGTTCACTATGTTACCCCTGAGATGGGGTAGAGGCAGGGCAGCCGACTGGGGAACAGAAAGTCGCAGTTCGACTCCTCGCCATTCCTGCATGTCGTGGTGTCCCTGAGCAAGACACCCAATCCCCAATTGCTCCCCGGGCACTTGCATAGCTGCCACTGTTCCACCTGGGTGTATCTCAGGTATGATGGATTAAATGCAGAGAACCAATTTCGTCATTATACGGAAACATACAATGATGACAACACATAACGCTTTGCTTACTTACTATACTTTTCGGCATACAAGTTGCACCTTTTTTGCATAAATTTTGCAAGTTCTGCGACTTATACATCAAAGCAACTAATATATGTTCCCAACACCCCCACCCCCCATATTTATAACCTAATCTTTGACTGACATTTGACTGTTTTCATTCATTTTGACATGGAAAATATTAAAAATATTTGCAGCCACTAGAGGGCCCTCAAACATTAAGGCAAACCAAGAGTCTCATTAATAGGTAAAAGTGTCTATTATTGAGACACTTGGCTTGCCATAGTCCACCTTCGTCTTGCTCTGGAACTCCTGGAGCAAACAACAAATCAGCTGCATTTCGCAGCACCGCCCAGGCGAAATGCAGCTGATTTGACCATTAGTGCATTTATTAAAGAAAAGTCAACTGAGTGGCACCTTTACTATAATGTCGAGCGACCAAATAATTGTTTTTAGGTGGTTATCTTAGTAAATTTTGAAGAAATGCACAGTGAGTCCTCCCTCTGCGCGCTCCCGCAGCTGCAAATCGATTTTTCAAATGCAGCTGATTTGACTATTAAAGTGCATTTATTAAGGAAACGTTAAACTGAGAGACACCTGTGCTATAATAGCGCGCAAACAAACAATTGTTTTTAAGTGTTAATCTTGGTAAATTATTGTTAAAGTCCTCCAGTGCATGCTCCGATGGCCGCCATTTGGCAGCCAATCGATTTTTGGCACAACACCAGCCCACGTTTCCAGGTAGTCAGCAGTGACACATAACAAACGCGACGCGGCAGCGGTGATGCATAATAGATGCGACTTATATGACGAAGAGACATATTTATGGATTTTTCCACTTTATTAGACATGTTTGGACTGATGCCACTTACAGCGATGCGATGTGTACGGCGGAAAGTGCGGTGCTTACTTGAAGTTTTCTTTCTTTAAACGATCAGTGGTAACTTCCTAAAGCACAGCTGCAGAATCTAACGTGAATCAATAAAAGAGCCCTGCAGTAAATACAAGCTAGAAAAAGAAAGACAGGATTTAAACTTTTATTACCTCAACAATATACAGTGTATGTGTTGCCAGTTAAACACCAAGAACGTAGAAGTCTGAGTGAAAACAAACTGAGTTATTCTCATTAAGACAAAATATATAGGAAGCACACCTGAATTCAAAACATCCATCCATTTTCTTTACTCAATTTTTACTTTCCAGATCACAGGGTAACTGTTGCCTATCTCCAGTGGTCGTTGTGGTTCACTCTAAACAAGTTGCAAGTCCTTTACAGGGCCACATAGAGACAAGCAACCATTCACACTCTCATTCACACCTACGGACAATTTAGAGCTGCCAATTAGCCCAACATACACATTTTTGGTCTGTGGGAGGAAATCGAAGTACTCAAAGAAAGCCCGTGCACGCAAGGGAGAATATGTAAATTCCACACAGAAAAGCCAGGAGGCAAACCTGTGACCTTCTCTCTGTGAGGCTCTAACAAATGTGCTGTATTTCATGAAGCCAATTCCATGGGCGTTTCTTGTAAATGTAACCTACAATTAAATATGCCGAAGAGGATAAAAAGCCATGCTTAAGGGGAAAACAAACTGACTTGTTGAGTTTAACTCGCCTACAAAAATTGTGCTGTGTGAGTTAATTAATATGACATTTGCCAACATGTTAAATGTGCTTAGGCTCTCTCTCCCTCTCTCTCTCTCTCACACACACCCAAGGTTTTCCTAATCTTCATGCAGGTTGAAGACGGATGCTGCAGCATTATGCTAATGAGCATCTATTCTGTCCAATCACTCGCTTCAGTAGTTGGGAGACAGGCAGAAGACGGGAAATCGAGAGAGAATGATGAAAAAAAAGAGATGCTTGGAGGGAGGGAGGGAGGGAGCATAGATGGATGAAGGAAGATGCACTGTTTTGCAAGAATATTGTACCCTTTTAAACACTATTATAGAGTTAGCAAAGTAATATTCTTGGAATACAACAATGTTCAGTCAGGCCATCTGGATGGTTTATTTTGTTGCCGAGATGTTTCGTCCTTCATACAAGGAGCTTATTCAGTCTGAGGAGCCCACCAAACCAAACTGAATCCCAGAAACAGATCACTCCCAGAGTGGAGAAAAAAACAAAACTGTTTGCTGGTTATAAGATGGCCTCCGGGGCCTGCCCTCTGCTCCATCAACTCCCCAAGGCAGACCATGCCAAAGTAGTTCAGAACACCAAAGTTCATGCTCAATAATCCAGGTATAAATTCAGCAATGTCCATTCAGGTTATCTGGATGGTTTCTTTTGTTGCCGAGATGTAAAGGCCATCTTATTATCACCAGCAAACTGTTTTTTCTCCACTCTGGGAGTGAGCCGTTTCTGGGATTCAGTTTGGTTTGGTGGGCTCCTCAGACTGAAGAAGTCCTTTGGATGAAGGATGGAACGTCTCAGAAACCATCCAGATGATCTGACTGAACATTGTTGGATTTATACCTGGATTAATGAGCATGAACTTTGGTACTTTAAGAATACCTTGCTTGAGATGGTTTAAATTTAAATTATAAATGGACTGTCCTTATATAGTACCTTTCTATCTTATCAAGATACACAAAACACTTTACGCTACAATCTGTGCCCTCATTTACCCAATCATACAGCACTCTACTTATATCTAAACAAAGAATAATCAGAGCTTTATCACATTCATACACTGATGGGACACGCATCAGAGGCAATGAGGGGTTCAGTGTCTTGCCCAGGGACACTTCGGCATGTGACTGCTGGTGGAATTGAACTCCCAACTCTTGCATTGGAAGATGACTGCTCTAACTACTCAGCCACAGCCGCCCAATTATAATAAGGTGATTTATGAATCTAGAAAAAACCAAGCTCCTAATTTAACTAAACATCTTGCCTTGAATATACAGATGCATTTAAAGATAGCATGATATGTGAAACTGCCTCTGCATACAACCATCCAGATGACCTGACTGAACATTGTTGGGTTTTATACCTGGATTATTGAGCATGAACTTTGGTGACTCTGCATAAATACCCTGTGTAATGTGTGCCGAAGCATCTCAGCTGAACAATCAACTGGTAGCGCTGATATCAGATGATACTATAAAATGTTCACTTGTGCATTTATGTGTGCCAGCTGTACCTTTTTCTCTGCTTCTCGTTTAGCATACTGCAGCAGCAACGGCTCTCCGTGTTTCTGGTAGTACGCTCTTTGGCAGCGGTCTGACAAAGCTGGCTCATTGGGCAGGAAGTTGCTGGCCCACACCTACAATGATGCAAAAAGCAGGAAAAATATAGAATAATAATGAATGATCCCACCAAATACATTTTGTTTTAGTTACTTAAATGCCTTAAAACCAATATTGGCTTTAGCAGATAGCATACTGGTTTCTTGTGTAAAAAAAAAAAGTTCATCCAAAAACAAAAGAATTTGACATGGCTCGTGTTATAAGCTTCCCTATCGCACAAGGTCTACTGTCTGCAAGACTGTGTGTAAATTGCAGCCTCACATCTAGAAAAGCAGAGAACACAAAAGCATGACATAAATAATACATAGTGACAATCACCATGTTTTATGCTTGGTAAATCAAATATGGCAGACAAGGAACCTGCAAATTTCAATAATGTGTGTGTTTCTGCAGAATGCTTAGCTTGTTCCTGAAATAATGAATTAGTGAAAATCAATACAAAAGGCAGAAACTAGTATGAAGAAGCATCATCATTAACATGAGTTGCAATACATGCATTCAATGCAAACAACTTGTTTCAGTGCAACCATTCTGGGGCTTAATACCTTAAAGCTAGCTGTCCACTATCATTTGGGGACATCAGCACTCATATTTGCAGACCCACCAGGGCATATCTAAAAAAGTTCAGGGCTAAAGAACATGTGTGAAAGCAGCATATGACTTTGTTCATAAATGCTTAACAGATGGCAAAATCACTGTGGTTCAAAACGCCTCCTGTGGAAGGGATTTTAGATTCTTGCTGTCTGCAAATCTTGTCTCACCAGTCTGATGTCTACAATTTTTAAGATTAAATTTTACAAGTGTATCCAATGAAAAAATATGTTTTTTTACCCTTACAACTAACATGTTATACGTTTTAGATTCTAGACATTTTTAAGAATAAATATAACAATTTTACTTCAAACATGCAGTTCTCAACAACTGTGTTTCATCTTAATGTTAGCCATGGAGTTCATCAGGGTTCAGTGCTTGGACAAATAATCTTTACCTTATTTATGCTTCTATTAGGTAAAGTTATTAAACAGCATGGGATAAATTGTCATTGTTATGCTGACTGACATGTTGACATATGCTGACATCAGAGACTACTTCCTCAGGCGGCTGAGACGAGCTGGTCTGGGAAGTTCAGTCCTCACCTCCTACAGGTGTGCAGTAGAGAGCACGCTGTGCTCCAGCATCAACGTGTGGCATGGAGGCTGCACAGCTGCAGAAAGAAAAGCTTTGCAGAGAGTGGTGAAGGCTGCACAGAAGTCTGTCGGAATCAGCCTCCCCACCATCACAGACATTTACACCTCTACATACAGGGAGAGAGCCACCTGCATCATGAAGGACCCCACTCACCCAGCACATACACTTTTTGTCCTGCTCCCCTCAGGGAGGAGATTAAGGAGCATTAAGTGTAGAACCACTAGACTGAGGAACAGCTTCTACCCTGAGGCTGTTAGACTCATGAATCTCTAACCAGAATAATCACTGTGAAAATTCACATAATGTTGCTGCTGATCTGTTTCAATGTTGAGGTGTTCATGTGTGCACATCTGCTCACACAGACGCATGCTCATGTTCGTGCTGCTGTTCGACGTAATGTTTTTATGCTATTAGTGCTTAGTGTATTTTTAGTTGATGCTTTTCTTAGTTCATATCTTAGATCATATGTTTTTCTTATACATTTTATTGTTGGATTTAACTGGGACCCTGTGTACAAAATTTCGCTCCACCACATGTACCACATGAGGTGCAAATGACAATAAAGAAACTCTGACTGACTCTGACGATACACAGATATATTTATCCAGTTACTTAGACTATAAGCAAGTTTTAAAGACATAAAATACTGGATGACCCTTAATTTTCTGCTTTTGAACACAGACAAGACTGAAGGTTTGGTTTTTGGACCCGAGCATCTTAGGAATTAATTTTTCAGTCTTTTGCGCTCCCTGGATGGCATTAATCTGGCCTCCAGCTCTAATGTTAAAAATCTTGGTGTTATTTTTGATCAGGACATGTTTTTTTTATCCCCCACATTAAAAACATTACTAGAGCCGCCTTCTTAAATTTAAACTCAAAGCAAAGCAGTGTACTCCTCAGATAATTAATGTGGTTAACTTACTTTTACGGTATGAATGTTTTTGTTCAGTGCCCTGCGATGACTTCTGTTGTGACCTTTTCAGGCTGCTGTTTAATACACCATATTATATTACCGTACATTGTTATTGTTTAGCGACAAGTGTATAGCTTAGATCCTTGTGTACAGTTTATTTTTATACTTTATATTGTTGCTATTTTTGCGCGGAACTGGAACCTCGAGTACACAATTTATTTCCTCCTCATGTATCACGTGATGCGAATGACGATGAAGAACCTTGAACCTTGACTTGGCGCTATATAAATAAACTGAATTGAATTGAATGTGCACCTGGACTACTTGCCGTTTGTCTGTATCCCTTTTTCTGTCCTCCCCAGCATCAATAAGTCGAGGCAGATGTCCACCCATACTTAGCCTGGCTCTGCTGGAGGTTTCTCCCTGTTAAATGGTAGTTGCCCTTTCCACTGTCACTGACACGCTGCTCAGAATGGAAGATTGTGCTGAAGGGAAGAGTCAACAGAATTTTCTGGCTTCCTTAGACGACCTTTCTAGCAATTTGCATTTCATAATGCAGCATATGTGATTGCATTGTACTATAATTGGACTGGATTGGCTGTAACTGCATTTGAATCTGACTTGAATGGACTTATTAGCTTTGCTGGATAGTTCCTTGAGACGACCGAATTTCTTGACGTGGTCTTCTCACTTCTTGTTACACTATAGACCTCAACTCTGCATCTTTTACTCCTCTCATCCAGCCTTTTAATGGGATAACATTGTGTTTAAATCTACATTTACTATAAGAAATTACAATAAAATATCACATTTACTAACAAATTGTAATGTAATGTGTGTAAAAAAAAAAAAAAGCACTGTCTGCAATAAAAAAAACTGAATTATGGCAAGTTTATGATGCAACTGTCAGTTCAGTACACCATGAATCCTTGAGGACAAAAAAAAAAAAAAACATTATGTTGTCTAAATTATGTTCCTAACTGTGATAATGGCTCTACAACAAATGACAAGCTTAAATCAACTTTACTGATTGCTATCCGAAACAAACGCAATGTTCAAGCATTGCTCTCATCAGCCGCCAACTGCTACTCCTCATCAGACTGCGTTCACCTTAAATGAGATGCTGGCACATTTGTGTGTGAACGCTTATGAAGCATTCTCACTACTGTGATCCATTCTTCTTCCGTACGTTTTTCGACATCTTTTGCGTCCCGCAGTTTTCTAGCCATCTCAACAAATCATATATCAAAATGTTCAGCTCTTTCAGGACGACCCTGCTATGACTTTTGGTATTGGTGCAACTTTATCTTTTCGAAATATTTAGCCTTTTCTGCCATTTTTTTTTTTTCTAATAGAAAATGAATTGAGCTCATTTTACATCTTTCACATCTTTAGATCTGTTTAAAACCATTTGCTGCTCCTTTCACATTTTGTTTTGGTTCAGCTTCCTTGTGCAAATTTAAACATTTTTTCAGCTACTTTCAGCTAATTTCAGCTGTTTTTTTCAACTGTTTTGTGCTCCCTTCAGATTCTTTCTGCTAACTACAACATTTTTTCTGCTTCTTCTAACTTCTTTCTGCTAATTTGAGCTTGTTATGGTCTGTTCAGCTTATTTTTTCAAGTTTCAGCTTATTCTGCAATTGCAGCTACTACTTAGTGGATTTTATGGTCATGTTTAGCTTTTTCAGCTAATTCTGCATGTTTGCACTGAATTCTACTTTTTTTTCAGCGTAATTGAGCAACATCTTGCTCTCTCCACTTCCTTCTGGTAGTTTAAACATCTTTCTGCCTTTTCAGCTGTTTTTTTTTTTGCTAATTTCATCTTTTATTCAGTTAATTTCCACATTTTTTGTTATCATTTCTGCTTCTTTCAGCCTAATTGGGTAAACGTTCTTTCTGCCTTGTGCTAATTTAAACTTGTTCTACCTTTTCAGCTAGTTTTTTAGCAGCTAGTTTCAGCTGTTTTCTGACAAATTCAAGTTTTTCGTGTTTTTTTTTTTTTTTTTTTCCACTTTCAGCCTAATTAACTTCTTTATGGTAACTTAAGCTTAATATGCTCCTTTCAGCTCTTTTCAGCTAATTCCACCTTTTTTGAGCAGATTCAGCTCTTTCCACTCTCTTCTGGTAGATTAAGCTTCTTTCTGCCTTTTCAGCTAAGTTTTGCTAATTTCAGCCTTTTTTTCTTGCCAATTTCCTAAATTTTGTGCTATTTTCTGCTAATTTAAGCCTAATTCAGCAAATATGTGTTCCCTCTGCTTTATTCTGCTAATTTAAGCTTGTTCTTCCATTTCAACTACAATTCAGCATGTTTGTTTGTTTGTTTTTAGCTAATTTCAGCTATTTTTCAGCAAGTTCTTCTGCAATAAGCATTTACAATGCATTTTTGCAGGAAATGCAATTTCTCTAGTTATTTATTTATTTTCAAGTGAGAAACGGAGAACCCCTGGAGAACGTTAAGCCCGATGCTTTAAAAAATACGAGCTACAGCTATTGTGTTAAAAAAAAAAAGCATCTGTTACTCGCCCTCACAAACAGCACCAGTTTGACTTAAAGTCTAGTTACAGAGCATTCTTCAAACCTCATATTGTATTTCTACTGCTTTTCAGAAACCGTTTTATGGGCAACAACGAACATAACGACAGACATTTGTATTACCCGGGTTTGTGCTTTATGGCATTTTAATGGCTATTAAAGTAGACAGGCAGCACCAAATCAGCTCCAAGGTTTAACTACAGACTCATGGCTATAAGATAAATCAGAGCATGAGAGAACAGTTTTTGAATAGAATGTACTTGGATTTGTTAAAATTAGATTGCACGCTTATGTATTCATGCATATGCAAAGAGGCAAGAAGCAGAAAAGGAGCATGCAAAGTGGTATAGAGTCACATTCTCATGAGTGAAGACTTCCTCAGAATATTGATTAGTGTTTTGTCTACAATAACTTTGTTTCTCATATTCTTCATTCCAGCATTTTTATATATTTTTTTCCCCAATAGTTGCCTTTATTTTGAGGTCTTTTATGAAACAATGTCACTGAAAACAATCCAATTGTATCGTCTGCTGTTTTGCAGTTGTATCATCCCATCACATCACGAGCTGTGCAGTAATCAGAGGCATTCTCCGGTCCTATAAGCAACACTGCTTCGCACTCAATTGTTTTCTGATTAAGCAATCCTCATCCTTTTTTTTTATTTTTATACCCAGAAGCCAATAGATTTAATGTCTTCCTACAGGGAACAATAAGTGTATGAGTGAAATTCCAAATGAGTTGTCTTGATCATCAGACGCTTGCTTTGAGCTCTTGTGTTGGTGGCGGGGGCAGCTGGAGTCCTGCTAGTCTTAGCCTGCAGGATGCACTGCACCATAGCTGTGTTGTCCTGGGTTTAAAATAATGAATAAGACTTAATATGTATACAAAGCAAATTCGATTATGAAATATGTGTAGGAAGCTGGCTATTCTTAATGATTCCTGGCACATTATTCCCTGCCTTTAGATGTTGCCCATAATTACTGTCATAGATATATATAAAAAAGAGAGAACAGATTAATGTGTTCTTGCTAAAGGCGGCTTTATTCAGCATGATTCTGAAAAGACCAAGACACAGACATGGTTATTGTGTATATTAAATGTGATAGCCTTGTTCTTCTAAAAGTCTCCAGGCATGCATAAAACAATGCATGAGCACAAGCACAATGGGTCAGGACTATATTTGTAGCTACGAGTTTATTTGCACTCTCGTGTCTTTTTATGCACTAATCTACCATCGACCTATCAGCTTCAGTCATTATTGACTGCTGCCAAAAGGCAAAGGCAGATTATTATTTTTTGGCTCATGTCTGTGTCTTTTATCAAAACAATTCATGAACCACTGAACAACATTTTAATAAAACTTGCTTGCTTAAGTTTACAGCGGGCGTGTACCTAGAAGTCGCACATAACATTATATTTAAGGTTCGACCAAACTGGTTGCAACTCGGTCATTTGTCAACGTTAAGATGATCTTAGTCTGAATTTAATAATGCAAACTAATTATTGCAATAACCCACAACAGAGAAATAATATACTGTATGCAGGTGCATCTAAAAAATATATAATTTGTCCATCCATCCATTATCTTTTACCCGCTTCTTCCATTTTTGGTCACGGGGGTCGCCGGTGCCCATGTCCAGCCATCACAGTGCGAGGGGCGAGGGACACCCTGGACATGTTGCAAGTCCATCACAGGGCCCCTTCCCACATGCTTGCAACATTCAAAACAATGTTTCTAAACTCTAATCACTCTAAAATAGCACAACACGACATGATCTCCGCTCTCTGCCACCTGTCAGCGTTCTTTGCCGGCCCACTTTCCCACTGCAAAATCAGGTCTCTCTTGTAAATGAGTCCCCGAGGCTCCATGGGATTAACCTGAATAAAAGGTTGAATGAAAAAAATAATAATCGCACTCATCACCTCCCAATCGCCCTGCTTATGTGGAAATAAATTTAAATTTAAATACTGTAACATTTTAAATAAACAATCCATGCAGCGTGGATTGTTTATTTAAAATGTTACAGTATTTAAATTTAAATTGTAGAGAAGAGAAGCGCAGCAGGACAGCAAAGGGTTAACCCTTCACGCAGCTGATGCAGCGCAGAGCAGAAATGTACTTCTCCATCATTTACACTGTAACAACTGAACATAGAATTTCTAAAATAATTTAAAATAACTTTTAACACTTTTTTTATATATTTTGTGATTATGACAATTTTACGATGCGACATACTTTGAATTTTAAAGTTGGAAGACAAAAGTTGATCGGTGCAGCTGGACAGCAAAGGGTTAACCCTTCACAAAGCTGCTTCAGCACAGAGGAGAAATGTGGGTGTGGCAGAGAGCCGCAGGTGGCAGAGAGCGGAGATCATGACAGGCTGCAGGAGAGAGCCTCTCCCTGCACCTCATGATGTAGCAGATCATTTAAAATAATTGATTTTAAAAAAACAATCCGTGCCGCTTGTGTGGCTCATCCATCAATCAGTCAATTGGGTGTCATGTCCAATCTTACTTTGAAAAAATGCGAAAGAGCGAGTCCTCGAAAGTTGAACCGCGAAGTAGCGAGGGGCTACTGTACAGCATAGCTTAACACGTGCACATTGAGCGTCCTCTGCTGGTGCTGGTCCACTGTTTTCTGAAGCCCACAGTCAACGCAGCATCTACCAGGACATTTGAAAGCACTTCAAGCTTCTTTCTGCTGACAAGCTTTATGGAGATGCAGATTTAATTTTCCAGCAGGACTTGGCTCCTCCCCACACGGCCATAGGTATCAAAAACTGGATATGCGATATTGTAATTTTCTGAGACATTACATTTTTTTTTTTTATATAAAAGGCATGAAATATTTCACTCTGTGTAATGAATGAGTTTCACTTTCTGGAATGACTGACAAAATCAACTGAACCTTTTCACAATATTCTATTTTTTTTTTTTTTTTTTTTTTTTGTTAAAACAAGACAGAAGCTCAGAAAAGTTATAATTATATTTGACAGATACCCCACCACCATCAGTCGGTTCACTTAATGTTGCTCCTGAATAGGGAACAGCAGCTAAATGCAGCTCTTCACAGAAAACTGTGCATCATGACGGCTACTGAAGTTTTTAAAAAAAGGAAATTACTATTCCAGAGGCATATGTTTTCCTTCCTCCTCTCTGATCCTGTGAGACCAAAGTTATCAGAAGCCTCGCCGCCTCCAGAACATGATTAACATTTTTTGTTCGTTATTCTTCAAAGTTTTAGATCAGTGCTTCCAAGGTTTTGGCCTGGAGGGGTTGCACTGCTGTACAAATACATTTAAAGCACTCTTTTCTTGGACTTTCATGGTGCAAAGAAAAATATTAAAGAAACAATTAAAAGGGGAGGTAAAAAAAAAGACAGAAAATTAACTTTTTCTAAGCTCCATCAAAAGGCTATCCTAAAACAAACACTTTTTTTTTTCTATCACGATTAGACGTGTTCTAACAAGACCTTGACATCACCTGAAATGTAAAGACTTTGATTCACCAGAAAAAGGCTCAGTTTGGAGTTACTATACTGCAGCTTCTGTATAGCCAGTGTTCTTTAGGTCATATACTGCCATCTGTTGGCTTCTTATACATTATAAAAAGTAAAGCTCACACACTTATTAGGCTGTTGGTTTTATTTTGTTTTGAACCAAATATATATTTCATTTAGTGGACTGTTAAGTCTAATTTTAATCAGTGCAAATGTATAGCAAATCCTATCAGTGTCAGCCAAAACCTCAATGGGGCCCCAAGAGAAATTTGGTTTGGGGCCCTCTATTTCTGCAAATAATGAGGATTACTGAAATCAACAGTCAGATGATCCGATCATTCACTCACCTAACAAACTCCCTGTTTACATCATCCTATTTGTATACATCAGTGGTACTAAAAGTAACACAAAAACAAAAACAAACAAAAAACTGTATGAAATGTATTTTACAGCAAAAGTGTCATCTGGTTTATTATCGTTGGTTCCAAAGAACTGCAACGGTACTGTGCAAAATAATTTGTAGTGCAACAAACAGATACAATAACTTGGATGCATAAACATAAATTAAATTGTGCAAAAAAAACTGACGAAATTAAATAAATAAATAAATAAAAATATCAAGGAAATATTTAAATAATGTAAATGAACAATTAATTGAAACTAGGGCTGGGCCATATCGTATCGTTCATGATAATACCGGTAAAAAAAAATAAAAAAAACTTGCCCAGGAAAATAAATAATTTCATGATATGCTAATTTCATGAGGTAAATACATCAGTGTTTCCCCTACCATTATACAAGTGGGGCGCCCCGCCCCGTTAACAGAACCGAGCACACTGAACTACCGAACCGAACTGCGCACCGCCCACCCCCCCGTCAGTACTGGCATAATGCTAAATAGCTGCGTGCAATACTAGCTAGCCAAAAAGCTAAAAAAACAAACAAGGTGCAGCTCAGTTGTGTCTCTCCACCAGCGCTAAACTGCGGGTACCGACAGTGCACAGCTCAACTGTCTCTCCCTCCCCCCCCCCTGCTCTAAACTGGCGGTACAGGCGCAGCTCGGCTTGTTTCTCTCCCCCCCACCTGCACTTTAGTTTTTTTGTGGTGAATTTTGTTGATCTATATTTTGTGCAGACTTTTTCAATCTAAATAACAGAAGGATATTTTTTTTTATATATATACTTTTAGACTGAATACTTAGTAAAATTAGCCTTTGTTTTTTTTTTATTATAATATTTCAAAGCAACATGTTAAGTTAATGTTGTCAAATGAATAACTGTGATTTCAGGGTTTTTTTGTTATATCACGAAATTTATCGTTATCGTCTGAATGCTCTGAAATATCACTATATTATATTTGAGCCATATTGCCCCCCCCTAATTGAAACCACGTAAAAAATGGTTTAAAAAAATGAATTTAAAGTTGAATACTTAGTTCTTAAAACTATGTAAATGTATGCAACAGTCTGCAAAAGCTGAACTTAAAATATTAAATAGAATCATATAAATATTACTAAAAAAATAAAATAATCCACTTGGGGGGCCCCCTAGTGGCCCCGGGGCCCTAAGCAGCCACTTTGTTTGCTTATGCCTTGGGCCGGCCCTGAACAAATTTTCTCATAAAGCAGACCGTTCTTAAATAAACTCAAAATTGTACTTTGTTTTTTCCATTACCTGTATTTCTGGTTGTTATCCGATAGCCAGCCTAATTCCCTCTTCTGACTGTTCCAACGTCAATATTGCTCTTTAAAATTCAGCGTTTTACTTTCTTTCTGTAGTTATTGCTTTTTTTTATATCACACTGATGTGACAGTTTGACGGGAAATCTCTTTCCCGCGCTCTCTCGGAGTTGTTAGTCTTGCCAAAAATCCCCTTACCGAAGAAGAAAACATGAAGACGAGAAAGCATCCGAGCTGTAATATTGCTGTGACTGTGAATAATAATATTGTTACACGTGATGTGACAAAAGCCCACAGTTGCATCTGATATGTGGATGAAGAGTCAATTAACAGCTTGAATGCTGAAACTTTCCTGGCTCAGCTGCACATGTGCTTTCAACACGTTTCCAAATCTTTGTCAGAACGTGAAAGGAAAGCATCTCAGATGTGCAAATTGAGTCTGTTTGAAAGATAGTATCATGGATGCGTGGAATAAAAGTCCATTTTCTCCTTGTTATTTAAAGCTGCAGTTTGAAAGCATATGCTTACGGTTTCATATCAGTGTCAGTGGGAAGAGATTTATTTTACCTATGAAAAGAAATCAATCAAAAATGTGAAGAAAACTGGAGTAAAGCTGAAGTGATGGTGTTAAATTGTCAGAAAGACATATTGTGAGATTTTGCAAAAGGTTATTGCAATAGATTTGACTGATTTTCAGCTGCTACCACGAAATTTTAGCTCAACGTCTGAAAAACTGACTGTATTAAAGTCATTTTTGTGTCTGTTAAGAATGAGTAGCTGAATCGGACGTCTTAAACTGGATCGGCTTCAGATGAAAATGAGTTTTAGATGCGATTATGTTTTGAGATTTTTATGAAAATAAATTAAGATGTTGATCAGATATCCTGATGCATGCTCAATAATCCAGGTAGAAAAATCTAAAAAAAAGTTAAATCTGGTCCTCTGGACATTCAAACATTCATTGATCAGATATTTTGCAAACAGACAAGGTTGACTCCAACAGTTACTGCCAACGGTTTAAATGAATATGTTGTGCAATGTTTAGATATCAGAGTACGTGTTGGAAATTAAAAATAGAAACTACCACACCAAATTTTTAATATCTGTGGAATTGCCTGATTTAAACCTTTTATTGTGTTTTGCTGTCAATTACCGTATTTTCCGCTTTATAAGTCACACTTTTTTTGCATAATTTACATGCCTGGTGACTTATAGTCTGAAGCGACATATTTATGGATTTTCTCCCATATTTATAAACCAATTTTTGGTTGAGATATGACCGTTTTCATTCATTCTGACTGAAAAAAAAAAATTTAAGCAATTAAGCAGTGCCACTTTCAGCCACTTGATGGCAGCAGAGTAGTAGTATCAGTAAGGCATGCCGTTGCATCATGTAATAGGTAAACATGGCAATAATGACAAATTCAATAAAGTTCAAGACAAAAACAACTGGACTTTGTTATACTTTATACTTTATTGTTTTTTTTCTTGAACATTTTTGAATTTACCATGTCCTGGATGACTGAGACTCTTGACCAGCTTTTAATGATACAATCAGTTTCCCCACCTTGGTTCTGCTTGCTGGTTGGACCGACCGTCAATCCAGCTGCACCTCCCTGGCAAAATGCAGCTAATTTTACCATTAAAGTGCATTTATTTAGCAAATGTTAGACTGAGACACACCTTTGCTATAATTTCGAGCAAACAAATAATTGTTTAGGTGCTTTTCTTGTTAAATTTTGATTAAATGAGTAGCGTTCCTCCTTCCTTTTTCCCTCCCTCTGCGCGGTGCCAGGAGCACCTCAGCAGCGACACTATTTTTGAAATGCAGCTGATTTGACCATTAAAGTGAATTTATTAAGCAAACGTTAGACTGAGACACACCTTTACTATAATTTCGAGCAAACAAATAATTGTTTTTAAGTGTTAATCTTGTTAAATTCTTGTTAAAGTCCTCCCACGGCCACCATTTGACACCCCATTGATTTTTGGCACAACACGGCCCCACATTTCCGGGTTGTCAGCGGTGACGCATAATAGACGCGACGTATACAGCGACTCGAGGCTCAATGGGATTTACCTGTATAAATAAAGGTTGATTGATTTATGGATTTTTCCCACTTCATTAGACAAATATGGACTGATGTGACTTATAGGGAGGAGTGACGTGTACGGCGGAAAATACGGTAGCTGTGGTGGCCATCTTGAATGGGGCTGATTCCAAAATTTTATGAGCTGTAATAAGATACACAATGATTTTCTTTCTGCAATTTCAAAAATTAATCTAGAAAACGGTATTTAATAAGACAGTAGCTCAATCTAGATTATATAGCAGTTACAGTGTGGTGGTGGTGTAGACAAAATCTAATTAATACCTTGTGCAGGAAAGTGTAATTTGTGTGTTTCTTACCTGACAATGAGGATGCGGATTTGAACAGCCCATCACTGCTCCCTTATTCTCAAAGATCTACAAAAACAATGAGGAGAAGTTATTCCAGGATGTAAGGTTTTATTTTTCATATTTCCTTTTATTTGTCATTTTCCAGGCAAACGAAAATACAGTATGTCATATTTTAGAGGATAATTAAGTATTCTGGTTGACTTCTGAGAGCACACAATTATGTAAATTAGTACAGTTTGGTTCCTGGTGTCATTTAGCACCTTTAGGTCTGTAATTTTATTTATTTTTTTATCTGGTTGATAAAAGCACATTAAGGTTCTGGCAAAAAAAAATAAAAAAAATAAATCCAAATTATCTCAAGTATTGCAGCATTTTGGGCCGTTGTTTTAAACTACTGTGCCAATTCAAAAAGCTTTACTTTTCTAGACTAGTGTGCATTTAATAAAACTGTGTATAAATAAGTACCAAACTTTAAATCAGCATATTAATATGGGAAGACTATATAATAAAGTTCTACATCTTATAATCCCTGTAAGCATTTTTCTTTCCGCTGTAGGTGGTTAAAAATATGAGCTTGCCTAGAAGCATCATTAAGGATTTACACAATCCAATCCAAAACACATTAAAATAAAAAATAAAAAAATGGACAGGGATAAAAACTAATCGGCGAGTGACTCCGAAAAAAAAACAAAAAACTGTGAACATTCTATTAGTTATATTTTCACAGATATTAAGCTAAACAAAACTGAGATCAGCAGTGGAAACATTATTACGACTGAGGAAGTGCGTGTTCTCTACCTGAACCCATGGGTATGTTGCGCCAAGTTTATCTACAAGCTCCGCCCACTTGTCAATCACCTTGACAACCTCATGTCTTTTCATTAGAGGGAGGGTGACGTCAGACCAGGGATGGAAACACATGACTTTACTAAAATAAAAAAAGGTAAACGTGCAAAAATGAAAAGAGTTAGATAAATTAAATATCCATAAGGATGAATAATAAAAAACAGAACCAATATACAGCACAGAGTGAAGTACTTTTTGCAGTACTCCGAATAGTGAAATAAAAGATTCCTTCAGCCTAGAATAATTTCTCTTGACAATATGTCATAATGATAAATCCTGATGGTGGATATTGTGCAAAAATATTCAGTCATCCCTCTTTTATACATATTCTTCCTAAGAGTCAAATTTCCTTGTACTTTTTAAAGTGGTCTGGTTATTATTATTGTATTACCGTATTTTTCGGACTATAAGGCACACTTTAAATCCTTTAAATTTTCTCTAAAATTAACAGTGAGCCTTATAAATCTGGTTGTGCTTACTGATCTCGAACCGATTTCATGTGGTATAACTGAACAATGTTGAGAGTTATTATGAATGAGTTGAATGAAGTTTGACTTATTCGACTGTTTTGTTTTGCTTAATGCGCCGTATAGTCAGAAAAATACGGTATATGATTTACATATAATAATGTGCTATGTTAAATATTCCTTGTGTTTCTTTAAAAAGCAATCCTGAAACTAAATGTGAATAAGATTTTTTTTTTTTTTTTTTTTTTTTTTTAAGAATAATAACATTTACTCCTCCACCAAAACCCTCAGCATGGGCTCCCCCAGGGCTGTGTGTTGAGCCCCCTCCTGTTCAGTCTGCTAACGTATGACTACATGCTGACCCATCCAGGCTGTCATATTGTAAAGTTTACAGATGATACAGTGGTAGTTGGATGCATCAAAAATAATAATGAGTCCAGCTACAGGCAGGAGGTGGAACACCTAGAGAGCTGGTGCAGGACGAACAACCGTCACATCAGTGCGAATAAGACGAAGGAGATGGTCGTGGACTTCAGAAGGAATGTACCACATATGAGAATGACAATAAAAATCCTTGTATCTCTTGTATATTTTGCCACCGTTTTCACTTTTTTATATTTTACTTTATGTTGTCTCACTCTTTTTAGGTGCTTGTCTAAAAACTCAGTTAAATCTTAGACACTGTCTATACCCGTTACTTTTTGTTCGGTTTTGTTTCCTACGAGTTTAATATTTAACAAGATTCTGCAGTGGTTATTATGGTCGTGATCAATATTTATTAACCTGCTACTGACGTCATTAATCTTTTTGGCTCGGTTAAGCTGATGATCTGCAGGAGTGTGATTTGTAACCCTGGATTAAAATGAAATCTCAATGCTGGACTTTCCAGGGACCACCTGTCAAATACAGATGCATATCTCAAAACACGAAATGAAACTGTGCATCTTAAATTTAAGAAAATGCGAGTTTGACCATCTGAAATCATGTAATTATTGCATTTTAACCACATAATCAAAATGCATGAATTAAATGCAAGCCTTAATGTCTCTGTGGATTTGGGGAAACGTTACAAGTGTTTGCTCTTAGCCTTGCGCTCAGCACGTAGGCAAACAAAGTGACTCTCCTAGTCGAATGCATTAAATCTCTATTGACAATCAGATTCTTCAGGGACAGAGACAACTAGCGCATGATCAATAATTGAACATGACGTTGGTGTTTATGCTCTGAGCAAAAAAAAAAAATGGTTGTATATATGAATTGTTCAGGAGAAGACTTTAACAATAGCTGGGAGCTCTCGACGTGTTTGTTTTAAATTTCTAGTCAAACCCTACAAGCAAAAGAACCAAACTACTGTTATACTCTGAGAGTATCTTTTAGCTTGAACTTTTTACAAGTCTTTGTCGCACCAACTAAAAGTGATAAAGAGGATCTGAATTGTTGGCACTGTTGTGTCCAAAGGTCCGGTCCTGTTATGGGGTTGTAGCCGCACTGACGAAGGTGCACACACTGCTGAGGTGACAGCAGAAATACAGAAAACTGCACGGAGATTCCGAAACGCTCCATCTCTTCTTGGGACGTTCATGTATTTATTATAAGTTAATGCATCATCAGTTTTTGCACACATTACTAAAGATGGAAGAGACCGCGGTACAGGTATTTGGCTACTCTGCATACATTTCTAACATGAGAAAAGCTGAGATTTTTGAAACAAAAAGTTGTTTTATTTTTTTACACTTTTTAAAAAATTATTATTTGGGCTGCTCTCTTCCTCAGGGATCACCACAGCAACTAACGCACATGAAGACTTGGCAATTGTTTTTACGCCGGATGCCCTTCCTGACGCAACCACAGCCCTCTGCCAGCTAGGGTGCCCGGGGGAGCAGACGGTGGTGGTTAAAGGCCTTGCTCAAGGGCCCAGAGTGGAGCAAATGAGAGTGGAGACGGGTGTGGGTGCTTCACCTTTCCCCACACATTTTGATGTTGTCATTCTGGGGAGTTGAACCGGTGACCTTCTGATCACAAGCCCAACTTCTCTAACCTGTGCACCACCTTTTGTACACTTTTGTA
>NC_056515.1:34747822-34748191 GCF_014905685.2 Nematolebias whitei | reverse complement strand
ATATAACTGTGGGAAAAAAAAAGACCTGAAAAGTTTATTTGTGGCAGCACAACTGGTAGAGCTGCTGCCCCTCAACGAGCAGCCGATTTTGTGTCCCTGTGATGGACTGGAGACACGTCCTGGGTGTCCCTGCCAGTGTCCATACAGTGATAAATAAGTGACAAATAAAGAACTTTGAATCCTTGAATGGTTGGACATGGGCACCAGCAACCCAAAAAGGAAGAAGCGGGTAAGGAAGGAAGGAAGGAAGGAAGAAGCGGGTAAGGAAGGAAGGAAGGAAGGAAGGAAGAAGCGGGTAAGGAAGGAAGGAAGGAAGGAAGGAAGAAGCGGGTAAGGAAGGAAGAAGCGGGTAAGGAAGGAAGAAGCGGG
>NC_056515.1:34696996-34747422 GCF_014905685.2 Nematolebias whitei | reverse complement strand
ATCGTGCAAACACCATTAAAAAGTAACAAATGCAATGGGAACAAATTGTTAAATATGTTGCAGACGTAAAATGCAGAAACAGAACGACAAAGTGCAGATAAACACATGCTTACACAATAATTTACATTGCTTTAACAGTAAAAATACAGTTTCCTGAACAGGTACAGTATATTACCATTAATTTGTTGGTTGTCACAGTAAAATACTGTACAAGTTGTTTTGTCATGTGACTGTAAATTTCCAATGCATTCTAGAAAAATGTTAGTCTAACTTACATCAAATCAAAAGGAACAATGACTGACTATAAAAAAAAACAGCCAGTCATCAATTAAATTTAAATTAAAAAAATTAAAGGCTCTTAATGATCAGAGAATTATTCCGTTTTATGTCTTTGTATTTCAGATTTAGAGTAGAAAATGTTTTTCTACTTATTTTGTAGATATTTTGCATCCACTCAGTTCCACTGTGCACATTATTTGAATGGGTTTATACATTCTGCAGTGAACTAAAAAAAGTCAAAATAATAGCAAGGATCTACATCTTTTTGTATTAATTTACTTTTTGTGTTCACCGTTTCTACTTGTTCTGATTAGGGGTTGTCTAATCAAGGTCTATTTAAACAAATCCCTGAATAAATTAATGCAATAAAAGACGACCCTTCTAAGGAATTATATTAACAAAAGTAAAACTATCTATGGCCAAATCTTTTTGTGCCAATTGGGAGCATAAAGTAACTGTAGAGGGGTGATACAAAAAAAAAAAAAATCATTAGTAACCGTCTTGTCTTTCCCCACAACCTATTTCTCTTTTGTCTCCCATGACCCAGATCCTCAAAAAATCCTGTTTCCTGTGCCGTTTTCTCCGCTAATTGGCTCCGGAGATGTTGCTGCAGGGCAACAAGCTACAGTGCCGTTTCACAGTTCCTTTCCTTAAAATATGTACACAAAGCGCAGGCATAGAAAAGGCCGCAAACGTACAACATCAACAGCGAGAGAGTGATGTCCGTGTCGGTTGTGAAGAGCTACGCAGCGATACAGACGCTGTAGAAGGAACAACGCACGATCTAATGTACCGCTAGGCTGAGTCAGGCTTAAAGGAAAACACGTTCAAATGTAAGAGTCAACACAAAGACGATGCTCTGCGTCAATCACTGCTGTTCCAGTGCCTTTTACGATGTGTGAGGCAAGCAGTACCTGACTGATGCTACATCTGCCAACGCAGGGGAATTAAACCCACGGTTCACTTTTCAACCGGCACATTCGGTGCATGCGTTTGATTTAATCTATTATTCAGTTGTTATGCAACTCCGCTGTCAGGCAGAATCATCCACTTATGCTCCCAAAATACGAGATTGCAACAGAATCTACATCTACAAGCAGACAATCACTTCTTGATAAGATGTGAAAATACAAGTGGGTTTTGTCATTTCTTTTAGTCGAGAAAATTCAATTCACTGATCCGTAGCAGAATTTTAAAAAAAAGACAGGAAGGTCAAGGTTGAAGTGAAAAACATCTTGTTTTCAAAAACAGTGTGAAATGTAGCTTATTGGGAATGATGACATCCGTCTTGTCATGTCTTGTATGGTGTCGTCCAAAAACAAGAAGAAGGCAACGGCAAAACTCCTCACATTTTTAATCTGCATGACACTAAATCGATCCACAGTCAATATTCTTTTATTTTTTTTTATGAACACAACAACAGAAACAAACAAAAAAAATGTTTTAGGGGAGAAAAAAAAAACATACAATCTAAACATAAATGATGGAGAAATAGCGCCATCTGCTGGTAGCTTAAAGGATATTCCATTTCAAGATGTCCTCAAAACAGATTCCATGTACAGTAGATTACTTATTTAACCTAAATTCAGACATCAAGGTAAATTATTTGTTGTTAAACTGAATGCATCATTGTTTTGAAAGAGAATGTTGATGTGATTGCATTTATAAATGCATTTTACCAACCAACATGTACAGATGTGCATGCATCATATGTGTGGTCACATTATATGTTTTAGAGCAGTCAAAGGGTTTTTCATTGTGTTGAGAAATACTGAAATTATCGTACCACACAAAAATTTATTGGATAAATCAAAACATTATAAAATTGATATTTATTAAAAGCCACACATTCCTTGTCTGATGCATTTCAAGGTTTAAGGTCTTAAGCCAAGAGGGGAAGAGTTGCAGTGGTTTTGGTCAAACTTTGTAAATGACATTACGCACAATCGTATGTGATATTGTGACATTTTGCAGGAAACTGCTAACAATGACTCAGACAAATGTTAGATCAATATCTTTAAATATGACCGAGTTATAGACATTTTGTTTCTGTTAAAGTTGCTTAGTTGTCATAACCAACTTGAATACAATTGGCTCCAAAGGGTATTAATCTATAGATGTACACCCAGTGACTACTTTCTGAGACTTTCAATAAAATCTGTCAACTGGTTCATGTGATATTTTACTAAAAGAGAAGCAAACACACATGCACACAGCAACATGCATACACATTATTGCCTCTTGCCTTGTCATGGTTAGTAATTGTA
Source organism: Nematolebias whitei (assembly GCF_014905685.2). Taxonomy (NCBI): domain Eukaryota; kingdom Metazoa; phylum Chordata; class Actinopteri; order Cyprinodontiformes; family Rivulidae; genus Nematolebias; species Nematolebias whitei. The sequence continues at coordinate 34,744,876 of NC_056515.1, read as the reverse complement.
CATTATTTTAAATTTGGCAACACAATGGATTAGTGGTTAGCACTGTTGCCTCACAGCAAGAAGGTGCTGGGTTCAATTCCCAGTTTGTCCCAGGGGTCTTTCTGTGTGGAGTTTGCATGTTTTCCTCGTGTTTGCGTGGGTTTTCTACAGGAACTCCAGTTTCCTCCCAGTCCAAAACATGAATACTAGGTTACCTTCAGGTCCAGGCCTCTCTTGCAAAAAGATCTGTGAGCTCACTGGAATTAGCCTGGTTAAATAAAGGTTAATAAATAAATAAAATGGCCACCTTTACCTTTGTTTTTGTTGTTTCTCCATTCAGCTACCCAAGTCCTTAGCTTAGATGGTTTTAAGCTCATCTGAAGTTAACAAGTTACCGTACTTGCAGCTGTACACGTCGCACCATTGTATAAGTTGCATCAGTCCAAAAATGTCTAATAAATTGGAAAAAAAACATAAAAACGACGCTTCACCGTATAAGTTGCATCTATGCGTCACCACTGACAACCTGGAAACGTGGGCCGGTCTTGTGCCACAAATCGATTGGCTGCCAAATGGCAGCTGCGGGAGGACTTTAACAAGACTTTAACAAGATAACCACGTAAAAACAATTATTTGAGAAATTATCTGAGAAACAGCAGCACTATTGGTAGTTAGTCAAAGAAAAATAACTTTAAATGTATCTGTAAGTGCTCATGCAAAAAACATCAAACTTGATAAAACTGGCTCATGGGATGCAGAACAGACTTGACTAATCCCTGCTAAAATATTTACATTTATTAAGCTATCACACTCAAAAAACACCAAATAAAAAATGTCTCAGAAAAAAAAAATATCAGTTTATTTGTTCAAGTGGCAGAAATATGCCAACTTAAGTGTTTAGAAAACTTCAAGTGAGACTTTGTGTTTGAAATGAAGCAAAGAAACTACATACTGAGGAAGATCTTTAGGAAAAAGTGAATGTCTTGGGCCCCAAAACAAAATGAATCCTTTAACTAGTGTCTGTAGTTATTTTTAAGTACTTTAAAGTGTAAAAAATCTATACTTGTATTGGTGAAACTTGCACCGGTAATGTGTCCAAACAATTTTCTTGGCAGATCATGCCTTTATGAGAATTGCATCTGTATTCCCTGCTGTGAACTTTAAGTTGTGCTCTTACCAGACACCCCTGGCAGCTTTAGACTGAAATAATGAATCCTGATCCAAACCTGAAAACCACAAAATCAGTATTCAGTGTAATAAATACAAAACAGTTAGAATATAGAATAAATTTGCAAATATCTTGTGTATATTTTTCTTCTGTCAGGAAATGCAATTGCATATTTTTTAACAATGTTTAAACTGACCAGGGTCTGGAGCATCCGGCTGAAGAGCAGGGAAGTCATTATCAAACACAAATGTACTGTCGTAATCTGGATTAACCTGAAAAACAATATAGAAATAAAGGAGTTAACCCAAAGCTAATATCAGATATGAGCCATTTTAATTTGGTAGCTTTACTAAACACAGAAAATTATGTAACATTATGTTTTTAAAAGGGTATTTATCCAGCACTGAAATTATTGTTTGATGCTACAATTCTACAAAATCCACGAGCAGGAAAATCACACAACAAAATCTTTAAAAAAAAAAAAAAAAAACAGATCTCTGACAGCACATTTCAAAAGACACAAAATCAAAAAGAGCATTTCACAAACTAATGTATACGAAGCTAGTTGAGAAAATGCAAAGTTTTTATCGTGCGTGCTTTAGTTTTCTCCTGGGTCTTCATACCTCTCCGTTTGCTCTTGTGTTCCCAGGACAGAGAGGGTTGAGGGGATCAAACCTGGGTATGTGCTCCTCAGGAGGTTTTTCCACCTGACCGGCCCAGGGTCTCTTCATGCGGTGGGCCGACACCAGGACCCAGCTGTCTCGCAGCGGGTTGTAACGCAGATGCTGGTGTTCTGGCATTTACAAGACATGAAATATCACATGGCAGCAAAAAGTGACCAACGCTGGAGATTAAATGTTTATCAATCAGAGCGTAACGAATGTTAAGGACAGCTGGTACGACCAGAGGAACATCAGTGCTCTCCCTCTGGACTTGTGCACCTCAGACAAGGACCACACATCGTCTTTCATTCTCTTATCCTCTCTTAAACGGATGAGCATCATAACCCCACCCCGCCCGACAAAATCAAACCTTGTTCATGCTCTTCAAACAGTTTGCTATTTTATTCTTGTGCTGCTTTTACAGTCACTTTTATAAATTATATTACTGCAAAAAAAAAATGGAGCCAACTGTTCACATACTGAGCCAAATAATGCTCTGATTAAAGTTATTAGAAATAAATCAATAATTATGTAAATTCTAACTGCATTGGACCAAAAGTTGGTGATTATTAGCAGCAAAGCATTGCTGCAGGTTTCAGCCACATCTGCCATTCAAGTCACATGACTTGTGTTTGTTATAAAGCACAGGGCTCAACTAATACATTTGTACCTAATAAATACATTTAAAACTTGAGTGAATAGTGTGAGTACTGGTGTATGAGATATATTAAACATAAAATTTGAAAATATCACTGAATTGATTGCAGCTTTATTGCTGCAAATGTGCAGAGCTCAACAATATTCGGAATGAATGAACTTGTCTTATTAAAAAAAAAAAAAAACATACCTCTTGGGTCGAAACCGGCATCTGGGTCCTCGCTCATTCTGACTAGTATTGTTTGTTAACTTTCACAATCAGTTGAACCAGTGACACAACAGCTGGTTCTGAACTTTAGCTTTTACCAACACTGTCGATGCGCGCCGTGCCCCTTAGCCTACTTCCTGTTTATAGAAAACTGGATGCCAGTTGGAGTCCAAAAGTACTTAATATGTGAATCCTCAAAATAAAAAAAAAGAAATACATTTAAAAGTTTCAGTGATTTTTATATGACAATAAATCATATATATGATATACATATGTATAATAAAAATATGTAGCATGAAAAAATATACGCTTTACTTAATTAATCTATTTTTCGTTTTTATTAAGTGCTGGCAACCCCGGAGTATCCATTGCCCGAAAAGGGAGCGCGGTCCGTGATTGGCTAAACCGCGTTCCTTCGCGATCACGTGACCAGGAAAAAGAATACTAGTTCAGCAGCTTGTCAGCACTCATGTAGCCGAACCTGCTTCTCCGTCTTGTTTCTGTCGTTGCATTTTGTTTCACGTAACCATGTCTTTTGTTAAAAGGACTTTTAAACTGTTTGTCCTCGTCACAGTCGCCGTCCTGTTCTTCTTGCTGCTGCGACACTGGCTCGCCACCAAGCAGTACGTTTTCAACAAAGAAGATGTCGCCAAGTTGGCTAAGCAGTACGCGGGTAAGTTACTGTGAGGTGTGTACATTGAACTATACCGGCTTGCATTCACTCATATTTTTTAATATGTTCAATCAAAACAAACAAAACAGTCACGGATGTCTAAATGTGTTCATTTCCAGGGCAGGACCATGAACAGGCGTTCTCCAAAGTGGTGGTAGAGCTCAGGAAAAGGTACCATGTGCCTCAAGAAAACAGTATCCTATTTGCTAAAGAGAGTCATTTCATATTAACTGATTGTGGCTGCAAGAAATACTGTGATAACACAAAATCAAAACGTATTTTCTTACGTTTTTGGTCTTAAGTGAAACCTCAAAAAGGACACGTTCAGTGTTTATTCAGATTCAACACTTGATCCCAACTTTTCTTCAGGAAATGAAGTAAATGGCTAACAAAGTGTCCCTGAATCAGGTATCCAGGTCACATTCTGCCGGATGAGGACTTGCAGTGGGTGTTTGTGAATGCAGGAGGCTGGATGGGCTCCATGTGTCTCCTCCATGCCTCGCTCACAGAGTACGTTCTGCTGTTTGGTACCGCGGTGGACACGGGAGGACACTCGGGTAAGGAAGAAGGATGCTTCTATCGATCTGCTCGGGAGATGCCGCGTCACAACTTAAAATCATGAGGAAAAAGGCAAACCAACCTTGTCACTTTACCAAACTTTAAAACTGAATTTCTTCCGTTTACATCAGGTCGTTACTGGGCTGAAATCTCAGACACCATCATCTCTGGTACTTTCCGGCAGTGGAAGGAGGGGACTACCAAGAGTGAAGTCTACTATCCGGGTAATGAATGAGCACGTTTTAATGCGACTTGTTTATTAACGTCATCAAAAATGTGCCTGAATAAAGGATACGATAAAAGTAATAATCCATATGCCCGCAGGTGACACCCTTGACCATGGAGTGGGCGAAGCCACGTCAGTCCAGTGGAGCTCTGGGACTTGGATGGTGGAGTACGGCAGAGGTTTCATCCCTTCTACACTCGGCTTTGCTCTTGCGGACACCCTGTTCAGCACCCAGGACTTCGTCACCATGTTTTACACCGCACATGTTTATATGAAGGCCCTGCTGCTCGAGGCTGGTACGCTGCTCGCAGATGCTGGAGTTTTCTGATGACGGCAGACGACCAGCTGCTTGCACGTGGACTGCGATATCGGCAAACCCCTCGACTAAAATCTGACGTGAGGGTGGTGTAAAAGATTCAACTTGTAGTTTGTGACAATCAAATTCGCAGTTCGTTTCATCCTCCTTTAAGATCCGTTCACCATAAAAGAGAAAGGAATGCTCAACTTGTAATATGTCCCAACATTTAATTTAGACTCGAACCTTGCCCATGAGGTTTGTCACTTTACTTAGTCACATCTTCTAGAGCTCAGACTGCCTGTTTAATCACCCAAGTCTTAAACATCTTGAAGAAAAAATATCCATATCATTTTAGGATGACGAGGCCTTACCGCTGCCAAACTTTGAGATTTCTCTTAAGAAAAAGTGAGTAAACTGCGCTGCCAGGAAGTGAAGTGTTGCTTTTTTTTCAGGAACTGAATTGCTAAAATTAAAAATGTTAGTTTCATCACACATGCCACAACCATCTTTAAAACAAGGGTCTAATTTGATATATAATGGAACCAAATTTACGGTTTTTCCTCTTAAATTAGAAAATTTTAAAGCAAAAAGTTGCTCACTTTTGGAAAATGTGGAATGTGACTGAAAGTAGGTCAACAATGGCAACGTCCACAGTAGATTTATAGCAATAGATTCTATTTAAATATTCATCTAAACAACTTCTGAGGCCCTACACGTGTCCATTTCTACCTGCACAGATTGTGCTCAGCCCATCGTAGGTCGATGTGACTCGAGCTTCCACTCCACCTCAAAGTTGCACATCTGTAAAGCTAATGTGTCAAACTACACCATTTCAGAATGACCTTTTTATCTTTAATCTTATTTTGCAATTCGTAGCCATAGCCACAGTCAAGAAACCAGCACTACGAGGTAAAAAAAATCCCCTGGTCACATCAAAACTCTTTACTGTAACCGTTTCTGGAAAGTATTTAAAACATGAAGGTAAGCATTGGAAGCTTTGCCAAACTGAGAACTTGTGCAATTTTTTTAGTTTGACATTTTCAACATGCGTCAAGTCTCAATTAGAAAACGGTTGAGAATTTTGTGCAAAATAGAAATTCTGGATGTCTAAACTCTTGACTTTAGGTAAAATATTACTGTAATTTGCAAGGTACGAGCTAAAACACCTAAACTTGGGACAAAACCGCCTCGCTTTTAACTTTAGCCTTCATGATGATGATTTTTGTCCACCTATAATGAAACAAAACGACACTACGTGTTTGCATCTTAATGTTTAGTCTTGACCTCAGAGTGCTGCTCTACTGGGACATAACTGCTGCTGAATCCATCATCTCTGACAACGCAGCCTTCTAGAGAACCAAGAATTGTACTGCACGGTGTAATCCATTAAGTTTACATACAGCTGTGTGTGAACGTATTGCTGTACTTTATGTGCAATTTACTGGGTAAAGATTGACACTGACCGTGCCAGATGAAATAAATCTGTTTTTGAAATAAAATCAACTGTTGTGTGATATTTAATGGGAGGAATCATAACGCAAGATGTGCATAAAGAATGATTTCAGGTAGATGTTAACGAGAACATCAAGTTTGACTTGGTGCTGTGAAGGGTTGCAAGAACTATAATCGCATTCTCTAAACCGCAAATAAAATGAAAGCTGATAATTTCCATGAATGGATACAAAGTCTTCACCTAACATGTGGCAGCTGTATTAAATTTGGTTTGCTCCGATAAATAAATACCACTGCACAGATTTTAATTAAACTTTGAGGAAATAACCACTGGATACACATTTACAACTTGTAAAAGTGTATCCAGTGGTTATTTCATCCAATTTTAATTAAAATCTGCAGTGGTATTGTATTTATTGTATAAGTCTTCTGCCCTCTAGTGGAGACATGTGATATTACAGATTCATTTTCATGACAGTGAATGGGGTGGCCTCTGCGAGCACATTTTGGAACCGCTTTTTTTATTTATTATTATTATTAAAACGTAACATGTGACTTAACAGCAACATTTAGAGTTTTTGGCAATAACAAGAAACCATTGCGACAGCATCCCTGCAACAAATCTGTATACATAAAAGTAAGAGTTTCACTGATACACGATATGGAGCTGTCCTATCAGTCGATGAAAATCGCTCATGAAGCTCGGGAAGCGGTGAGTAAATACAAAAGTCACAAAGGATGTTGTGATTACTGGCAACTTTAACGCAGAGCTAGCACCTGAAGCTAACAGACTAGCAATGTTACTCGACAAAAAAAATAAAATAAATGACCAAACAGGCTCAACTTACAAGCGTCACTCATTTTGCTTATGTTCAAGATAAATTAAATTTATTTCACGCAAACATCAAATTGTAAATTGCCAAAGTTATTAAGCTAATTATGTTAGCTTCGCGTAAAACTACAATATGTCGGCGTCCTTTGGTTGCCTAGTAACGCGGACACGTGCGTAGACATCCGTATTCAGTTCGTGGTGATTTGTCTCCCCCTAGTGACAGCTGTTGTTACTACACAATTTGCTCTTTTTTTTTGGTCTTTGTTAAAGATGCTAAAACAAAATTGTCAAAGTTAAAACTAACAAAAACTAAACTAAAATTAGATGAACAAGTTAAAAACTAAAATTAACAAAATTGTAGCTAATGGCAAACCATCGTTTTAGTGCCTAAAATCTTATGTTAGCAGATTTGTAGCTAAAAGCTAAAATTTATGCAACAGTAACTTAAAGCTGATTAGCAACACGGTAGCCAACCTAAAATCTCAATTTATTTTAATGAAACAATAAAGTTAAGTGTTTTAGAATACAATGATCAAAAATTAAAGGACCCGTCACGTGAATGAGCTGAACCTTTTGATAGCTAAATGGTTAAGATTGCTCAAAGTTCGCTGAAGTAATTAAGTGTTGAACAGCATGGAAGAAACTATAAACAGGAAAGTAATATGCTGAATCAGCAGTCGTGCAATTAATAAAATCAATCAACGTTTGCTGTATTTGCCTTAAAGATTACACCTGTGCTTGAAGTAATCTGAAGACTTACTTGGAAAGGAACAAATGAATTAAAAAATAAAATAAAACAAACAGTTTCTGGGGTTTTGGCTGCGTCTCAGAGCTGCCGGTGTTCTGTGTGGTTCCACAGGAGGAGCTGAGAACTGAGACGAGGAAGAAGAACCTTCTTGTTCTGATCTACCACCACTTGTTGGAGCAAGGGTCAGTTAACACCCACTCTTTAATTCATTGCACTTTCTTTTAGGAAAACAGGAATAAAAAGATATTTTTACAGTTCTAGTTCCATTAGTCACATCGTATCAAACCCTATAGTAGTCATAAATGTTTCTTGTACTCGTCAGACTTTATAGAAGTGCATTAATCTATGTAAAACAGCCATCATTGTTGACCAGGTTGTGTTATTTAATTTATAAAGTGTGCATTTGTATTTGTCCACCAGCTACATGGCAGCAGCTGTAGCCTTGGATCAGGAGACAAATGGTGGCATGAAGAAGTTTGAGGTTTGTGACACCATCGATCTGGAGATGGTGCTGATAGAGTACGAGTGTTATCACCTCGCCAAGTTCCAGAAATATCCAAAACTTGTCAGGAGAGCAGCAGAACCAGGCACAAAATCACCACTCAAACACTCAGCAACACTCTGACCAGTTAGGTCAATAAACACCAACATTCAGAGCCAAAGCTGTCTTAATCATTTTCATATATTTATTTTTCCATATAGATGAAAACAAGCAGGCGAAGAATGGTGGAGTCAAGAAGTGAGTCTTTACGGTTTTAGGTTTAACATCGACACGTGCTCAAGAACTGAACTGTTCTTTTGGTCGTCAGACGTTCCTGCTCAGCCGGGAAGCCCCTTCCCAAAATTGTCTCACCCCAAGTCCCCAAGTCTGCAAACGCAGTCATGAAAACAGCTCCCAGTGTACGTGTGCACATTTAGTACAATTCAGATAAACCGCTAGACGCTGAAAACTATTATTCTCACTGTCTTGAACGGTATGAAACGTTTCTCAGGAAAGCGTTCTCTCTGCGGTGCCGGAGTCCTCAGAGTACGGGCTCAACATTTCCTCCATCAGAAATAAACCAGCTGGGAATGCTGCCATGAGCAGGAAGGTAATCGAAAAGTGTTTAGACTAACAATAAATACTGTGAATCACATCCTTTCATTGTGTGAATGTTTGTGAAGCATTCACACTGTTGTGATCCAGTTTTCTTCTCTACGTTTTCCGCATCTTTTTCATTCATTTCATTCAATTCTTGTGCTATTTCAACAAATCAAATATCAAAAGCTTCAGCTCTTTCAGAAGAAGGGTGCAACTTTAGCTTTTTGAAATATTTAGCCTTTTCTGACATTTTTTTTCCTCATAGGAAGTTAATAGAGCTCATTTTACATCCTTCAAATCTTTAGATCTGTTTGCAACTTTTTACTGCTCCTTTCACATTTTGTTCTGGTTCAGCTACTTTCAGTTTCTGTGTGCAAATTTCAGCTGTTTTGTGCTCATTTGTGATCCTTTTGGCTAACTACAACATGTTTTGTGCTTCTTCTAACTTCTTTCTGCTCCTTTCTGCAAGTTTCAGCTTTTTCTGCTATTTCAGCTAGTATTTAGCTGTTTTATGCTAATTTTAGCTTTTTCAGCTAATTCCACAGTTTTTGCACTCATTTCAATTTTTTCAACCTAATTCAGCATGTGCTTTCTCCACTTCCTTCTGGTAATTAAAGCTTATTTATGCCTTTTTTAGCTACTATTCAGCTGTTTTTCGGATAATTTCTGTTTTGTTTGTTCCAGATAATTTCCACATTTTGTGTGCTTTTTTTCTGCTTCTTTCAGCCTAATTGGACAAACATGTTCGTTCTGCTTTTTCTGCTAATTTAAGCTTGTTCTACCTTTTCAGCTAGTTTGTTTTGTTGTTTTTTTTAGTAGTTTTTAGCTCACTTCAGCTGATTTCATAAATTCAAGTTTTTGGTGGTTTATTTCTGCAGCTTTCAGCCTAATTAAGTTATTTCTACTAATTTCAGCTTGTTATGCTCATTTCAGCTTATTTCTGCTAGATTCAGTTATTTCAGCAACCATTTAGCTGTTTTGTGCTATTCTTAGCTTTTCAGCTAATTCCACGTTTTAGCTCATTTCAGTTCTTTCCACTTCTTTCTGGTAGTTTAAGCTTCTTTCTACCTTTTCAGATTTTTTTTTTGTTTGTTTGTTTTTGCTAATTTCATAATTTCTGTGCTCATTTCTGCTTATTTAAATCTAATTCATGAAATGTGTTTTTTCTCATTTTCTCTGCTAATTTAGGCTTGTTCTTTAATGTCAGCTAAAATTCAGCATGTAATTTAGCTAATTTAGCAAGTTCTTCAGCAATAAGCTTTCTGCATTTTCACAGGAAATTAAATTTCTCTAGTTTAAGTTAAAACTCAGCTACGATTTTGATGAAATAGTGTCAGTTTTTCACATTGCTTTCCAAATCAATCACATCATGATGGAAGGACGGGCGGGTCGCCCTCCTTGGATAATAACAGGAGAAACATTCTCAGTTTGAGAGCAGGAATTTTTATATTTACAGCCAAAATCTTCATCCTTAAAATAAATCCTGAACTAACAGCAAACAGCATGAATTCATATTGATGTTTAAGGATTTAAACTTATTCTAAAAGTACTGTTTTGGACTACAAGACTGTTGCCTTTTTGTTCCTGTAAAGCCTTTAGCTCAATGTTTAATTCCTCTTTTTTTTCTGGGTCCAGATGGCTGATGGCCAAGAAACAATCTTTGATGCTGTCAGAGGATCAGGCTCTCACTCAGACCACATGGTAAATAAAATTAGCATTTTTTGATGGAATACATATCGCTCGCCATCATGCAGGTCAAAGTTTTGAATAAATGAATGCCTCTCAGTCACACTAAGATTTAGCTATGTTTGTAAAAATGTACTGAGGTATAGCCATTTTTGTGTTTCCCAAGGCTGATTAGCTTTGGCAGCTATCTTAAATTAGCTTAACTCCAACAGTCAGCCAGTTGTAGATGGACATCCAATTACTGCTTTTTGAGAGTTTCATTCATATCTGTTGAGTGGTTTATTAGATATTTTGCTAACAGACAGGTTCAGACATGCTTGCACAGACACAAAAGCTTATTATAGCAGTGGACAATAAATGCCCTGAATCATTAAAACACACACAAACAATTCTTATGATAAGCAACTAAAATGTATATATACGCATGCAATGCACTAGTCGTATTATCGCCAGTGTTTTTGTGATGCAGGAGCGGCTGCTGAAGCCCCTCAGCGGCTTTTCAGGGATGAGTGGTGAGATGAAGGAACTGGCTGCTATCATCAGTCGGGTACTACACACATCATAATTATAAAATGCACACACTGACGACAATGAGCACAAATAAAACCCCAGATTAAAATAGGCTTTTATCTCGACTCGTAATGAAATATGTGATAATCTACAGAAACATATGGTCATGACTTTGTCCACTAGAGAGCAATAAAGAGCTTTGTAAAGAATAAATACCGTATTTTCAGGCGTATAAGTCACTCCGGAATATAAGTCGCATCAGTCAAAAAAAGCGAAATGACAAGGAAAAATAACACACACACACACACATACACATATACATATATATATATATATGCTGGGGAGAGAACAACATATACACCTACCGCCTAGAGGGCCCTCTTGCGCCTCTAGTGGCTGCAAATGTTAATGTTTACTCTGGTTCATGTCAGTATGAATGAACATTTAAAGTGTCAGTCAAAATTTGTTTAAAAAAACCATATATACCGTATTTTCCGCCGTACACGTTGCTCCGCCCTAGAAGTCGCATCAGTCCATACGTCACATCTATATTGCGTCACCACTGATGCACCGGCTACATTTAGCCGGAAATGTAGGCTAAACCTGGAGATGTGGGCCGGTGTTGTGCCAAAAATCGATGGGCTGCCAAATGGCATCCACGGGAGCGTGCACGGGAGGACTTTAACAAGAATTTAACAAGATTAACACTTAAAAACAATTATTTGTTTGCTCGAAATGATAGTAAATGTGTGTCTCGGTCTAACATTTGCTTAATAAATGCACTTTAATGGTCAAATCAGCTGTATTTTGCTGGGACGGTGCAACTGGTTTAACTCGCTCCAAGCAGCGAGCGGAACGAATGTGGGGGTACTATGGCAGGCCGATTGTATCATTAATAGCCGGTGAAAATTCTCAGTCATCAAGGACATGGTAAATTCAAAAAAGTTCAAGAAAATAAAACTATAATGTATAATAAATAAAGTCCAGTTGTTCTAGTCTTGAACTTTTTTGAATTTGTCTTTAAGGCCACGTTTACCTATTACATGATACAACAACATGCCTTACTGCTACTACTACTCTGTTGCCATCAAGTGGCTGAAAGTGGTACTGCTTTTTTTTTTTTTTGTCCGAATGAATGAAAACCGTCATTTCTCAGCCAAAAATTGGTTTATAAATATGGGGAAAAATCCATAAATATGTCGCTTCGGCCTATAAGTCGCAGGGCATGTAAATAATGCAAAAAACTGTGACTTATAGGGTGGAAAATCTGGTAAATCGCTTTGGCATATAAGTCACAGGACTGGCAAATCTCTGCAAAAAACTGACTTTTACGCTGGAAAATACGATAGCTGTGCCATATTAATGAAGGCCCAGCTTCTATCCATTTCACTTAAATGAGGTTTCATTCTAAAGGACACCCATTTAAGCCAGCCTAGCAACTCCCACTCTTTGTTTTTGTGTGTGTCCATCCCTAAAGGACATCTATTTGCACAGTCCAAATGTGCGCTGGGAGGACATCATCGGTCTGGAGGACGCCAAGCGATTAGTCAAAGAGGCCGTCGTTTGTCCCATTAAGGTGAGACGGGCACATGAGCGCGTTGGTATTTCAGCATCAGCCGTCGCTCTTCGATTCTGAATACATCTCCTTTAAAGGGCTTAAAGAGAAGATGGGCGTCGGGGTCAGGTCGGTCTATTAGGCTGACGTTAAATCCATATCTGGGATCTCATGGTAACACGCATACTCAGATGGATAGGCAAGAGGGGGAGGCAGAGGAATTTGCGCAACCCTCTCCACACAAGTTTGCAACTGCATGAAGATATCAAAGCCAAACACGCACACACTTTTTTATCATCATCGTCATCCAGACATTTTTCGTGACAAGAAATCAGGCTGTCTGCATCCTCTTGACATTTCCAGACAGAGATGAGGACTGATGTGTCCATTTTCTTACATATATTCTGCTGGCCTGTTTTATTGAATAACACCGCCCTTCCACCTTCCATCTCCATTATTAGTCATTCTCCAGCTTATAAGGTCAGCAGGATGATTTGAGCCAGCTCCTCTTTCTGCCAGCTAAAATTTAGACTAATTTGTGCTTTGTGGTATTTGGTGCACTGAATCAGCTTTTCATCTGGCTGGTCAGTTTTCTTTGCAGACAGCTCAGCTTTTGATTGGTCTGTATTATTTAGAAAACATTTTTAAACTATAATGTGATTTACTGTAAGTTCATGCTGTATTCATTCATTCAACCTTTATGTATACAGGTTAGTCTCATTGAGTCATGAGGACTCATTTACAAGAGAGACCTGCTTTAAAAAAAAAACAATGAGATACAAACAACAATAAATATCTGCATATAACATGAAAAGTATATAAATGAAGTGATAAAAAAAAAAAAAAAAAAAAAAAAAAAACATGCTATATTAAAAAATGGTGTAAGATACTATAAACCGGAACATATCTGCATTGGTTTTTGCCATGAACTTTCCAGTAGTTTAAAAACCCTTAGAGAGGTCAAAGCTGACAGTTTCAGATCTTGTTGCAAGGTGTTCCAGGAAACAGGAGAAGAGTGAGAGAAGACCCTTTTGCCAAATTCGATCCACACTGAGGGGACACTGCAGGTAATGATGTCTTGGGAATGCACACTGTAGATGAACTGATGAAGTGACATTTAGGAGGAGATATAAGAACGCAGCAGACCACGAAGTGATTTATAAATGACGATGAACCAGTGTGAGAGCCTAAGGATGACCATCTGACCAGTACAGGGTACATGGGTACGGTAGTTATAGCCAGTTATGAAACTTAGCGCACCACAATAGCGTCCAACATCTGCAAGATGCTTGCAGGAGCATTCATGTAAATAATGTCACTAAAGTCAATGGACAGAAGGAAAGTAGCAGTTACAAGGCATTTCCTAGCATTTAATGTTAGACAAGATCTATTTCTGAAAAAGAAACCCAGTTTTACTTTCAATTTATTTACTAAGTTTTCAATATGAGGCTTAAAAGAGAGACGTGCATCGACCAAAATTCCCATTTGTAAGAATCGACAAACTCAACAGGGACACCATTCGTAGATAGAAGAAAGGACTGCTGGTTCTGACTTTGTTGAAAACAACATCCCTTTGGTTTTATCAGCATTTAGCACCAGTTTGAGACAAAACAAATCTGACTGGATGATGTTGATGAAAGCAGACTGTCAAAACTGGAAAACCTTAGCAACTGTTTTAGCTCGACAACAAACAGCTGTGTCATCTGCATAGAAATGTAATCAGGAATGATCTGACCTACATTATTTATGTAGATTGTGAAAAGGGTGGGACCTAAGACTGAGCCTTGTGGTACACCATTATTGACAGTTAAATAGCTGGAAGAAGCACTATTATTATTCACATATGTCTGACAGTCTGGTCTCATTATTTCTACTTTTTTAAAAATTATTCTCTTTCTCAGTATCCATGGTTATTCACAGGCATCTTATCCCCATGGAAGGGCTTGTTGCTCTATGGCCCCCCAGGTAAGGTTTTTATTCAGTGCAATATTAATCTAAAACTTAGCTGTTTTTGGAATTCATGTTTTCCTCAATCGAAGGCACGGGGAAAACACTTCTTGCTAAAGCTGTGGCGACTGAATGCAAGACAACCTTCTTCAACATTTCTGCCTCCAGCATCGTCAGCAAGTGGAGGGGAGACTCTGAGAAACTGGTCAGGGTAGGTACTCAAAGCAAGTGGCAAAACAGAAGTTGCACCTAGTTTTACATACGTGTACGCATGCAGGTTCTGTTCGAGCTGGCCAGGTACCACGCCCCGTCCACCATCTTCCTGGACGAGCTGGAGTCCGTGATGGGACAGAGGGGAACCAGCTTGGGGTGAGCTCAGCCACTATGTGCCAGAAATGCTGTTCATGATGTTTTGAGACCCAGAAAACTGTTTTGAGTGACGTGCAAAAACAAATGTACTAAAAAATACGCACCTCTGGTTTTAAGGGGAGAGCACGAGGGGAGCCTGAGAATGAAGACGGAGCTGCTGATCCAGATGGACGGCCTTGCAAGATCTGAAGACCTGGTGTTTGTTCTCGCAGCCTCCAACCTGCCTTGGTACTGCTTTAACAAAATCAAATGCGTTTTATATTTTGTATGATGAAATAATATCAACTAAGTATCTGCACTGTAATTGACTGAAATTTTTATTTCAGTTGAAAAACTTTTTTACATTTGCAGGAAAATAATACGAGCTTGAAATTATGATTTTCTCTTCTTGATTAATTAATTTTTCTAACACAGGATCACACTTGATGTCATTTAAATTGTTCTTCATTCAGGAAGCTGGACCATGCCATGCTGCGGAGATTGGAGAAGAGGATTCTTGTGAGTCTTCCCTCATCGGCCGCACGCCAAGCCATGGTGTCTCATTGGCTGCCTCCGCTCAGCTCCGTCGGAGAGATAGAGCTACAGACGGAGCTGGACTATGAAATGCTTGCAGAGGTTTGTGTACAGGCAGACAGAACTAATGAAGTCGTCATGCATGTGTTAATATTGTTGTGAAGCGAGACATCTTTGCATGAGAGACTTTACCTGCCTGTTTGTGTGTTTGCTGCAGGAGACGGAGGGATATTCTGGTTCTGATATCAGATTAGTGTGTAAAGAAGCAGCTATGAAACCAGTTCGTAAACTAATTCATGCTCTGGAGTCGCATCAGAATGGTAAAACAACGCATAAAACACAAACGTTCTCGTGCAGGTGATATCCCTCACTGTGGTTCTTTTTTAACACAGACATGCCTGAGATCCAGCTGGGAGCTGTGATGACGGCTGACTTCATGGAGGCGATTTCACGCACCAAACCATCAGCCAGAAACCTGATGGACAGATACACGGCCTGGGACAGGGAATACGAGTCTGTGTGATGCTAATGCTAACTTTGGCTTCTAGTGACTTTTCACTGGCAAAAATGTAAGGAAAATCATATTGTTTATGCATTAAATAAAATGTTAATAAAACTGAGCATACTTAGTGAAGACTACTCATGATAACTGGCCAACGTTGAAGCTGAAGACTTTGAAATTTGCCAGTAATCTTTGGTTTTGATGTGAACAGAGCATCAAATTAATTTGATCGAACTCTTGATAATGGACTTGCAGCCAAAAAGATGTTGCGCAACAGACAATGTGCATGTATATCCCCAACCCCCACATTCTACTGTAATTTTAAAGTACAATGTCAGTAGTTTTATGTTTAGGGGAGTGGTGGTGCAGAAGCTAGGGATTGGGGACGAAACCTAGCCTTTGGCTGCTTTTAGCTAGATATTTGGGAAGGGAAGTTTGAGATTGTCATCATTATGTTCCCATACAATGGCGAAATTGGTTCTCTGCATTTAACCCATCACAAATGAGATACACCCAGGTGGAGCAGTGGGCAGCTATGCAAGCACCCAGGGAGTAATTGGAGACCTGGGTCTTGATCAGAGACACCACGACATGTGGGAAAGGCTGGGAGTCAAGCCGCAGCTTTCAGGTCACAAGCCAGCTGCCCCATCTTGCCCGCACATTTGCTGCTTTTAGCTAATTTTTACATACTTTGAGCTACCATTTCCTATTTTTAGCCAGTATTTTGCTGGTTTTATATAACCTATTTCTACTTTTAGCTAGCCTTTTGACATTTTTGCTAGCCTTATGCTACTTTTACCCTTATGATATGCTTGTTTTAGTTTTAACTATCGGTACTTTCAGCTTCTTCATCTGTCGTTCAGCATCACTTTGCGTTTCGTCAGAATTGCAGTTTTTTGAATTTTTCAATTGCCTGTATTTTATATGTTAACTTGTATAAATACAGGTTGAATAAAATGAATGAAACACCCACACCTGCCTCCACCCTCATTTAACTGACTCTGGGCCCTTGAGCAAAGCCCTTAACCCCCACCATCTGCTCCCCCAGGTGCCGGCAGCTCTCTGAGACAAGACACAATTAATGTTGATGTGCTTTTGTTTTTTTAATAATTTAGATTTGTTCTAATTTATATGGAATGACTTTTTTTTTTTTTTTTTAAGTAATTTGTACATGTAGACATAATTGCTACTTTTTTATTTTCACCCTTTTAAATAAATATTGACACAGATTGGCTCTGGGCTAAAACTACATTTTTAAATCTTGAGTTTGACAACTTTGTTTTAAACTTTTTTTGACATATTGTAAAAAAAGAAGAAAAAAAACAATGATTGAAACTATATTTAAACCTCCTAAACAATTTTATTTAAATTATGATGACTGGGGACAACTTGTTCCACGAAAACATGTTTCAAACTTTCACTTCAGAAATGTTAAATTAAAGATGATCAGTCAAACTACATACAACAGCAGGATTATTCTCATTTTTAAACTCAAGAATAATACAGGAACTTTTTTTTATTAACTGTTTCTAGACTGCAACAGCGATATGTGACAGGTTTTTTTGCTTCTGCTTGCAAATTTATGAATAAAAAAAAAAAACGTGAGCGTATCAGTGTGTTAATTGTATTTTAAAGAAGATTCTGCAGGATGTGTTCGACAGCATCTGGGAAACTGTTGCATGTCAGGTGAGGCGGTGGCTCGATTTTATTTTCGTCTCCGTCTCTGTATTTACCTGAAATAAGAAAGAAGATGGATTCTAATGGTTCAAACAGAAATACGACAGTAAGACATGTTCACTCATCGTCCAATTCCTCAGTAAACATCCAGCTGAAACCAAAAGTTGGCAATAAGATAAAATGGAAGAGCAGGAAGGTGAAATAAAGATGGGAGGAGTTAACTTACCTGTTCGAACAAGAATACCCAGCATTCCTGCTCTCTGAGCTCCGCCTACATCATCTCTGGCATCCTGCAGGAATAAACCATCAACCTTCCATGCAGCATTATTATTACCCTCATTGTCTACAGCTGCTTAAAATAATTACTGTACTGTGTGAACGTGAAAATTACTAACTTTTAGGTGGCACCAACAAATACACATATTATAATTAAGGGCATTGTAGGAAAAGCATTACAGCCACTTCAGTCAAACCTTCTAAAGGGCATGGTTTCATGAAACCTTGCAAGAAGTGTTCGAGCGCTGAGCTTTCTGGGGACTTTACTAAATTATAACTACCGTATTTTCCACCGTACATCACACCGCCCTATAAGTCACATCAGTCCAAATATGTCTAGTAAAGTGGAAAAATCATAAATATGTTGCTTCGCTGTATATGTTGCATCTATTATGCATCACCGCTGACAACCCGGAAACGTGGGCCGGTGTTGTGCCAAAAATCAATTGACTGACAAATGGCGGCGGCGGGAAAGAGCATGAGAAGACTTTAACAAGAATTTAACCAGATTAACACTTACAATTATTTGTTTGCTCGAAATTATAGTAAAGGTGTGCGTCAGTCTAACTTTTCCTTAATAAATGCACTTTGACAGTCAAATCGGCTGCGTTTCAAAAGCCGATACGTGGAAGTAGGAACGAGCAGAGGGACGGGTCCCTGTGCATTTCTTTGAAATTTAACAAGATAAGCACCTAAAACAATTATTTATTTGCTTGACTTTATAGTAAAGGTGTGTCTCAGTTGAACTTTTACTTAATAAATGCACTTTGACAGTCAAATCAGCTGCATTTCGCTGGGGCGGTGCAGCGAAATTAAGCTAATTTGATGGTTGCGCCAAGCAAGCAGAATGAAGGTGGCAGGTTATGGCAAGCCGACTGTGTCATTAATAGCCACTTTTACCTATTACATGATACACCGGCATGTCATACTACTTGAGTGAAAATGGTAGTGTTCAATATTTTCAGTCAGAATGAATGAAAATATATCTCAGCCAAAACTTGTTTTATAAAAATGGAGAAAAAAAATCCATAAATATTTTTGCTTCGGTGTATAAGTCACAGGGCGTGCAAACGATGACAAAAGAAACGTGACTTATAGGGCAAAAAATACAGTAGTGGTGTATGCAATCACAGACAGCCTTTTGATTTTACTGTTAATGCCAAAGTTTTAAGCAAATATGCTGCACAATGTGTAGTGCTTGAAGGATGAATGTCAGTCACTACCACACCAAATATCTAGAAAACTGACTTGAGTTTTAGTCATTTTTGTGTTATCAATAAACCGATGTGGCCAACTTGAATTAGGTTGACTCCAAAATTTAATTAGATGAAATAGTACATACACTGATCATGACGACTCAGTTTCATTAAAATGTGTCTGCTGGTCAACTCATGCAAAAATATTATAGCTTCTTAGCCTTCAGGCAATAGTATTAGTAAAAATTAAAAAAAGGACATTTTTAAAGAAATTGGGTAGATTGGTTATTTGATTGCTTCCAACAGACTGATAACCAGCCAAAATGAAAAACAACTTGAGAAAATACTCACATCTCCTATCATGACAGCCTCACTGGGGCTACATCCTAAATCAGCCAGGGCCTGTTTAAAAACAGCACATTTGAATTACATTTTTAAAAATAAATATATATATTTAACTAATACAAACAATAAGAAATGTTCACCTGAGTAAAAAATGTTTTTTCAGGCTTTCCCACAACAGTAGCTTGACGGTCTGTGGCATACTCTAACCCTGTCACGAAGGGCCCGGGGCCAAGGGCCAAACCATCCTTACGTTTGTAATAGCGAGCTTTATGAATGGCAATAAGAGGGGCTCCATCCAGAATCATTCTAGGGAAAAATGCAACATGGATTAAAATATTGGCCTCACAACAATCACGGTAGGTAAAAAAAAAAAAAAAAAAAACTTTTATATTTGATTCTTAGGCTAAATGTAGTATTAGCTAATTTAAATACAAATATATGATAAGTGACAAAAACAACATGAGAGAATAAATTAGAACAAGTTTTCCACCTGAAAGCCTTGTTGAGAGTTTGATAATTAAAGTGATCAGGGGCGAGTCCAACGACGACAGCATTCGGCTCTGAAGTGTCAATACCTGCAGTTAAAAGGACAAAATGAACAATTTGAGAAATTTAATAAATCGTGTCATCACATTAGCTCAAACAGCTAAAGATTTATTATTTGGAGCCGAAATAGGTTTTGAAATAGAATAACTAAATAAAAAAAGAAATAAGATTGAGTGTTTTCCTTCTCACACTTCAAGTACCAGTGAAGTCTTCCAGTGCGCCGTCCTCCACCAGCAGCAGTGGTCGGTGTTGTTTCTGCTCTATTAAACTTCGTGCTGCACTCAGAGATGTGAAGATCTCTTCTTCCTGTACGTTCATAGATTAAAAAAAATAAATAAAAATCCAGCACTCCAGGTAATGCTTTATTTAATTTACAATTTAAAAATAAAAAAAAAAAAAATTGCCTTTTTTATAATTCATGTTATAATTCTCTGATATTAGCGTAATAAACATTTTTAACAAAAAAAACCTCCGGTCTTCGATGTTTCACCTGCAGGTCAAAGTTAAGACGTTGCAGTCGTTCCAGTAGATTCCTCTTGCTCTCCTTAGTCGTGTTGGTCACAAACTTCACCGATACAGAGGCCTTACGTAACCTGATGACATCAGAACACATAAACAAAGTCTCCGATGGTTAAAAGTGCATGTAGAATTTATAACTATATGAAATAAATGGGGGTACAGAAGTTAGAGAAGATGAGCCTGTGATCGACCGACAGCTAGGTCTGTCACGATCAATTTTGCTGGGCGATTAATTGTCTCAGAAATTATTGCAATTAACGATAATATTGTTTGAAATTTGACAATAATTAGCAATTGTCAAATTGAAGAAGAAATGGTGGTTGATTTGTGCGTAGTACATTTTTTTGATCACTGGATGGCGGTATAAGACTGTTTGAACCTAAGGATGGATAGTGAGAGAGCGAGCAGCCTGTCTCTAAGAAATATGGGAAGGAGGCCCCTTAACGTGAGATGGGCTGTCTCTCTGTCCCATTTTTCGGTTCTCAATATGGCGGACGCTCAGTGCAGTTTGAGCTCTTTAGCGTAGCATTTGTCATACAAAGCTTTTAATAAAAAAAATTAATAAAAAAAAAATCAGTAAACAAGTTCTCAGCTTTTTTTTTTTTGCAGAGAAAAAAACAATTTACGTGAAGGCACAGGTTTTAACCGTGAATTTTGGAGCTTCGACAAAACAGTTTTTTTCTCGAGGTCAGCCTGTTAGCTTAGCTTGTAGCTTAGCTTCTCAGCTTAGCTGCTTTTAATGATCCAAAAATGTGATTTTGGACGGTTAAAACAGATTTTAAAGAGAAGAGAGAGCGAAAGGGAGGGGTCGGTTAAGAACACCAGAGTTGAGCTTTTTGCCATCCAGTGTCTTCAGAAGAAAGAGAGAGAAACGAAGAAACGATAAAGTCGGTAAATGAAAATGAGGATCATTTTAATTATCATGCAATTAATTGATTTATTGTTTATTGCAACAGGCCTACCAACAGCATCAAAATGTGGGTGGGAGAGGTGAAGCGCTCACACCACCCTCATTTGTCCCACACTGGGCCCTTGAATAAGGCCCTTAAACCGCCCCCACCGGCACCAAAGATGGCATTACTCTGCTCCACACAGAGGATAAGAACATTCAGACATTTCCCAAATACCCATTTAATTGTTTCAAACTCACTGATATTCAGACTACTGGCCCTCCATTGTCTACTCATCACTTATTTGTGGCTGTTCCTCACCTGTTGAGGGCGTCCTGCGCCCCAGGCACTGCTGAATCTTCTATATGTAGAGTTCCACTGAGGTCAATGAGCACAGCCTTCAACACCCGTCTGCCCGCCATGCTGGAGGCCTGCGACAGACAAGACCACACGTGAGACAAAGGCTGTTTTTCATTGTCTGCATTACAACACTTTGGTTTGTTAAACATCAGAAAACAATAAAAAATAATAATAATGCATTTCTATCAAACTCAAAGTGCTTAATAAGGCTGCTGCTGATTAGTTTTACATTAACTGACTGATTATTTATACATTTTCAACAAGTATTAACAGTTTTTTGGGTTTTTTTGTACAGTTTACATAACAGATAAAAGCAGCTCAGATTGTGGTCTCAGTTGTGGATTTTCTGACGTGCATGCATACATGGAGCTTTATTCAGTTTCAATAAGCTTATTCTTTCAGAATTTATCATTTTTAGAGATCCTACATTCATAATCATAATTCACATCAGTAATGGGAGAATTTGTCAGATTACTGTGTTGATCAAACCTACATGGCGACTAACTGAGAGGATTATTGAACAGTTTCATGTGTGGACTTCTGCCTAGAACACAGATTTGGGGATCAGATTTTATTGGTTGTTGATTTCAGATGTGATCCCCTATTATTTAGACATGCACTTGGATTTCTGGCATGCAGGCATCAATTGGTGGACAAAATTAATGCTCTTAATACCCACCTAAAACGACACGCATGCACAGTCAGTAGATAAAGTAAAACAGCCATTATTTATATTCTATATCAACTGGTTGGAGAAAACTGAATTGTAAAGAAAAGGCAGAACTGAAAGTTTGTGTGCGTGTCCCTTGAGGACAAAATTAAAACATACAACCTTTACCTTTTTCTAATTTGTCATATGTTGTTTGCAGTATTGAACGTTCAAGACATGTTATTGTTCTTAAGTTGTTTAAGTGTTGTTTGCAGGCTTTTCTGTTTTATATTATTGCAAAGATTCAATTTCTTAGCATCACCCAAAACTGTTCAAATGCCCAAATATAATGAATATACTTTTTAAAAAGTACACACATACATGCAGGTATTTTATTATTATTTTACTGGGGAAAACCTTCTGGACTAAACTCTTTCAAACAGCACAATTTGAGTTTAGAATAACTGTTTGATAGATTCAGAGTTTGCAATGAGTACCTTTAAAAGCTGACAGTATCTCTCCAAAAACATTAAAAGACTTTAAAGTTGGGAGGACTATTGTTCAAGATATTTTTAAAAACAACACACACAACAAAAAGAAATACAAGTGTAGGACATGTTTGAAACTCAACAAAAACAGTTATATAAGCAGTAAATAAGTTGTAATAAAATTATCGAACTTGTTCTTTGCACAATTTCACAATAGCGTCCACTCTGGTGATTTAATTCACAAATTATGTGCAACAATATTTGCACTGAAGCTCGGTTTGTTATGATTATATAGATTTCTTAATTATAAATGTTTTTGGAGCGCTAATTTTATCACTTAAACTTTCAAAATAATTGCATAAATATAAGCACTTTAAGGTATACAGAAAACAGACGGCTAACCTTAAGCATCAGCGGCTCTTCTACTTCCTGTTTACGTTTCTTCTTCGCGGTTTAGTTTAGTCACGTGATCGGTGCTGCCCCCTGCAGGTCAAATGAGCCGCTCCTCTTAACATGCCCGTGTATTTTCGACGTATTTATTCATTTATACGTTTTTATTTTACCAGTTTTTTTTTTTTTTTTTAAACAAATAACCATAATCATTTAAGAGGGTTAGCGTCAACCACTTAATCACTTACTGGAATAATAAAAAAACATATGTGTTTCATCACACTAACAACCAACAGATGTGTGCATTACATGGTCTTTTGGATTTATCATGGAGATGTATTATCACTATGATAAATAAATCTTTCTGCATGAAGCCAGACAACATGGATCAAATCCTCTTTCCGTGTCACTGTCACACAGTGAATAACACAGTTGTTTTTCACTAGATGTAAAAAAAAAAAAAAAAACTCTTTAGATAATATATTTTGGAAAAACATGGAGTTTAAGATGCGATAAGTTTAAATGTTGTTGGGTATGGGAAAAAATATAATTTCAGCTGTTTTTTCAACTGTTTTGTGTTCCTTTCAGCTTAATTCAGCTAGTCCAACATGTGCTTCTATAACTTATTTCTGCTAGTACCAGTTTGTTATGCTCCTTTCAACTGATTTTTGCTCAATTCAGCTGTTTCTGCAAATTCCAGCTAATGTTTAGCTGTCTTTGTGCTAATTTCACCTTTTCAGCTAATTCCACTTTTTTATCATTTCAACTATTTTCAGATTAATTCAGCATATCTATGCTCTACCCACATCCTTCTGGTAAATTAAGTTTCTTTTTGCTTGTTTTAGCTACCATTCAGCTGTTTTTGGTAAATTTCTGCTTTTCTCAGATAATTTCAACTTTATTGTGCTAATTTCTGCTTCTTTCAACGTCAGTGGGCACAATTAAGCTCACTTCACTTCCTTTTGGAAATTTAAGCTTCTTTCTACATTTCTTTAGCTACTATTCAGCTGTTTTATTTAAAAAACTAGGATAACTGCCATTTTTTAGAGCTGTTCATCTGAAATTGGGCATGTTGGTAGCTGACAACAATCCCTAATAGACTGACTTAAAATCAGAAATCCAATATGGCCACCTTAGCAAAAAAAAAAAGAAAAATACTATAAATCAGACAAATGCTGAATGAAAATAAAAAATCCAGGATGGCCACTAACACTACTTTTGAATGGATTTAATTTGGTGAGGTTATAGATGAGAACGTTCCCTATCACACTGCATCCAAATCAAAAATCAAAGATGGCCACCTTAGTAAAAAAAGAAAAACTACGATAACTCAGGCATTTTAAGAGCTATTCAGCTGAATTGTGTTATAGTGGCTGAGAGTGAACCCACACACACAGTACTGTCAGATCAACAGTTTATATCAGCTGCAGCCTGGCAGTCCATTACATTAGGAACAATTCTGCTTCCTTCTGATATTTGAAGCTTCTTTCTGCTGTTTTAAGCTACTTTTCAACTGTTTTCTTGACATTCTTAAGCAAGAAGCATTCACATTTGCATTTTTGCAAGAAATGCGAATTCTCTTGTGGTTTTAAGTCGATAAAATATAATTTTCTTGTCAAAATAAAGTTTTAATGTAGTGCATTGTAAACATCAATTTGTTGTGGATTCCATTTGACTTGTAAATTGCACTCCAGAATACTAAATTTAATGGTGTTTTAAAAAAATATATATACTTTTGCTCAACAGGAATCCATAGTTTGTAGATAAACTGAAACGGAGCTCTATGTAATTTATTACGACCAGGCCAGAGATCTGTGAATGTGCACAAACACTGTCCTGTTGAGTAGGCTGTGATCGCTTTCAGCTTTTTCCGTGAGCCCCCACGCCTAAACCCAGACTAATCACGTATCAAAGTGGCTTTCGTGTTCAAATCTCCCTGTTAAACATATGCTTTTAATTCCAGCAGAGCCTCTCTCCTCAAATCCTTTATTTTTAGGGTCAAAACTGATGTGAATAAACATGGTTGTGGAGCAACAGGGGAGAGGATGATAATTCACAACATATTGGGATTATTATTAAAGTGGATAAAGACAAATGGACCCAACATGAAACGTGAAAGAAATGTGCACTCATTGAAAGGTGAGGGTTGGCTCGTTTAAATACGATTAATAGCATCATAAAGTTCTTAACTCTAACAAACCGAAGACGCAAATCCATGAATGCTGCATTTAATTCAGAACAGCAGCACATCTCAATGCTTGAAGCACTGGACAACGTGTAAACATTAAAGAGGTTTGAGTTGTTTTTGGAAATACAGTTTAAAATGTACACTTTTTTTAGACATAAAAAAAAAAAAACAGGTTTTACACAACAGTGAATAGAAGTAATCACTCTCACGAGGTTTGGAGCAATTTAAACTGTTGCAAATAAGAATGAAAATATAAAAAAAAGTCCCAACAATGTTTTCACAAAACATATGGCACATATCCTTTCGTCATCTGAACCGGTTCCTGTCAATCCATCTTTTGAGATTATAATCAACAGATTCTGTGCAGCAGAAAAAGAGTTATCACCATGCGTTAAGACTTTCGCTAAATTAAATGTTAGGTGGTTCTTGTGCTCGTGAGCAGAATAAAAAAAAAAAAAACAACTCAAGACATATTTAGATTACAGGTGCAATATTGTGAAAAAGTTAAAATTATTTGTAAATCATTTAAACTCATATTTTACATATTTATCTGAAAATCAGACACTGAATTATTATTTTTTCATTATATGTAAGCCATAATCATCAAAGGAAGAAGAGAAAGAAATAAACGCTTGAAATATATGTGTAATGAATTTATGAGTTTCACTTTATGAAAAGAATGAAGAAAAAAAAAAGAACTTTTTCATGAAGTCTCTAAATGACAAACTGCTTAGTGCGTGAAGGTTTGTGTGTTTTCTTTGTTCTTTGGCAAGCGTTGAATCCTCTGGCTTGAAGCATCCATGGTCAGCGGTCAACCGAACAGCAACAACAGGACGATGCATGCAGAGTTCACTAATATTAAAGGCACTGCAAAAAAACACAAAGGAAAAACACAGGTTGACAAACTGTCATCACCGACCGCAGTTATTTTCTCAAGAAAATAATGCAAAAACTTTTTTTTTTTTTTTACATCTAAGTTTATGGAATAAATGATTATGTGGATTAAAAATAAAAAGATTCGTCCAACCTCTCATGACGGTCCGAACAGAGCGGATGAGATGAAGGAGCTGAGCTTTGACTCCTGGATCATCTCCAAAACCTCCAACTCCTTGTTCTACACCCCAACCGACTGGAAACAAATAGGAAAGTTTAAGGAAGGCGGTTGAGCCAAATAATCAAACCACAATCCAATGACAATAATACAATCCGACACCAACTTTGGTATTACATGCTCTATATCATATACTTTAAGTTCTGCTATGTAGATTTTTAATCATTCAGGACAAATATCTATAAGTTATTAAACAGCACAGGATCAATATTCATTGTTATGCTGATGATACACAGTTATACTGTAAGATAAATAAATAATTATGCTGCCTTTCTTTTTATTTGTGATTGTATCTCTTATTGTATATTGAATTGTTTTGTTTTTAAAAAATGAATAAACTTATCTAAATAAATATTGTAAGATAGCTGCAGGTCTCTCGTAAGTAACTCAATGAGATTAACCTATATAAATAAAGGTTGAATTAATCAATCTCTGGGTACATTTTTTTTTAGAATTCTTCTTAAAGTGTCATACCTTCTAGAGATCTAGAATAATATTATTGCTAATGCAAAGTATATTATAAAGGCCACAAGATTTTTCATGAAACAATCACTTGGCAGTTTAACCATTTAGTTATTTAACAAATAGCATAGTCAATATATAAGTTCAAGGATGAAAATATACAAATCTTTTTTAGCATTTCAGATATTCAAATCCTCATTTCTCATCTTTCTGGATGAAATAAGTTGATTTTTCATATCTAGAATTAATATTATAGAAATCTAACAGAATAATTACGAGAAGAAACGATTACGATATTGACAGCGTGGATGTTAGTCACAAATTTCATGCAACGTGTTTAATGTTAAAATTAAATTCCTCAACTTTTTAAATAAATATTCAAAATACATGTTTGCTTTATTTTAGAAATGAGTAGTCTGATTATTAGTGGGTGAAGTTGCTAATTAACTAATTATAAGATTTATTTGATGTTTGATTGTTTTCCTTTTTTTTTTTAATTACACTTATGACTTGTAATAATGGAACTGTAGTGACTAAAAATGCATTTTTCTTATCAAAAGATTGTTTTTTCGCAGTGTTCGAGCTAAAAAGTAGGAATGCATATTAGAATATTATGTAGACTTGATATTTGTTCTACAAAAAATAATGTTTTAGACATCTGAAATGCAGCAAATCTTCAAAGCATGCATTTACATGACAAAAGTTTGATTTATGAGTAAAAGCTCAGCGCCTGTCCAACTATTATATGATAAATCGGCTTGCCATACTAGGACAAGAAACGATAAATGGAGACGGTAGGTTATGGCAGAATATAAAACATGACAGCATATATTAGTATGTAACCTGTTTCTAAATCCCAGCATGGTAATTAAATTGAGTTTACCGACATAATGAGACTGCAAGACGAGCAGCGCTTCCTGCCCAGCTCTCGTTAGCATTAAAACTGCGTTACTTTACAAATAAACAAGCTACAAAGAGAAACACTTACTCTTGCTGAGAAATCTCTCCTCATGCAGCACAGCGATGGCATTAGTGCATAAAATAGCGGTCTGGATAAGAGTATACAGGGTGAACGCCATGCTGGCAACTGACTCTCCTCCTCTTCAAGCTCCGTGGCCGTAAACCGACAGCGGATGTCGTGAAATCGACTGGGCGTTGTAGTTCATTCAGCTTGTTTGTAGTCAAACTTCTTATGAGATGAAAAGTACACGATTTTTTTTTTTACATTTTTTTTAATCAATGGAATGTAGCTGCATTGCATTTAAAAGCTTCCATAACAACGTTGACATAATTCACAAAATGCCCACTATAATGAAACCACAGTGTTTTTATATAGACTTTTAATTTACACATAAATAGTAGAGAAACTACAAGAACATTTTGAAATACATCTGCAGTAACAGTTCATAATGGTAACACTATCAGTAGATGGCAACTTCATTCTTCCTATAAACAGGTGAGTGAAATGTATGTTCTCTTTTTGACATACCTTCCTCGTCATATCACCATTGTGTTGCTTGCTTTTTTTATTTATTTTTCTTTAAACGTTTTAATAAATAGCATTTTCACAATTAGGGAATCGGGATTCGATATTCAAATAAATAAACACATGTAGATAGAGAAACTGTAAGGTTCAGTATTTTTAAGTGACATTTTGTACAGTCTAATGAGATCATTTACAAATAGATAAACATCAGCTGCAAACATTATTGGAAATAAAGAAGACTCTTGCAGAGAGCTTTTAACTGTCTGTTCACCATCAATATACTTTCACACCAGGTGAATATTGAGAATTTTTGAAGGTTAAAAAAAAACATTGTGTGCTTTAGAGTAAAATTCCACCCGCTCTAAATTGATTCAGTACAAAGCCATCAAACAACGCACAGTTTGGGGTAATTTTTGTGTATAAATAAAACAATAAATATGAGTAATTACATATGATACATTGACAACGCAGTGCGTAGAATACCTAAGTGTGTGCATTAAATAAAATATTGGGTCTGTACACTGTTTTCTCATGTCATCATCTTATATTAATACTGCTGTTCCTCTAACATTAGGTACACAACCCTGAACACTAACAGGACATATGCTAGGTTAATTTATATTTATGT
This sequence comes from Nematolebias whitei, assembly GCF_014905685.2. NCBI lineage: Eukaryota > Metazoa > Chordata > Actinopteri > Cyprinodontiformes > Rivulidae > Nematolebias > Nematolebias whitei. The sequence goes on along the minus strand of NC_056515.1, from coordinate 34,716,041 downwards.
AAACAAATAATGCTGATAATTAGTGGTAATGATGATTTGTGTAAACAGAGTATGGGATTGGACTTCGATCACAAAACAGATGTTTTCTGTGTGTGCTAAATACCAAATCAGTAATGTGTGCACACTCGTGACTTTTCAACGGTTTTTGTCAGCTGCTTGACGTACAGCATGTGCACTTCTCTCCAGGTGGTCTTTACCACATCTAAGAGCTTCACCAAGTCTCTTTAGGGGTCATGTTTGCTTTGGTCCTGGTGGAAAATAGCTTAAAATCTGACAATGGCGCAAGTTTTTTGTTTGTTTGTTTGTTTTTGTCACCAGTTTGTGTGGATCGCTTTCATTTCACTTAGTAAAAAGGAGATAAATAAATAACCAAAAGGAAAAATGACACGGTCGGTTGCATTTTACCAACGTTCCGATACAATAGTAGTATGAAGTGGTCCACATGTGTTGTCAGCAAACAGAGGTGGCTCTCATGAAGCTGTTGAATAATAAAACCGTCAAGAAATGTAGAAACACGATGGTTTGATCGTGTATTTCTCCGGTGGGTTTTATCTCACTTCAATAAAGAGAATTTGTGACGTTCAGCAAAAGTTCAAGCAGCTTCCTTCCTCTTTGGATTCACTGTGAACAAATAAATAAAAGGTAAATAATTGGTTTTTATTTTATTTTTTCTAATACTGTTAAAAGTTTACATTGGCACATTTTATATTGTCGTTCTGGGCTCATTGCCGTCTTTGTTAAATGAGACTAACTTCATGAAGTTACCTTTTTGGCTACTTGCTGAGATGAGAGCTGATCTTTTCTTTTCTGATGATGTTTGCGTAGGGAATCTGAAAGACATTAAAAAAAACAACTCTTAGGCAAAGTAATGATGGATTTAAAATAAACAAACATGGCCCCACTGTAAAAAAGTTGTCAATGAAGCACTTTCGTTTAATTGAAAAGAAAACATCAGGATTTCAGAAGCATTTTCAGTGTTGGCGAGATATGTGGAAAGTTTCAAAACTGCACACATGAATTAAACATTTCTGGAGTTCATTTAAATGTCTGTGTGAAATTAATGTGTCATTACTCTCAGACAGATCCATCTGCTGGTTCTAGACACATTTGTCAATTACAGTGCGTGCGTGCACGTTGGCGAGCACGTGCATGCCTTCAAAATGACTTTAAAAGCCTCTTTAGTCGTCTGCCTTTGTAATGACACGATGCAGCTTGCTCGTGTGTTTTGTGTGCGTGTGTTTTTTTTTTATCGGTGCGCGTGCACAGTTTGCTGTCATGTGCGTACAAGCGAGTACAGTTGTAGCATGTGTCAAACAGCAAAGATAAACAGTGTCTGTCAGCCTGTCTGCCAGCTGCTCCTGTGATTGATGTCGACGGAAACACTCGGATGGCTGCAGAGGAACTCCTCACCCGTGAAAGACAAACTGCATGATTGGTTCTGTCTTTTGATGGACAAATAAGCAACTAAACTACTGTTTATTTCACTTCTAACCAAGAAAATAACAATTTGACTTCTATTTTTTTTTTTTTTATTTAACCCATGGCTTAAAATATTGTAAGGTATCACAGGACTCCATTAGATTATTTTAATAGAACTAATGTTTACAAAGTGCTGAATCTTAGTCGATGCAATAATAGAGTTAGCTTCAAAATGAAGTCTGTGTTCATGTTTTATTATTATTTGATGATCTATAATGAAATGTGCTATTTGTCATTAACTTCCATCAGTGTCAACAATTCACATTAGCATTCTTACCATCTGTAACTGCTGGACCATTTCTTCCCTGTAGGCGAGCTCCCGTTTCATCTGATCTTGAAAATTATCTGAAATTGGTACAAAATCTGGGATTAGGTGGAACGTTACCTTCATTTGAAAAACTGATTTTTATTTTATTTTTTTTTAAAGCTATCTGATTGAAGAAGTGTTTGCAGGAGAAGCTGTTGCTGGTTTCACAAATTATGTATTAAATATGATAATTTATGTTCTGAAGTTGTGACTGTTAATAAGGAGGTACCGCAGGGTACTATATTAGGTACTCTTCTATTCATAATTTATATAAATGAATTGGGACATATTGTGTCTAATGCATTTTTATGCAGACGACAGTTATTTATTGCACTGGATCCACCCCTACTCAAGCTATTGAATTATTACAAAAAGCATTTGCTGCTATTCAATTCGCTTGATTAAATTTAAAACTTGTCCTGTATATACAATTAAATTGATGTACTTTTCCAGATCCAGAGGACCACAAAAGATCCCCTCTGTGTTCTCTTGCAGTGGAAATTAAATAGAGCTGGTTCACACATACACGGATAAATATTTGGGTATTTTGCTTGATGATTCCCTCACTTTCAAACTCCATGTGGAAAGCTGGGCTTTTATTTTCTAAATAAATTGTTTTTCATATACTGCTAAAAAGCGGCTTGCCTCTGCAACTTTTAAGTCTGTGTTAGACTAAGGAGATCTTTTGTGTTTGCTTCCTCACAATGTCTTAAGATGCTTGGCTCTACTTCTCTTCTCTGAGGTTCATTACAAACTGCAAAATGTCAACACACCATTGTGATTTATATTCAGGGGTGGGATAGCCTGGTCTGGCTGCTTGAAGGAACTCCCATTGGTTAACTTTTATTTACAAGGCATTGCTTGGACTCCTGCCGGCCTATATTTGTACTGCAATTGCGCTGAGAAATGTTGACTCTTATACTTTTCGCTCACGCGATTTGCTCTTCTTTCTGTCCTTTTTGCTCAGCCTTCTGGGTAAGAAGGCTTCTGTTCACTCTGCTCCCTCTTCTTTGAACTTGATACAAGAATCTCTGAGACTGACAGAATTCATCTCATTCAGTGCTTTTGCATCCAATTTAAAAGTTCTTGAAGCCAATTCAATAACATGTACCTGTTTTTTTTTATAGCTTGGCATTTTCTTTTAACTGTGTAATTTGTTTGTGTGTTTTATTTGTTGCTGCGTCTTGGCCAGGCCTTTAATCTCAGTGGGATTTTATCCTGGTAAAATGGACTATACTTGTATATCGCCTTTCTATCTAATCAAGATACTCAAAGCACTTTACACTACAATCTGTGCCCTCATTTACCCATTAGCTCTCTACTAGAGCTGTACAAAGACTAATCAGTGCTTTTAAATCACATTCATACACCAATGGAACACACATCAGAGGCAATGAGGGGTTCGGTGTCTTGCCCAAGGACACTTCAGCATGTGACTGCTGGTGGAATCGAACCCCCAACTCTTGCATTGGAAGATGACTGCTCTAATCACTCAGCCACCTTTTATTTAAAGGTTAAATTAAAAAATAAAATAAAATAAAAAATGTGCATGTAAATTATTTGAGCTCGAGAGCAAGGAGGAGCTATATGAACAGAAACTAGTGCAAATGGTAGGACAAAAAAAAAAAAAGGAAGTTCCTCCCAGTAAGTGAAAGGACTTACGAAACACTGGGAATGGTGAAGTGCCTTTCAGGGCATGAAACTCTTGCTCCAGTCTTCTCCTGAAGTCAATCTGCTCTAAAAGAACCTTCTGGAGCTCTTCTACAAAATGAAAACAAAACAGGAAAGTACAAGGAACGCAGTCAGTCAGTCAATAAATAGTAATAAAGCCCGTGAAGAATTTGGACCATAACACGTATTGCTCAAGAACTTTTACCTTTCTCCATGTTCTCGACATCCTTCTTAAGCGCCACAGGAGAGGAAGCACTTCGGCTCTGGTCACCTGAAAACACAGAGTCAATTTAGCGCAGATCAAAAGAGAGTTACACCGATGAATGTAGAAGTACAACTCTGTTTAAGGATCGTTTTACAGAAGATCAGCTACAAGTAGCTGGTATGATGTGTTTAAAAAAAGGATAATTTGCTAAATTCATTTATAGTGGTAAATAAATAAACCTATGTATAATGCAGTTAGGCAGCAGCTTTAAAAATGTGACATAAAGGAAACACTTTAAATCAACTTTACTGAAGGTAAAGTGCATTTTTGCAACTGATAATAGTTGTTCATTGTTACATGTAGTCTACAAAAAAGTCATTATTCTTATCAAAATTAAGTAAAAACATTTGTGTGAAAGTCATCCAATGCTCATAAAAATTATAATTAACTAGCTTTTTGTATATTTCCCTGTATTTTGTTTTAAATTTTCTCTTTTTGTCCACGTTCAGGTAAATACTGCAGTTCAGGTTTTGTCCTCTAGGTGTCAGAGTATGTTTGCTAACTGGATGATTAAACTATTTTACTGTGGTCACTACTAGTCAAACATCTTGCCTCCAGATAAAAATCACATAATTCTGGTAAAGATGAAGCAAAAGTTTACTGTGAACAAGAAAGAGTTTAATCCACCGAGCAGAAAAACAGCAGCCCAGGCATCGTCAGCTGTTGCATTTATTTTAGCTGATAAATTATTCTGTCCCTGTCTCAGTGACTGTTGTGAACAGGTAAATAATTTTAACATGTTTAGAATCAGTGTTTAGCAGAACAAGTTTATGTTTCTGCACTTTAATGAATCTTATTCAGAATTTTTCTGTCTCTGATGCAAACATCTCCACATTGTTAGGCGAGTGTGTGTGTTTGGTTTTAAATTAAGCGATCCAGCACACTGGATGTGCACAGTCTTCTTCAGTCATGTTGTGTCCTGGCTCCTTCGGCCTCCCCATGCTTCTCGCTCTCTCACTGTGAGCACAGAGAGCTCCCTTCTCTCCTTTCCTCTCCTCTCTCTGTCTCATTTGATAAGCAAATTTGCAGACACTGCCCGAGGATAACAACCTCGTTTGACAGTCAATTAACCGTGAATAGTCAAAGCCAAGGCGGTTTGCATTACATAAATGGAAAATTAGATTATTTTTTCTCCCTAGAAACAGAGGGAGAGTTTAAAGACAGTGGAGGGGGGGTGAGGGAGTGGGGGGTGGGACTCAAAGGAATCAGGCCTTCTAATCACGTAGAGCTTCCTACCGCCCAGGGAGACATTTGGCAATCAGGGGAAAGGTGGTCTCATTTAATTTGTTTCGTGTAATTTTTTGAAATACATTATACATTATGCACAGGGATCATTACGATGTCTGCATGTGTAGGGGTTGAGGGAATGGAAAGGGGGGTTGTAGATATAAATGTTGGCACAGATGTCATAAAGCACTTTTAATGTCTCCCTGACAGATATAAAAAGGCAATAAGCTGTGATTTTTTACTTTTTTTTTTAAACCGGGAAAAGTTTTTTTGCACTGAGAAAGGGGGGGAAAGGCAATTATGTCAGTGGAGATATGGGCCCAGGATGGAGATTGGCAGCGCAATGCTTATATATGAGCTGATGTTTTCTTGTTGAGCTATAACAGCCCCCCTAAGAGTAACGGTGCTGGTGACAGCGCTGCTGAAGAGAGTAGCAGCTTTATACTTCTTTTCATATTTAGGTACATTTATGAGAATCCCTTTACTCCTCATCTGAGTGAAGAAATGTACGGAGAGGATAACGCTAACAACGAGCATTATATATATGTATATATATGTGTGTATGTATGTATTAGGGATGGACGATATCGCCAAACTTTATCACGATATATTTCTTAATTTCAATCGATAACGATATAATTCCGATATCGATATAAAAGCCTCAGAAAAACTGTAAAAATAAATTAATGTTCACTTTTTATTTGTATTTAGCCTTCAAAGAAATTTGAAATCACCGTCAAATAAACATAAAACTCTCAACTTTGTCAATATTAATAGTTTTAACTTTAAATAACATAACCTATAAACCCATGTTGCTGCATGTGTTTCTCTTTTGATACAGCTGGGGGTGTCGTTTCAGGGACACGTTGGCTCAAACTTTTACTGTGCTTCATCTTCTGACTCTCAGCATATTTTATTGGGTGGAAACTCTTCAGATGGTGGAACAAGTTAAATGTGTTCCCACCGCTAACTGGAATGAATCTCCTAAACATTTTGCAGCACACTGAAACCTGTAGTTTATTGGATCTTAGATAGCTGAACCACTTCCACACCGCCAAATTAGTCTTTCCTCTCTTATCAATCATGTCATCTGCTTTCTCTTCGCTTGTGAAAGCTTGTTCAGTCACATCCTGACGGTCATGGGCACTCATTTTGAAGTGAAAACGTACCGCGCGTTGGAGCTTAGCTTAGCCTAGCATGCTAGCGCTGACTCCTTCTGGACTCAAACTCTGTGTGGTGTCCGTCACCACGCACTTACGTAGTTGTGTGTTGCACTTTTTTCTGTTTGGGTTGAAACGGCGGCCGGTTGAAGCGACCACTTCAATCCGAACGGAAAAAGAAACATGTCGGTGAAATGCTGTAATCATAGGGTAGTGTATATCGAAATATTGAAAATGTGCTTAAAACTCATATCGCCGTTATTGAATAAAAGTATATCGTGATATATATCGATATCGAATTATTGTCAAGCCCCAATATATATATATATAATTATTTGTACTTTTGTCCTAATTACAATTTATCCTAACTAGTTTGAATGCAATACTCATTAAATACTTGTGTTTTCATCTGAACTTGAAACTTGCAGTCCAACGTAAGGAGAAAAACAAAACAAAAAAAAAGTAAAATGCTTGTACCTGAGCACTCTCTCCAATAGTTTGGGGAAGAAGTCTCGCTCTCAGGCACAAAGAAACTTCTCTGCTCTTTGTTTTCTTCTGGAAGAAAATAGGGGAGAAAGACAAACAGATATAAAAAGGGAGAGTCAATAAGGCCCACTGGTTATCCGGACACATGGAGATAACTAAGTGTGTGCATGGTGTGTGTCTCCAATGTGTGTGTGCATTTATGAGTTAAGTATTTGTGTTTGTCAACGCTCTGCAAGAAAACACACAAAGAGGCATTTTCCTGCACAAAACTGGTCCAAATGGGAGATGAGAGGAGCAAATGAAACATTGCAGGGATGCGAGCCTTGCAGGGTTCAGGAACACTAGAAAACCACTCAGTCAGACAATAAATGAAACGAAGAGGCTATAATACAACTGACTCCATCGTTTGATCAAATCGTAACAGTTCACTTAAATAGTGGGCAAGGCTATTTCTAAAAACTGTGCAAAAAATGAGATTTAAACATTTTAATTTGTTGTATCTTACAAGTCGTAAGGATCAGATTATTATGAATATAATAATATTTTTTGTCACAGGTGTTTTACATTTTCAGTACTGCGCAGCACAATCCCGCAAGAAATAAGAGACTTAAATGTATCCAAATGTTTGCGCCCACCTGAAATGCTGGAATTGTCTTTGGTTGCGTACGCCGGTAGTCCTTCATCTCGGTTTTTCTGAACCTAGAAAAACAAATTGTCAGTAAGCATTTCCTTTCATGTCGTGAACTTTGCTGACATGAAAATATAAAATTTATAGGATGGCAGGATGTGCAAAGCAGATCCGATTTATTTTCTTCAGCTCTGTGCAATTTACCTTCATCTTATTTACGTTTTAAGGTTTCTCCCTGTTTGGCAATGTCTGTTGTTTCCTAAATTAATGACAGAATTAATCACGAGTCCAAATTTGGTGCTTCTCACTACAAGATATACAATAAGTTCATATACGGTTAATGTTGGATTACTCTGTTGCTTCTTCCTCCTGTCAACAGCCTGGTTAATGTGGGAGTCAAAAGGTTAAAGATTAGAGTTGCCCTAACAGGTTGGGGTGATGGAGAGAGAACAAACACTCTGTGTCTATTAAACAATCCACGCCTGGGTCTATTAGCTGGGATCAGAGTAGGGTGACTGTTTCAATTTCTACAGGGAGAAACCAGGCTATCAATCTGCTTATGCAGATCACAACACTGCCTGACTGCTGCACCATTTAAATAATAATTAGCTAAAGTGGCCTGTGGGGATATTTACGTTTTTATAAGCTGCGTCCTCTCGGTGAGGCGGGGTGGAGCTGGAGAGCGGTAAGCTGGCACGTGGAGAGGCAGGTAGGCTGGGGGAGTCCTGCATGGGGTTCGAGGAGGATCCTGGAGAAGTGCTGGGATACACTGCGCTGCTCCCTCTGTCCTTCCCCCTCTGCTCTCCGGTGCTATCGCTCAGGGCAGGGTGGTACAGGTTGTTCGGAGTCTGTGGGGGTCTGCTTGTGAAAGTCCCCTCCTCCTCCTCGTCCTCCTGCTTTGAAGACTCCACGTCCACTTCCCCCTCCTCTTCGCTTTCCTCTCCAGCTTCGCCGTCGCTTCCGTAACTACAACTGCTGGTGGGTGACAGTCGCTGGTGTCGGTCTGACCCGGTGACCACAACTCCGAAGTCCTCATCTGTTGCCCCAACGACTCCTCCGCTGTTGCCGTGTAGCTTGGCAATGCTCTCTGCGTCTTTGATGACTGGACGGAAGGCAGAGCCATAGCTCGGCTTCCTTGTTTGGAGAGCTGTGTTGTCCAACAGCTTGAGCCATCCCTCTGATGTCACGGGGCGAAGATCAGCGGTTCTTGTTGCGCATTCTGGGTCAAACAACCCTGATCTTGGTGTAGTGGTCCCATTGCTTGGGGTTATAGTCGTGCCAACTCCATTTCCACTGCCGCTCACTGTCCCAGCATCACTGGGGTCTGAGAGATCCAGAAAGGCCTGCCTGAGAGATGAGTTTTCTGTCAGAGAGGTGAGGGTGCTGGGCTGAGGCTGGAGATAAGTGGGGACGGGAATCCCCCCTGCTGCTCTTGGAGGCCAAAACATGCAAAAAGGAGGATAAAAAGTGTCTTTACGACCAGGCCATAAGAAACCTGACAGTCCTGTTCCTTTCTGCACAGTTGAAACATCACTGTCCTCTTTTTTCTGCTGGCAGAGACCAAACCCCGGGAATGGATATGGAGAAGGAAAGAGTGAGGTGGTGGGAAACTTCTGCAACATGCTGAAGCCTTTGCTCGGGACTGGGATGACGGGGTAGTTGCATGGCGTTTTGCGGGGAGACAGACTCTCTCCATCCAGATCGTCCTCGTCCTCAAAGCGACCTCTTTTCTGAGCGCCCAAGTCAGGTCCCATCATGTGAGGCACAACTGTACCTGGGAGGGTCTTCATAGGACCCATGGATGAGCAATGACTTGAGGAGGGCAGCGCTCTCTTTCGACTTCCTCCGTTGAACATAGCTTTGACGTCTTCCCATGCGTAGACTAACTCGTCTTGTGGGTGCTTGTCAGACAGTTTGAGGTGCCGTCGCCAGGAGTTGAAGTTGGCAGCATCAGGCTGAGTGTACTTGGCATCTGGTGTGCGGTGGGAATGGAAGATAAACTTATTTGGGGAGAAGTACATGTTGCATAAAGAGCACTTGATGCATTTGGCTCTGGAGCTGTTGTAGCGCGCTGGTATGAAGTTACCACGGCAACCCCAGGCACACTCGTGTGTCACGTCAAAGGCAAAGTTGTCGGGCAGCTTTGGAGGCAAGTTTTCTCCCAGGAAGGACTTGCACAGGCGCTCGGCTTCACGCTTTGTGATCATGCCACAGCGGCGAGACGAGATGGGCATGGCGCCGGCCCTGCGGAGGATCTCCAGCTGAACCGGAGTGCACTGGACACAGGTGATGCCCAGTGCCACACGTCGATTATGAATCTCATTGTAACTGTAGTTTTTCAGGAGTGTGTTGGAAATTTGTGCCAAGCAGAGTCTCTCAATGTTATCAATAACTAGTGATACAATGGGAACGCCGTATAGGATGACCTGACCAACCTGGTTGGGTTTGAGCGGCGAGGAGGAAGAGGAAGGAGAGGGTGAGGATAAGGAGGAGGATGAGGAGTGAAGATGGGCGGGCCTGGGAGGAGTGAGAGGCTCTTGTTGATAAGATCCTGTTGAGTTTGTCATTATTATGTCGTTAGGGCTTGAAAGATGAGTCTTGTCCATACTTGAATTAAAACTGGTCTTGGAACAACCTGTTGAAAAAAGAAACGAAAAAGAAAACAAAAAGGCATGTTTTTAATTTTAACTGTAAAAAATAATGCTTATTTTTATTCAATTTATGAATGGGAAGTTACATTTAACATGCACGCATGGTATAATTAATTACTGCAATGCTGTGCAAAATTTAAAAAAATACTTGAGAAAATATATAAAAAACAGATTTTTTTCTGTCCTTTTTAGTTTCTTCAGTTTATTTTAAAATGTTTTTCTTTAAGTTTAAACATGAACATGTTTTAAACCACAAACATCCCTGCATATAAATCAAAATGTAATTAATTTATTTTAGAGTGATGTGAATTTAAATGACTGAAAGAAATATATATATATATATCAATAAATAAATTCTACTTGAAATTAAGCATTTTCAACAACAACAAAAAACTTGTATTAAATACAATTTGTGCGTGCGCGTGTGTTTTGCTTAAAAAAATCATAGTTAGATTTTAAAGCTTTGGATTTTTCTATACATTTTCAGCATTTAGTGGTGTTAGTATCAAAAAGAGGATGAGAAAAGCACACTTTAAAAATTACTTTTACAGAGAAACTTAGTATCTATATTTTTTCTCTTTTTTTTAAATGTAGTCATTTTATAGATTTATGCACTAATGGAATTTTACATTTTATAATTTTACACAGCCTAATAAAATCGTTTTATTTGGAGGGAAAAAGCAAATCATCTACATAGGAGAAAATATTGCAGCAGAGTCTACATTGTATGTGAAGCCAATTTATGGAAAACTTACAACAGTAAAACATAAATAGTATTTTTTTCCCCCACTCAGTGTTATTATTGTTATTTTTTTATTTGTTTAACTATAGTTTAATATGTATTTTATTTCTTCATTAAAAAAAAAAAAGCTTTATAATAATTGTCAGGAATGAAAAAAAGCCAACTTTACAAACGGCAACATTTTAGTCATTATTTGGGGATGTTTTCATGAAGTGGGTGAGAGAAAATCAAAACAAAGTTTACCAAATTATGTTTGTGTTTTATGTTTGGCAGTAAAATAAAATGAGCCCCCAATAGGCTTACAGTCCTAAACAACCAAATATTACTTTAGAAAACACAGGGGAAAAAAATCATGAATATTATTATATACTAACAATAATGATACAGAGTGTTCCTGAGTTTGGCATGTACAGATATCCCAAAATGCAAAATTAAATACATATTTTTGAATATATAAAAACTTTTAAATATTCTTTATTTGTTTCCATTTTTTATCCTTATTATTAGTTTAAGAGCCATTACAGCGCATATGACTCTAGGGAAAGTAAACTTTTCAAACTCGCTTAAACACTAATTAAACTGTATAATAATAACTATAATAATAATAATAACAATAATAATAATAATAATAATAATAATAACAATAATAAGAAGAATCCATGCAATGTTTGGAAATGTCACGGAATGTCGCATGAAAATCTAATTTTTCATCTTTAAATGGGAAAGAAAGAAGACGTCATTAGCTCGGTGTTGTCTCGCGCGCGCCACATGAGCGGTTAGCTAAGATTCCTTTGAACTAAAGTCAAAGACGGCGCGCGGTCCTTACCTCGGACTTTTAGCGGATATTCCCAAAACTTGTCGAGCGGAAGTTACTCCGTCACATCACAACTCTCCTCCCTCGCAGCGTTAAACTCATCGTTTGCTTTTCTCTTACACAAACACTCGGTTAGATCCAGGGGAAGCTCGCGGAGTTGGTTTCTTCAGGAGTGAGCTCGTGAGATGTGAGTAAACCGCGCCGCTCGCGCTCGCTTTATTCGCCGCTCAGAGCGCCACGCGCCGTCCTAATCCTCGCCCCCTCTCTCTCCATCACTTCCGCGCCGTCTCTCCACCGCGCACCTGCCTGGAGTTTGATTGGCGTGCGGCAGCCGAGTTCAGCCCACCAGTCAGGACAAACACGCGCATACGTGTCGCCCACGCGCACTTCCCCATGCCTGCTCGTCCGAGTAAAGTGATAAAAAGACGCTCCTCTCCAACTGTCAAAACGCAGGGTAAAAAGTCAAACTGAGACAGTCTGCGCACGCGCGCACCCCTCATCTCCAACTCGTGCACATTTTAGAACACTTTTACTTAATTTCCTCGCAATATTATTCACCAAATCTTATTAATTTTAAATTAATTTCCAAAAAGCTCGGCTGGATGCCTCCTGGTCGACTTGCACCAGAGTTACAAATTAATTAAACTGATGTTAAAGGGAGCGGACACGAAGATGATTGGAAATGTGGCTTTTAAACGCACACCGTTATGATTAAAACATTATAACAACAAAAAATAAGTGGGGGGGTGGGGTGAATAAAAGCTGAGACAGCAGACAGACAGTCTGGGGATCAGAATAATGTCCGTCAGGGCAGCTGATACCCACATCCAAGGCTGAGGAGGCTTTTGGAAATTCGACTCTCTGTGCAGGTTGGTCTCAGGGGATCCACGGCAGCAGGAAGCACGCTGCAGCCTATGGGCTATCATCTGTTGTAATTGAAGGTAACAGGAGATCAGAACCAGCAGAGTGCTACCAGAGACTGTGACAACTCACCTGAAATGGGTCTTCAAAGTCTCAATGAAAGATTGATTTATTTATCCAAATGGAGGGGATGGGTGCCATGGAGTTCCTTATTCAAAACTCTTAAAGCAGAGATGCTGACACATCTTTTAATATCAATTAGAATTTGTATGTGCTGAAATGATCTCCCATCATCTGAAGGTGACAACTACAGGGATCATGTTTAATTCTTTGGGGGGCTGGGGGAAGGGGAAGAGATACTTCTCAAGGTCCTTGTTAATTAATTAAAACTTAATTGTTCACAGGACATTTTAGTATTTTTATTTGGGACCATGAACAATAACTCCAAAAGTGGAGAGAGTTCAAGAAATAAAAAATGCCTTATTATAATATAAACATACTTATTTCAGTAGAAATCATTAAACCACAAATTATAATAATGATTAATGTTATTTATATTTGTCAATGCAACAACAATGGTCACCAAGCAAATTTTTGATGAAAAAAAAAGGACATTTATTTATTTATTTATGTATTTATTTATTTTCCCAATGTGTTGCAGTTTTTGGTTTTCCTAAATGAAAAATGTGGATTGATAAAAAGCTTTGATCAGAGATTCATCTTAAAAATCAGCTTGAACATCTGTTAAACTCAACACCTTAACTGTTTGTTTGTTTGTTTGTTTGTTTTTAGGTTTTAAGGACCAGCATGACATGCAATGATAATTATTCTGCACGTCTCATTCCTTGCAGGATCTTAAAGGGGAAAAAAACACACACAACAACAATCAAATAGTGTATTATATGTATTAATAACTCTGTGTGTGCACGTTACAATACCCAAAATGTAATATTTATTTCACTCTGCAGTCATTCTTAACTTTAACAGCTGTGCGTTCAAATTAGATTTTATGCACTTTTTTTTATTATTATTAATAAAATGACAATAAAGAACAGTTGGACATTGTTCTCAGTTGCAACCTGAACATTTTTAACTTTTAAAAACTGCTTGTTTTGGGACTTAAACTTGGAAGAGGATTGCCAGTTCCAAGTTTTATTTTTTTTAATTTAAGTGTCATTTATAAACTTTCATAAATAAGCTGAAAAGCGGTGGTGCCTCATTTATCTGAGGCCTTTTTATTGCGTAAAATAAAGTCTATTGCCTTATAAATGCTTAAAAACAAACAAAAAGTGATCTTGTGTTATATTTATGTATTAAAATGACTTATTTTATTTTAACGTGACAAATTTGAATAAAATCCTTCAGTAAATTGCTACAGTTTCTTCCCACCCTGTCACATCTTGAAAACGACAGGATCGCTTTTTTTTTTTTTTTATAGTCCCAATCCGTGCGCGCGCAGAAGAGAGCGCGAGCCCCATCTGCTTCTTCTCAAACCAATTTAGGCTGTCACCGCGCGTGCTTTTGTCTCGCGGACGGACGCCACGGGAACACTCGACGGGACGGAGGAAGAAGGGTGAGGGGGGGGGCTGTGACGTCACTGCCGAAGATGAGAATTATTATTATTGTGGTGAAAATAAACGAGTTTATGCTTTTTTCTTTAATTGCACAAGTTTAAATTTTATAACTTCTACAGATTAAACTAGAAGATGCATGAATTTAATCGGGGTTTATTTTTGGTATATCATTTAGATTTATTTATTTTTTTAAGGTGAAACGACTTCCTCTGTCCTGGAGAAGGATGTGCGCAAAGCAGAGCATGACTAAACCACGAGAAGCAGAAAATAAGAGGTTTATTGGAGTACAATGTCGACATTAGCCCCGTTGGAATACATTTCACTTTCTTCATAATGCATTAGCCGCTCGCCCTACTGAGAAATTAATCATGCGTTTAAAAAAACAGAATTGCTTGCGTGACCCCAGAGGGTCGGAGCAGGGGGTGGAGAAGGAGAGAGTACAAGAGTGGGCCCCAAAACATAATAAATTAAGAGCTACAAGACTAAGTGAGCCTGAGACATTTAACATGAAATCTGTCAATAAATGACGCACGCCTCGGGCGCGTGATTACCATATTAAAATGCGTCACCCTCCTTTTGTCAAAAGCCTCAATTACAACAGATTTTTTCCCCCTTAAAATAAAATTATCCCACTCTGATTTTTTTTTTTTGTTTGTTTTACAATTTTTTTTACAATTTTACAGTTTAGGGTTAAACGAGAGGAAAAAAAAAAAAAATCAGATGTGTTGATTTCTCCAAATAAATCAAAGTTTAGAGGTGAAACGCGCTCCATGAGGTTGAGGAGCGCGCAATGTTCCCTTCACCTTCAGATAGTCCCGTGCATCGTCATACAATGTATAGAAATGAGAAGAAAAAGATAAGTGAAATGACTTGAACACATTTTCGATGATGATGGATAAAAAGCCTCGTGGATTTAGGTGTGGAGGTGGGAGGGGGGTGAGGAGGTGCACCCCTCCCCTCCTTGTGCCAGCACAGGTGCGGGTCATTACTCCTCCCTGCTTCATGGAAGCATCACTACATTATCACGATAAAAGAATGCAGAAACATTATTGGTCTATTTACAGTATTAGTCTTGGCACGTCACAGCCTATTAAGCTGCATTATTAGGCAGTGTATGGCAGCAATGGGCCGTCGTGTAAAATCAGGGCTTCTATATTGTTTTTTTCCTCTTTTTTCCTCTACATTTATTCATTTTTTCCCCATTTCTTGATTTCTCACACCATTTTATAGCAAATGTTTGCACACAGTCTAATTAAGCTTTTCTCCTTTTTATTCAATTCCAATTAGAGGAACACAACAACCTGCTAAAGAGCACATTTCACCCAATGTGCAGTGAATTAGTTCAAAATGTCCACAAATCTACCTTTAAATCGTCAATCAATGCCACCAAACCCATATTGTATTCTCATTCCTGTGTCTTAAACTTTAACAAGTGCATTTTTGTTATAGTTGAGTGTAGTGGTTGTTAATTTGCGTCTGATGAAATCTGTAAAGGGAGGGGGGAAAAATTGAAAGCTTTTTTAAATTGTCTTTCTTGTCTGTTCCTTTTTCAACACCATTTAAAATGAAATTACAGGGGAAAAAACTCTTAACGTTAGAAGTAAATTGCTATAGAACATATTCTAAATACATATTTATTTTACAATGTGTGTGTGAAGGTCAAGATATTTGGCTAATTCCAAATTCTATCCAAGTCTGGACTGCTTCTAAAGATGGTTTAGACGGCCCTAAATAAATTCACCTGTCGTATCACAGAACCCCATGTTTGACTTTAATCTCCACTAAATTACCAATTTTAGATCGTGATTAAAAACTCTTGTTTTATTTTAGGAGTTAAACAAGTATCTTATTTAACTTTATCTTTCAGAGAGAAACTCATCCACTGAGCATCTTCACTTGAATAAATTTAATAAATTAAAGTGCTTAAACATACCATGTTGCTTTTCAACCTTCTTTACAATGGCTAACATCCTAACTTTACTGTGGCCATAATAATAAACCTTAGTAGCACACGGATCTTTAAATGATTTGCAATTATACGTTTGTGAAAATGCATCACAAGAAGGTTACTTTTGTTCATTAAAAAAAAAAAAATGTATTCATGAATGGTGCAGACAAAGCTGAAGATTTGATTTTATTTACCAACCGATCCAAGCCTATAATTAAGGGCTTGCTTGACTTTTAATGATCCCTGCACACAAGCAAACTCGTGGAAGTTATTTTAAGTGGAATGAGTAATGAGACGTTAACGGTGAACACTGAGCAGAAGCCAATTAGCTCGCCGGTGCAGACAGACTGCTGGGCGCTGCAGCGTGCTTTTAAAGCAAGAGAGCCTGCAAGGTCAGATTGTGTTTGTGTACATGTGAATCCAGGCATGTGCAACATTTTTCATCTTGGACTGATCTGTGGACATTCAGATAACAACAATGAATGAGTCAATGAGCTTATCATGTGCAGTAAAACCTCAAGTGCAGTTTAGAGTGATGTTTAAAAAAATGAATTTGTGGCGAAGGTTGCTTTTATAGTAGCAGGATGTTACTAAAACTGACAGTGTGTGTGTATGAATGCGATTTCTTATAGAAAACAAAAGTTAGAGATACTCTATTAAGGTTTAAAATGGGTCAAATTTAAAAATTCAAATATTGCAACATCAAATTGGAATACATTTAAAGCAGAGGTGAGCATGTTTTTTTTCCAAAGGGCCACATAGAGAATCGGAAAATATTCTTTGTGACAGATAATCTAGAATTTTTTTTTCAGGTTTTTCTTGTTATAGAGTGCTTTATAAAAACATTGTTTCAATGACCTTTAGAAATACAAAACATATTCTGTAAACTTGCTGAGCAAACTGGCTCTTGTGACACTACACGTTAACTTAACATGTTATACATGTTATCGGAAAAATGCAAAAACAAACGTATTTGCGTTTCTAAGTCTTTAAGGTTCCGTTTAATTCTGGAAACACAATGACCGTACTTGCTGCCGTACACGTCACACGACCATGTACAAGTTGCATTGGTCCAAATATGTCTGATGAAGTGAATGAAAACAAAAACAAATATGTCACTTTGCTGTATAAGTCACATCTATTATGCGTCACTGCTGACAACCCAGAAATGTGGGCCAGTGTTGTGCTAAACATAGACTGGCTGCCAAGTGGTGACCGTGGGAGCATGCACGGGATGACATTAACAAGAATTTAACAAGATTAACAATTAAAAACAATTATTTGTTTGCTCGAAATTATAGCAAAGGTGTGTCTCAGTTTACCTTTTCCTTAATAAATGCACTTTAGTGGTAAAATCAGCTGCATTTTCAAAAGCTGATTCGCAGCTACGGGAGGATGCAGAGGGAAGACTCAGTGTGTATTTATTCAAAATTTAACAAGATAACCACCTAAAAACAATTGTTTGTTTGCTTGACATTATTGAAAAAGGTGCGTCTCAGTTTAACTTGTCCTTAACAAATGCACTTTAATGATCAAATCAGCTGCATTTCGCCGCGCCGCCCAGGCGAAATGCAGCTGATTTGACGTTTGCTCCAGAAGTTCTGGAGCGAGACAAAAGTGGCTTGGTATGGCAAGCCAAGTGTCTCATTAATAGCCATTTTGACCTATTAATGAGACACTTTGCTTGCCATATAGGTTGAGGGCCCTCTAGTGGCTGAAAATGGTAGTGTTCAATATTTTCCATGTCAGACTGAATTAAATCATCAGATCTCAGCCAAAAATTGAGTTATAAATATGTGGGGGAGAAAAAAAACAAATATGTTGCTTCGCTGTATAATTTGCAGGCATGCTAAAACTGCAACTTATACAGCAAAATTTATGGTACTTAAAAAAATGTTTAAAAGTTTTGCGTAAGCTGCTTAATTTAAATTTCCTTAAGTCTTGTTGATAAATATATATTTTTTATAAGTCTATTTTCTTTTGAACTAAGGACATTGGGGGCCTGACGGAAATTATCCAAGAGCCACTTTTGGCTCTCAGGCCTTAAGTTACCCACGTCTGATTTAAAGGACTAGGTAATGAACTTTAGCCATTCTCAGTCACTAAATTTATATTATTGTCTGCTTTATAAGCATTTGCATGACAAACAAATAAATTCCACTGCAAACCATACAGACAAAACTTCACATAACATCTCCCCTGATTAAGTTCAACAATATTTTACAACGCTACAGGTATAATTGGTTTTAATCAGATTTGTTTAGAGAATAAAAGAGAGAGGAACAGAGAGTTGTGACGTAAGCCTCAGACTAAGATGTCTCGTCCAAGAGAGTCATTCAGCTCTCTGCAGGGCGTCAGGGCGACACATCTCTGCAGGGAGAAGATAACTAACAGAGATGATCTCAAAGCATCATGGCTTAATTTTCTTTACTGGGGAATATTCAGCACTAATGTAACTTAAATAGGCTATTGTGGGATGGACTGCATGGGTTTTCATGGGACATAAAATCATGGAGACTCACCAAAAAGGAATATTGGCACTTATGCTTGCATAATGTGTTCAAATGGATTCTGAATGAATTACCACAAATGTTGCCCCATCAGGGCTTATGCCAAGCATTGTTGGCCTGTTTGAGTGCATGTCTGTCTGTGTAAAAGCAGGGTGGGGTAGTAAACAATACAAACTGAGAAAAACCAAAAGGTAAATATGCAAGTTTAACAAAAAGTACTTTAACTACTTCTTGTAAATCAGAAAATAAAAACCATAAATGACAGCTTTTTTATTTTATTTTAATAAAATTCACGAGTCCACATGTGCATCAGTCTAAAGGTAAATAAATCTGGGAGACTTTGAAATAGTTGGGGGGTTGAGTTAATAAGCAGGGTCAATTAAAGCACAAATTTTCACCATCCAACCTAAACTCAAAACTCCCTAAACAATTTGAGCGACAGCTATATTATTAGGTGCGTTTAATTTATTGATATAGAGCCGTCTCTTTCACAAACCTGTCATTATGTTCTCAACCAGACCACATCTATGATAAACATTTCCAACCACTAATCAGATGAACTTGTTTGCTCTCTGTAATCAACAATTCTTCCTTTTTTTAATGATCAGGCTAATTACAATACAATCCCTCATTTATCATGGGGTTTAGGGGCCATGTCCACCCTGCTATAAGTGACAAACCGTGAAGTAGGAATAGTAGTACAAAGTACTTACTACAAAGTA
>NC_056515.1:34685991-34696896 GCF_014905685.2 Nematolebias whitei | reverse complement strand
ATATATATATATATATATATATATATATATATATAAAACCCTTTTCATACTCTTGCAATATTCTAAACAATGTTTTTAAACTCTAAACGCTCTAAAAGAGCACATCATGTCATGATCTCTGCTCTCTGCCATGCTGCAATCAAACTCATCACCTGCTCCCTATCTCCCTCCTTTATGTATAAACAATTTTGAATTTTAAGTTGGAAGTCAAAAGTCTATTCGTGCAGCTGAACAGCAAACCCTTCTCAAAGTTTCTACAGCAGCACGGAGCAGGAATGTGGGCGTGGCAGAGAGCCGCAGGTGGCAGAGAGTGGAGATCATGACAGGCTGCAGGAGGGAGTTTCTCCTTGCACCTGTGGGCTGCACACAGGTGCTAAATCATTTAAAATTGTTTATTTTAAATAAATAATCCATGCCACTCCTGTGGCTCATTCATCTATCAGCCAATTGTGTGTCATGTCCAATCTTACTTTGAAAAATCGCGAAAACGCGAGTCCGCAAGAGTCGAACCGAAAAGTAACGAGGGACAACTGGATTTTCATATCACCATGGACATCTAAAGCACTGGCAGTGCCATTTATAACAGCTTTTATGGCAGATAAAAGTTTCAAATCATGCTAAAAGAGGTGTACCTATATGCACTTTTTGGTTTTTGGTCGTTTTAAATGCGCTCCACAAATGAAGTGGTTTGAAAATGTTTTGAATTAGGACTTTATTCTTATTTTGTTTAATTTTCCATTCTTTTCCCTAAGAACACTTTTACTGATTGTGGTCAGATATGTTATTTTAGCTCCATAGTTCATCCAAATAGTTTCCAACATGCATTAACTGAATCCCAATGTTTGCTTCTGGGGCTTTGACATCATTTAGACATTAAAATGCAGTTTTCTTCAAGGACTTCCTTTTTAAAAGTTAAATTTGTGCATTTTGGTGCACACTTTGAGAGACCATCATGTAAATCTTTATGCATCTATGACACTTATGCATTACACTGTAGACATGATGCATTTGTGCGTTTCATCATGTCTGTCCAGCTGCCTGAGTAAACAAGGGCTACGTTAATGTGGACGTTAAGGGCTCTATTAGTGCTACTGACAGGAAGCGGAACAAGCCAGGCTTTTTCTATTTGTCTATTATTAATGAGGACCTGAGGTTAAACTACCGCTTAATCACCAGGCATTATACAGAGTGATGCAGAGATACAGAGATGGAAAGAGTCAATAAAAGAAGTGAGTAGAAAGAGCCTTTTATTCAGAAATTGAAAGGGTGGGGGTAAATGAGGGAAAGAGCAATAAAGGCATTGATAATTGTGTCGTTCATCCATTTAATTACGATTTCTTTTTTTTTTTTGCAAATAAAGATATATAGAAACAGTCAAATTGTCCTTATAACAAAAATGAAATCATGTCATCAAGTAAGATTCTTGGTTCTAAATTAATGTCACATTTTCATCTATAAAAGTTTTTATTTTGAAGCCAAAAATATGCTCTGTTGTCAATAACTATACAGTCTAACTAAATATCTACAGTTGCTGACACTTCTCTTACTAAAAGATGGATAATAAACTGTGGGCATCTGTCACAACATCATTATGGATTGACCTGTTTATAACATTTTGTCAGAAAACACCGGCAGCCCACATGTTTGTGAGCTCCTGTTCTTCTCACTCAACATCAAGCAAGTGCTCACCTCAGAAAGGCTTTTATTGTGTAATCCTGCGATCAGGCGTGTAGTTAATCCCCTTAACTATATCAATAAGAGGGAGATCATGACTGCAGTCACACAAATATCAATGATCTCTTTCAGGCTAAAACATACATCTTTTTCTATTTATTGCTTTTTTGTGTGTGTTGCAAGAAAACTATGCTAAACAACTGCTGTTCTCACCTAGTTCTTCATTTTTAAATGGCATGAATCACATTAGGAGACTCAAATATATGAGTTATATTTGACTGGTAATAAATCCTTCAAGAACTTTCGAGCCATGAGTATATGTCTAACAAATGGACTTTGTTTTATTATTTAAACTCGCAGGATTTATTTTTTCAAAATTTGCCCCTGAAAATTTATATTTCTATTATTTTGAAGTGATTTAGTATTGTCATTGAGAAATTCAAAAAGTTTGTTGTGAGACTCACCTGCAAACAGTTGATAAATTTAAAGAAAAAAATATATGTTTTGCCAGATTTGGTGCACCAAAATATATATATATATATATATATCATATCAGACCACAAGGTATAAACAAGAGATGTGAACATAAATAGATAAATCAATTTTTATGGTCAAAACAACAACAAATTATTTTATACAGAAAAAAGCCCAATAGAAGATAAAATAAAATAAAATTGAATCAGCCTTGTTGGATGGAACCAACAGGCATGTCTCTCTGGCAATTATTGTTCAAATCTTAAAAAAAAAACACTTTTACTTTTCACTTATTTAATTTGTAATTATTTGATATTCGTGTTACATGAAGTTCTGCTTAAGGGCTCGTTTTTATAAATGGAGGCTGGCATGTAAAGAGGGGCCACTGGGCAAAATGGTAAACAATGGAATTAAATGGTAATAATTATTGTTCCAGAAAATAATTATTGCACAGCTGCCCATCAGCGCTAGTGTTTAAATAACAACAAATATTAGCTGCCTTTGTTGTGAGATAATAATTGGTGTATTACATGCGTTTATGTGTGTGTGTGTGTGTAGGGGAGTGGGGGGGAGGGGGTTAAAGCTGAATCACATATGCAGACTATAGATAGAGTGAAAACAGACTGAAACACACACACGACATGGAAAAAATGCTGTGCATCAAATTTTCTTTAAACTGATAATTTACTGAATAAATTTCTCAAACCAATTTATTTTTATGGCGTTCATTTCTCATGCAGTCTGGAGAGGCAGCATGCTTATCATAGTTATGAATATTATGAACACCTGTAAACAACATTATAAAAAATATTTCTCTTTTGTGGAGGAGGGGGTGTATTTCCCCACTGAAGCAACTCAAAAAACACACATTTCAGTTTACAAATAAAACGTTATGTTTCTTTAACACTACTATTTGTCTTGCAAAGAAGATTATCAACCTCACATATGGATGGCTTTCACATTGTTTTTGATAGGTTGATCTCCCCTCCCCCCCATTATAAGTCAGCATCAAAACAGCTCCTGCCTTATCGCTCACTGTGTTACTGCTGATCCACCGCTGCATAACCATCTTCCTTTACCAGTAGCAAAGTGTGGGATTAACAGGAGGACACGCAGGGTGGGTGGCGGCGTTAATGACAACAGAAATGTGAGCCTTTGTTATTGATGATGATCCATCCAAACAAGCATGTGGCATAAATGCATAAAAACATGTTTGCTGGTGTGAGTACACACAAACACACTAGGCCTTTTTTAATAACCACACAAACATTATACTGTACACAGAAAAACAAGATGTTTTATGACACTCGATGGATTATTTTCTAGACATTAATACAAGCTTTTGGATTTTTCGCAACCTACTGACAGATGTTATGCATGAATTAATTCATCAAAACATCTACGTTAGGCATCTACTCGAGGTAATTTATAGAAACTACTTGCCAAACAATTTCTTTAAGTAGTGATTATACTCTAGTGATAGTCAGGATGCTATATTTGGATCTGAGGAGGTTGTTGTTGAAATAAACCATGAAGGGAGATCTAGAATCGCTGCCACGAGACACAAAAAAGGTTGTGATGTACCAACAAAATACCACCCATCCATATTTTATACCCGCTTGTTCAAGAGCCATGGGAAGCTGGCGTCTATCTCCACCTATCAATGAAAGTCAAACACCAAGCTTGTGTTTCTTTATCAGTTCAAACTCTGTTGTATTTTGTTTAAAGTTCTCAATTTTTCAAAATATCAAATTAGATTTTTTTTATTTAAATTTAGGTTGTAATAGATGATGAGTACTTATTTAGGCTGTAGACCAGGGGGTCTGCAACCTGCGGCTCTGGAGCCACCTGTGGCTCTTTGGTCTCTCAAATGTGGCCCTTGGAAGCTTTGACCAAAACTAACATTATATTTAATTTTATTTATTATGTTTATGCCCACAACCGAAAATGCTAGTTTTGCGGTTGGAAATGCAGTTTTTCTGTAAATTTTCTGTAAATTTGTGAAGGATACAGTAGTCCCTTGCTACTTCGTGGTTCATTTATCACGGATTCGCTCAGTCACGGTTTTTCAAAATAAGATTGGACATGACACACAATAGGCTGATTGATGGATGAGCCGCACGATCGGCATGGAATTTTAATTTAAAATAGTTTAAAATTATTTAACACCTGCTGCTCCTTTATGCAGCCCGCAACTGTAGAAAAAGCTTCCTCCTGCGCCTCTGTGCAACCCAAACTGCAGGATAAACTACCTCCTGCAGCTGATCAGCTGATCTGCATGCAGCACGGAGAAGTGGGCGTGGCCAAGAGCGCTCACAGGTGGCTGAGCACAGCAGAGGCACAGAGAGGGAAAACGTGACATTCTGTGCTTTTTTTTTTAACTACTTATTACTTGTACTACTATTCCTACTTCGTAGTTTTTTTACTTATTGCGGGGCTTCAGAGTACGGATCCCCCATGATAAATGAGGGACTACTGTACTACTAACACAAGGAGAAACATGTTGATTGCATTTATTTAACTACTTCATTCCTCCAACCTCAAGGCTTACAGTGGGATCTTTCTCTAAAAATTAAAATTGTCCAGCAAAATATCTTTTTTTGGCACACATACCACTTCAAAGTGGTATACTTAATTTTGAATAAATGCAAAAATTCACAACATGTTTTTAGTTTTATAATGTCACCCCAACTGGCCAGAAAAGCTCTCCAATGTCCTCTGAGTGACCCACAGGCCAGCAATTGAGAAGCAGGTTTTGCGGCTCCTGACACATTGCATTTAGTGAGCGAGGTGGCAAAAATGGCTCTTTCAATCCAAAAGGTTGCAGACCCCTGGTCTAGACATCTGGTCTATCATAGTCCAATGTTGTTAGTATCTTACAGGATGTCTCGAACACATAGTTGCAGAAGTCGTTGTGAGATCTGCTCAGGTCTTCAGCTAAACATAGTCCAAGTTTTTAGGATATAACACCAAAACCACAGTTTAATGTCATTACCACTATCTTTAGGATACATTTTTAATTAATAAAAACAAAAAAAATGTTAAAAACTCTTTTGTCATCAATGTCGCGTTGCTTACGGATGACAGCTATTCTCAGCCATGCTTGTATTAAACATATGCCTAATCTAACTTTATCACTTTCACTCACTCCATCCAAGATCAAATTAAGGGCAACATGTTTAACTTTATCTCTTAACTTTACAACTGTATGTAGTCCATTAATGTGCTACACATATGTTGCTACAGTAATCCCAGGTCAGGAGTTTAATCGTGACTGCACGCAATCAAAGAGTAAATGAGGCCTGCGGGCTTGAAACATGAGGGATACACAAATACAGTGCCTTGCGAAAGTTTTCATCTCCCTTGAACTTTTCAACCTTTTGCCACATTTCAGGCTTCAAACATAAAGATATAAAATTTAATTTTTTTGTGAAGAATCAACAAGTGGGACACAATCGTGAAGTGGAATGAAATTTATTGGATGTGTCGAACTTTTTTAACAAATAAAAAAGTGAAAAGTGGGGCGTGCAATATTATTCGGCCCCCTTGCGTTAATACTTCGTAGCGCCGCCTTTTGCTGCAGTTCCAGCTGCAAGTCTCTTGGGGTTTGTCTCTACCAGTTTTGCACATGGAGACACTGACATTCTTGACCATTCTTCTTTGCAAAACAGCTCGAGCTCAGTGAGGTTGGATGGAGAGCGTTTGTGAACAACAGTCTTCAGCTCTTTCCACAGATTCAGGTCTGGACTTTGACTTGGCCATTCCAACACCTGGATACGTTTATTTGTGAACCATTCCATTGTAGATGTGTCTTTATGTTTTGGATCATTGTCTTGTTGGAAGATAAATCTTTGTCCCAGTCTCAGGTCTCTTGCAGACTCAAGCAGGTTTTCTTCCAGAATGGTCCTGTATTTGGCCCCATCCATCTTCCCATCAATTCTGACCATCTTTCCTGTCCCTGCTGACGAAAAGCAGGCCCAAACCATGATGCTGCCACCACCATGTTTGACAGTGGGGATGGTGTGTTCAGGGTGATGAGCTGTGTTGCTTTTACGTCAAACATATTGTTTTGCATTGTGGCCAAACAGTTGGATTTTGGTTTCATGTGACCAGAGCACCTTCTTCCACATGTTTGGTGTCTCCCAGGTGCTTGTGACAAACTTTAAACAACACTTTTTATGGATATCTTTGAGAAATGTCTTTCTTCTTGCCACTCTTCCATAAAGGCCAGATTTGTGCAGTGTATGACTGATTGTTGTCCTATGGACAGACTCTCCCACCTCAGCTGTAGATCTCTGCAGTTGATCCAGAGTGATCATGGGCCTCTTGGCTGCATCTCTGATCAGTCTTCTCCTTGTTCCAGATGAAAGTTTAGAGGGACGGCCGGGTCTTGGTAGATTTGCAGTGGTCTGATACTCCTTCCATTTCAATATGATTGCTTGCACAGCGCTCCTTGGGATGTTTAAAGCTTGGGAAATCTTTTTGTATTCGAATCAGGCTTTAAACTTCTCCACAACAGTATTTCGGATCTGTGGTGTGTTCCTTGGCCTTCATGATGCTCTCTGCGCTTTGAACAGAACCCTGAGCCTATCACAGAGCAGGTGCATTCATATGGAGACTTGATTACACACAGGTGGATTCTATTTATCGTCATCAGTCATTTGGGACAACATTGGATCATTCATAGATCCTCACTGAACTTCTGAAGTGAGTTTGCTGCACTGAAAGTAAAGAGGCCAAATAATATTGCACACCCCACTTTTCACTTTTTTATTTGTTAAAAAGCTTGACACATCCAATAAATTTCATTCCACTTCACGATTGTGTCCCACTTGTTGATTCTTCACAAAAAAATAACATTTTATATCTTTATGTTTGAAGCCTGAAATGTGGCAAAAGGTTGAAAAGTTCAAGGGGGGCGAATACTTTCACAAGGCACTGTATGGACCTGTAAATTTATTTCAAAGTGAATAATATTTATTAGAAAATAGTATTTAATGAACAAGTTTGATTTGAGCACTAAATTTAACCAGCTAAGTCGGCTTGGCTAGATTAGATGTTGATTTGTCAGATTTGTAGATGTGAACTAACTGAACTGGTTTAGGGAAGACAACCAAGTTTGGCACTTAGCCTGCATATCATTAATAAGAAAATATATTTAGACATCATATCCTCTCGGTTCAAATTTGTTAATAGGTTAATTTCTTTTCATTCATTTTTATATTTATTAAATCCCATTGAGCCTCGAGGATTCATTTACAAGAGAGACCTGGTTTCTTAAAGAATGATGACAACAATGGACAACAGCAACAACAGTAGACAATTATAAAAAGGCATACAGATTTTTTTTTTTTTTTTTACAAATAAGATGGCAACAAAAGTAACAAAAACTGCTATATTATAAGGCAAATGTAGAAAACTTAAAACAGGAACATGTCTGCATTGGACCTTGCAATGAGTCCAACAGATTCTTAAAGCCACTTAGAGAGGTCAAGGTCGAGAGCTTCAGGTCTTTTTGTAAGATATTCCAGGAAACAGGAGCGGAGTAGGAGAAGACTCTATTGCCTAGTTCAGTCCGCACTGAGGGAACACTGCAGGTAATAATGTCCTGAGAGCGCACGCTGTAGCTGCACTCACACAGAGACATGTAGGAGGAGATGTATGAAGGCAACAGACCAAGAAGTGATTTAAAGATGAAAATGTACCAGTGGGAGTCTGCGTGAGGTTAATGATTTCCAGATAACCAGTGAATACAGGGTGCAGTGATGGGTACGATAATCACAGCCAGTTATGAATCTTAGTGCACCATGATAGACAGCACCCAACATTTGCAGGGTGCTTGTAGGAGCGTGCATGTAAATAATGTCACCATAATCAATGGAGGGAAGGAAAGTCACAGTTATAGTTTCTGGCAACTTGCACAGTCAGATGCTACTCTTGCTTTGAAGAAAATTATTTTTTATAAATACATGCATGCAAAATTGTTGCAGGAAATCAGTAACAATCTTTAATAATCAGTGGAATATTACAGATTTCCTATTATGAAGGAAAAGTTATTCAGCTAACTGCTGAGAGGGCAGTCTGTGTTTATCTTTAGATAATGAGCACAAAGTGTTGTCATAAGAAATAAAGGGGCAAAAGAGATGGTAGTCACAAATGGCTTAAAGCTAACCTAAATAGACTGACTATACCATATGTGTCAAACTTAAGGCCTGGGGGCCAAATGTGGTCCTCACTGACATCTTACCTGGCCCCCAAGATGTTATTTTAAATGTAAAATACTTTTATCACTTTGATTTTTTCAGTAATCTTTGAATAGGATGTCAAAAGTGCAACAGAAAATGTCAACTGAGACCAATCAAACTCGTTGAGGAACCTGCAACCAAGAAAACATGTTGGGTATCTAACTTGAGTTAATGTAGATTCTGAAACTGGCCTTTAGTTTGCAAAAGATATTAATTGTGGCCCCATTTTGTAAGTGGGTTTGACACCGCTCGACTATACCACAAATTTCCCATTAAATAATTATTTTTTTGAAAAATAAGATGTGGTCAATTTTTCCTCCAGTAGTCTAAGCCTATGGCAACATGATAAGCCAACCCTAGTTATAGGATTTATCAAAAAGGAAAATCTTAAGCCCAGTCTTTAAACTGGACAATGTGTCAGAGTCATGGACGGAAACTGGAAGTTGGTTCCATAAGTGAGGAGCCTGATAAAGATCTTCCTCCCATTCTGCTTTTAGAAACTATAGGAACCGTGAGTAAGCCTGCAGTCTGAAAGCGAAGTGCTCTGTTAGGGAAAAAAAATGGAACAATAAGATCTGTAATATAAGATGGAGCTTGGTTGTTGAGGGCTTTGTAGGATAGAAGTAAAAATTTGAATTATGTTCTGGATTTGACAGGGAGCCAGTGCAGAGAAGCTAAAACTGGAGAGAGATGATCTCTCCTACTAACTCCAGTTGGCAGCAGCATTTCGGATTCACTGAAGACGTTTTAAAGAAGTATTTGGACACCCAGATAATAAAGCATTACAATAGTCCAGTCTAGACATGACAAATATGAATCAATTTTTCTGCATCATTTTTAGATGTTTCTAATTTTAGTGATATTACGCAGGTGGAAGGTGGTGGTTCTGGTAATGTTTTTGATGTGGGGGATAAAAGACATGTCCTTATCAAAAATAACACCAATATTTTTAACATTAAAACTGGATCCTATAATGCCAGTAGTCCAGTGCAGCAGTAACGTGTAGATCAGGCTGGTGCAAAGACAAAAAACTGCAAGTTATTCACCGCCAGGGCCTCAAGAGACGTGACAAGTACTGCTTCCTTCTGTTTAATGTCCTAGCATCTGGGACAAGACACCGGTTGTTTAATCAGGGACAATTACAATGCACAGCTGCTTCATTTCCCTTTCAACAAGAATGCTACATCCTCTGTGATACTCATCTAGACATGCAAACACTTGTAAACTTCAATAAATGTATAAATGAACCAGTCTTGTGTTGTTCTGGTATAGCTAAGCTAAAGAAAGACTTAACATTCAGAATACGATATTAAATGATTTGTAGTGTTTTTTTTTTTTTATTGGACATACAAATATGCCACGTGTTTGAGCAACTCAAGTGCAACTGAAAATGTGAGATTGAGACACCATTATAAGCTGATCCTCGCTGAGTGTCTGATCTCCAAATGAATGCTACATATTTAAATCTCTCTTCCTGTCTCTGCATTTATGTTTTGCTCACTCTCAGAGTTTGACCTGCTAGTAAACCTCTAAGCTGTATTTGAAAAACAGAGGCCATGGGATATTTAAGAGAAAGTAGATCTTTAAATGTTCCGTCTGCGGACCTTCTCATCCATCTGAGTGACCTTTGCCGACAGATTTCAAGCTGCAAATGGAACCAACAATGAGTGTGATGCTAAAAAAAATTGTATCTTCTGTTTTTATGGAATTTTGTGTGCATGTCAGTTCTTTGAGCAGCTTGACAAGTTGATTTTGTACGAATCAATATTAATAAAAGGAAAAGTTGGAACTGCGATGCATGCCAGCAGTTCAGAAATGCCCCTTTTAAAGCAACATCGCATAAATTGCTGGGTAAAAAAAAAAGAAAATCCTGTTTAAAATTTGCTAAATTTCAGTAAATTTACCCGATACACTCAGAATCTCCACTTCCATTTAGACTGCTCCAAGGAAACAGGAAGGAAACTGTTTGTTTAGATATGTTTGTTTTTTTAACAACTTCTGGGGTCCCTCAAGGCTCAGTGTTCAGTCAGTTGTGCAATTTATTAAATGATTACATGTGACAGTCTCTAAAACATTGATGGACCTGTGATGTGTCGAGGGCGTACCATATGACCATGAATGAAACAAGTGGTTAAAGAAAAAGGATATATGGTTTAAAAATGCTATTAAACATGCATCCATTAAAGTCTAACTTAGATACTTTAACAGACTGAACAACCACTTATGAATCACAAGTGATGCAAAGCTAAAGTTTCACTGAGACAAAAACTGCATATTAAATTAGGAAGCAATCACACTCAAATGTTTACATGTGATATTAGAGATTTCCTGGCCATAAATCCTAAAGATGTGAGCTTAGTTAAATATGGTTTCATCTTCTGAGCTGATCCAGGTCACATTTATAAAAGCCTCTGAGTGTACTTCAAAAGTTCATCCTCAACCAAAAGCCACATATGATCTAGAAATAGCTCAGCTTATTTTTCGATTTGCATACGTTTGTGTTTGGTGCATA
>NC_056515.1:34673890-34685981 GCF_014905685.2 Nematolebias whitei | reverse complement strand
GTCCTCTCTAACTGCATCCATATATCTCCTCTGTCTTTTTCCTGGCAGCTGCATTTCTAACATCCTTCTATCAGTATACCCGCTGTCCCTCCTCTGGACACCCAGTTGTTCAACTTGTGCTGTACCTCTGATGATATTCTTAATCTTATCCATCCTTGTCGCTCCTAAGGAGAACCTCAACATCTTCATTTCTTCCACTTCTTTCCCCTGTCTTTTTGTTAATGCCACCATCTCCAGACCGTACAACATAACTGGTCTCACCACTGTCCTGTAAACCTTTCCTTAGACCTTTGTTGCCACCCTTCTCTTGCAAATCACTACTGGAACTTTTCTCCATCCACTCCATCCAGCCTGGACTCTTCTGTTCACCTCTTTACTACATTCTTCATTTTGCAATTTTACATTCACCATGCTGGGCATCCAGTAAGGTGTGGCTTAGATGAAATTGCATAATAGTTTTGGCAAAAGTGCTTCATGTTGGATGCCCTTCCTGCCACAACCCTCACCATTTACTCCCTAGTGGCTGGTTTGCTGTACTCTCTATTATCATTACTAATCACAATTATTAAGGGAAAATTAGACATCACCAGATTTTATTGCAAACCACACCTCTCACAATTAAGAAATTTAATTTTAAAATCAAATTCTTCAAAAGCAGAGGAGGGCATAGATGTGATTGCAGAAAGAGGTCCAAGACCCACTTAAGGTTTTTCAGCAAAATTATTGCAATCAGTAAAGAATATTTTCATGTCTACATTCTTTAATTTTTCAGTTAGTAGAATATTTTATCCAGTTTTATCACTGGGCATTTTTCTTGAACCCTTTGATAAGATTTAACTGATGGATGCCATCACCCCCCCACTTATCTTCCCTCCTCCTCCAGTCCATCCTTCACGTCGCAGAGTATCCTGTGGGATCCGGGAAATGATTAAGGACGACAGTTTCAAATACCTTTCAAGTATCTCCCTGATGGCAACTCAAAGTAGGTGGGCATGGAGAAAGTGGTGGTTTGTAATGCCGCACTGTCCAAAAGAACTGATCCTCAGATAAATAACGGTATTAACTTACTTTTTATGTACATGGATGTTTCTGTTCAGTGCCCTGAGATGACTTCTGTTTGGACTTGGTGCTATATAAACTGAACTGAATATCCGAGTGAGAATGTGTCCAGAACATGTTCCTTTTAGTCCTGATTTGAAGAGCAACAAAGTTTTTTTTCTGTATTTGTGGGTAAATGTGAGGATGTGGAAGGAAACAACAAATTGTCAAGGGAGAAAAGTTCATGTACCCGTGTTCACTTTTATACTAGAAGGAAGAGTAAAAAATAGCTAGGTGCTTTAAAATAAGGTTTTATCTCCTTTAAATCTGTGAAGTACCCAGGTCTTTACGCTGACATACATTCATTCCTTCATTGCGGCACCCTGCTCACCGTGGCATGACAAATGGATGTGCATGTGTGAATACACATGTGTGTGCATGTCCTTGTGCAGTATGTGTGTGTGCATATGTCTGTGAGGGAGAGATAATGAGATCTTGCTCAGCTGAGGCCTGGTCTTGATCCCCAGAAGCCTTGGACTCATTTCTGTGAGAAACCTCCGAACGAAGTGAATCTTAGCCTGAGCTCTGCCTGCAGAAACATAAACTTTTAGAGGGTTCATAAACCCAAGGAAGGTCTTTATATGTGGAAACCATTCTGCCAACTTCTAACATTGTTATTCACCATTATATAATTGTACAAAACATACAATAACCAGTAATCACCGCGGAAGCAAGGTCTGTGTTTTTGTAAATGAAAATGGAAATTCCAAATGTTCAGAGTAATAACTTTTATTCACGTTGAAAGAACAACAGTCCATCCCATTACATTACCATTTGCTTTATTCAACCGATTCGAAGCAACAACAAAACAAGACTTTAAACTTGCAAGTGTCTGCACTGAATTAAACTCAGTTTATAAACTGTTGGGCTTTGTTTCCCGTCTTTTCACCGTCCCTCCTCCTCATTCCTCTGCATACCTGTCAGCTAGACTCACCATGCGAGTCAGCCAGGGCTATCACTGTTGCCTTTCCTTTTTGGCATTGTTCAAACTAAATGGAAACAAGGTAATTAGCTTGTTACAATTAAAGCGAGACAAGCGGATGAATTGTAATCACCCGCAATGAAGTTCCCGCTTTCTCCCCCGCAGCCTCCGCGAGGCCAGCTGAGCTGTCCTCATTTGCATAATTAAAATACACAAATGATAATGGATTTTATAGTCAATGTCCAGAGGCTGCAGAGACAAAGATGAGAAAAAAAAAATGAAATCACAATAACAACCACGATACTTTTGCCTAGAGGGAGGGAGAAAAGGCGGAGCGGAGATGGGAAGAAAAAGGAGACTGTGGGTCCACTGGAAAGGACAGAACGAGAGGGAAGGATGGAAAGATAATAAGAGATAAATGAGTGAGAGAAGAGACGGGCTGAACATCAGAGGGAGCAGAATAAAGGTGAAGCAATTACATTTGCAAATAGCATACGCCTGGCCCTGGCCTGCGATGCCCTCCCTCTAGGGAAGTCTTCCGCCTGATTACATGAAATTGGGATAGAATTAAACATCTATGAATTGTCCTAAGACAAACCAAAATGAAATTAGAACCCGACTTCTTCTTTACCTTGCGGTGCCAAAAGGCCACACGGCGGGGACAGAAGGGGAAACAGAAGGATTTTGCAATTAGGCGAGGGACAATGTTGGTGAAATTAGGCCTTAGAGCTGAGTTCTCCCTCCCTCTGCTTTTTCTTTCCCCCTCTTCTTTGGATTCTTACGTCACTTTCCGTCTTTTTGCCATCGCAAAGTTTTGAAGCAAAACATGTGTGATCCGTTAAAGGTCATGTGGTGACTTTTGACACACACATTACATGCTTTTGCTCACACACACACATGTCCTTGTGATTTGTCTACACAATGACTTAAGAACAATATTTGCCATGGGTGTTGGGTAAAGCCCCCAAAACAACTATTGAAAAGCTCTACAGGCCCCAAACTTCCATCTCCACAACAGGGACGAGGGCTATTATATATAGAAGAAAAAATAAAAAAAGTTAATTTTTCTGAAGACAAAATAGCTTTGTCTGAAAAAAAAAAAAAGTGCTTCATATCTCTTTCCATGTTCTTTTGTTTTCCATTTTCTGCTCGTCTTCCTTCAATCGCAAAAGAAAGAAGAAAGACAAAATATATAAATGTCTGAGAGACGAAACATTTTATTCCTGAGAGTATCAAATTAGAGAGGATTGTGCTATTATTATGATAATAATACAAATAAGAAAAGTGCATATTTTCTGTTCTCTTCCACTTCATTTACCACTCCATTCAGCTATCCCACAGGGATCAAAAATAATACATTTAACTTGTAATCGGATCACATCTGATCTAAAGTGAAGATGCACATCATACAGTTATTCTCATTTTATTACCAACAACCACTTCACTTGTAATGGCAAGACAATGTGGTTTTCACTGCCTTTCAAACAGCAGGGCGTTATATACTCTGTGGTGCTTTCCACACCCTGCATGATTAATGAAAAATACTCATTTTAAACCCCTAAATAGTAGATTTTTTTAACCTATGGCTCAGATCACTACCTCTTTTACAAACACTATATTAGTATTAAAATGCTTTGCTAACATGATGACTGTTATTTTTCGTTATAAGGTGCTACAACTTGTTCGGTTGTCTTGATGAAAGCTGATTTCAAGTCTAAATTATAAACCACAAAGTTTCTTGATGGATATATGTTTAATGCCATAATCTTTTGTTTTAGAGATACAGTAACTGTAATAATAATAATAATAATAACAATAAAAAAAAAAAGCTTGATGTATATAAACTGTTAGGAGTTGATGATGGAGACGGTGGGCCCCGGAGGCCATCTTATCACCAGCAAACTGATTTTTTTTTTTATACTATGGAGTATGGTGTTTTGTAGGAATCAGTTTTATTAGATGGCTCCTCAAATTGGAGAAGTCCTTTGGATGAAGGACGAAACGTCACATCAATGAACAAAACCGTCCAGATGACCTGACTGAACATTGTTGGATTTTATACGTGGATTATTGAGCATGGACTATGGTGTTTTGAACCACTATGGCATGGCTGTCTCAGAGGAGTTGATGGGGGAGAGGGTGGGCACTGGAGGCCATCTTATCACCAGCAAACTGATTTTTTATACTATGGAGTTTTCTGTTTTGTGAGAATCAGTTAGTTTGGTGGATTGAAGAAGTCCTTTGGATGAAGGACGAAACATCTCAGCAAACAAAACATAAAACCGTCCAGATGACTTGACGGAACATTGCTATATAAAGTGTTAATTGTACCTATTTGAACGCTTTCAGGTGTCAAGGGAACGTTTTATATATGTATGCACTATGATCTATATCATATGACATTAATATAGATGTTATAACCTTTTCTGCCCCTTTACCGTTTGTAATGATATTAAAATGTTCCATAATAATTTTCCTTATAATCATTCTTGATGTGACTATCAGTAAGAAGATACTGGAGAGGTAATCTTTTAATATTTTGGAGACGTTTGAATGTTATTGTAGGCAGCTATTTTCTCCGTAAGGATGCTTGAGCAATGTTTACCTCCATCTCCGTGTGCAGCTGCTGGGTTCGGTTCTGAAACACTCGGACAAGGCGATGTGGAGGGGCCGGCCCCGTGTTGAGTTCTCTACAAAACTAACATTTTCAGTTCGGGACGTCAGAACGGGTCTAAACCTCAGACAGGTGAAGGCATTGATGAGTTTAATGCATTGATCTTCTGTGATTACCGACTGTTCTCCAAAGCTTTGTAAATAAGTATGAAGTAGTCTACACCTGATCGTTTGAGGAATCTCTTTTTTCCCCCATGACACGGGCACTTTAGTAAAAAAAATAAAAATAAATAAATAAAAATCCAAATTAAAAGATAGTACATCATTAAATGCCATCTTTCCATGAAGGAAGGCATATCATCCACTGCCTTTCAGTGTCAAAGTTTAGATTAGTTCAAAGTTTAGTTTATGCTACATTAAGATTACCTTACGATAAGAAGAAACAAAGTTTCTTAACATTTTGTTCAAACCTTGTAAATGATATGAACAATCTCCAATCTCACAAAAGTGTGTTAGAGCTCTTTGGAAAGGTTGACTGTCAGCTACTACCACATCAGATTTTAGTTTAATGTCTGCTGAATTGACTGAGTTATTGAACTGTGCAGCCTTCTTAAAACGAGTCGACTCTGAAAGTCAGTCAGTTGTAGATGTACGTTAAATTATTAGGTTGTGAGATTTTCATTTCAGTTCGTCCACTTGTTCATCAGATATTGTGCTAACGCAACCCTCAGAGGCAGGTGGTAACTACTAAACACTTGCAGATCACTTTTAGAGTAAATTTGTAGATAAAATCAGATTTTTTTTAAATTAATCTAAAACTCTAGTTACTTGTTAAAGCTGATTAGGTTATGACAGGACCCCCCCCCCCCCCACACACACACACACACACACAGACACCCTCTTTAGCTGCTTTTGAACAGCATGTATGAAATAAAAAGTTTTTTTTTTTTTATCTTTTAGTTTTCATTTTTTATTCCCTTTAACACTCACCTTTTTATTCTTACTTCCTCAATTCTCTTTATTTTAAACATATTCCCATTAGCTTGTTTCGTTGCTCTTACAAAGTTTGTTCCCACAAACTTTAGATTTAATTTTCTGTGCTTTCCTTCGTATCTTTCTCTGTCTTTATAAGCGTTTACATAAATCTCTGGGCGTGCAGTTCCCCGTTAACATTGCTCTCATTGTCTTTATCTGTATGTATACGTGTGTGTGTGTGTGTGTGTGTATGTGTGTGAATAAAAGCAATAACAGAGGCAGAGCTGTAAGTAAATAATGAGGAGTAATCAAAGTTAATGGAACCCAATGGGAGACCCAGCTTCTGTGTGGCAATAATCTCATTTAGAGACAGAAGCAGATTTAGTGGATAATTGGGGCCTAAGTACTCACCGATTCCCCTGCTAACTAACCAACTAACTAACTGAGCTGCTGAAGCTCGACTTTTTAACACAGGCACATGAACCACTAACAAAGAAGCATTTGGAGCGCCTAGTCTAAACCTTAATTTTGGCATTTTCTTGCACCTTTCTTTCAGTCTTTTGCTCTTAGCACCGTTTTCTCCCCTTCTGTTCTAACTTTTTACCTCCACCCCGTCTCCTCCTCCTCCTCCTTCCCTTTGTATACGTGTCTATGACAATGACATCCAGACACATCGGGTGTGTGATGGAGTTAATGGAGGATAGTGTCAGCTGCACAGCAGGGCAGCGCTCGCCTTTTGGGAAAACCCCCAGCATGCTTTGCTCCAACTGTGTGAGAGTCTGTGAACATCTCTGACTCAGATGTTCAGACTTCTCTCCTCAGTGATCGTGCACTTGAGTCCTTAACCTTCGCTTTGATACAAGACTCAAATCATTTGCGCAGAGACAAAAAGACTGCTGCCAAAAATAAATAAAAAAATCCACATTCACATTATTTTTTTTTCTTGCTGCTCTCTCATGAACCATCTTTTCTTCAATGCTTTATTTTCTCCCAATTTATTGTGGTTCTCCATATTTAACTTCCTGTTGTTTATTGGCTTGAATCTCAGATGAACAGTATTAAACAATGGTCTAAATACAGAAGGAAATTAGCTAGTGAAATAATTAAACAGATAAACATAAACCATCTGATTTCCCCTTCGTCTCCTTCTTCTGTTTACTCATGTCTATAATATTTTTGTTCTTCATCTACTCTCATAATTTGTTCTGTCTACATTTTTCACGTGTGACGGTTAATTTATTAACAGCACGTCACTTCATTCAACACTGAATACTGGATCAGATTTTCACACTATAATTAACAATTTAAACTATTTGCAGGTCAAACCAAGTTTGTATCGCTTCATACTGGGACTGGCTGGATGGATGGATTTAATTAATTCCAGGTGAAAATTTGAGGCATCAAGTAGCATGTTCTAATTATACAGAAAAAAAAACCAACAACAACACATGACAATCAAAAAAGAAGCAGAGTACACAAATTTGGAAAAAATACAACATCCACATGCACAAGAAGAGAGAGTACTACATGATTAACCTATATACATGTATACATATATACACATCTAAACCTACACATATACATGCATATAAATATGCATACATACACATAAGTACATAATAAGTACATGCATACTACAAGTTAAATAAGAAGGGGGTAATACAAGTCAGTTATATTTGAATCTGTGTATTTTCACATTCCAGGTTGAGTAAAGAAAGTCATGCATGCATGGATTTTAAGCAAATAAAGTTCTAGCTTTGGAACGACACAGTTTTACACAGCAGGTGTCTGGATTCTTAGTAATTATACCCACATCTTAAGCAGCATTAATGGTTTGCTTTTGGCCCAGTCCACAGAGAACCATTACTGTAACAGGTTCTTCTTCTCTGTTTGACAGCACACAGCAGAGTTTGACGCCGCACTGTTGCTCCAAACTCATCAAGCAGAGTAATTTTTCTTCCCCATCATCACTAAAAGGACATTCAGTCAGGTCGTGCATTTATGTGCAATTTGCAAAACCATCCACAGCTGCATTTAATATTTTTAAGTATGGCTATGCCACTGTGATTATGCATAGTGGAGCCTATGCGTGGACAGTGTCTGTGTCTATTTGTGTGTGTGGGAGGACAGCTTAAAGTGATTCAGCAGGCCAAAGCCAGACTTTAAAAGATGTATTTAATCAGAAGATATTAGACCCAGGTTATTTTTACTTACCATCATTTGGTATTAAAACAAAAGAACACAGTTACAGTTATTGTGTAGCCAGGAGGTGGTTATGCTTTTGGGGAGGGGGACCTTGGGAAGGCAGGAAAGAGATTAAAGAGGCTCTTTAATCAAGGAGTGCACTCACACACAGACTGTCAATGAAATTATTGACCCAAAAGGTATTTAACATAGACTTTTAGGAGACACAAACAAAAAAAAAAACATTTAAATACATTTACACCTGCTACAAGGTATTTATTTATATATTTATATATATATATATATATACACACACACACACACACACACATACATTTTAGACTTTTAAAGAAGGATGCTTAGAAGTGTTACAACCTTCCATTATATAAATGAGCGGTTTAAGATGCTTAGACATTATTTACACTCAGGGCCAGAGAGGATTAGAACCAGTCTCTGCTTAGCGCTTCTTTTATCTCAAAATGTGATGCACTGTAAAACCCAGTGGTGCCTATTACTAAAAAACAAGTTATTTGTTGTTACTTCAGCTTAATTGTTAGAGAAACTTTTGTAAACCGAGTTATGCAGATCCAAAGCGAACAATGACGTATTAACTCACTTGCAATAAGTACAGATATGTTTATAATTTATTTTGAGTATTGTTGCTTTAAATTGTTTAAGTTGTGATCACTGATTCAGACTAAACAAATAAACCCCCTCCTATTTCTGGCATCATCGCTGAGCTGTCATCGCCAGGTGTTAGTTGTGCTTGAGGATCAGGTTGTAATGATTCATCACTCATGGACTGATGCTCTGTTTTGTTTCGTTTTGTTTTTTGGGGTAATCTATGCTCTGCATCTGAGCTGTCCTGCGAAGTGTAGTAGCTTTTTTGAGTTAATTCAAGTAGTGTTGCTGAAACTAGACGATGAGAAAAAGCAACTCAAACCAAAATTGAACACAGTACAATCACTGGACAGAACAGTGCCAAACACTTATGTAACCAAACTTATTTAAAAATTATATACTGGTCAATTTTACCCAGAAGTCTTATTGAGGTCATGCGACCATCTTGGGGGATGGTCATGGAGAGGACCTTGTTATTCCCATATCTGTTACGGACGCACAATCCATAGTGTATTTCCAGTTTACTTAGAAAAGCATGTGCTCCTTCTCCATCGAGCTTCATGTAGCTAATTTATGCCACTCGTATTTCCGTTACAAATCATTGGTTAAAACGATAGGCGACGCATTAGACCTGACCCCCAGCCTGGGCTGAATGAGAAAAACCCTGCAAGATATGGAATGAATTATTTCCATGGTGAAACAGCGCCACTCAGTGGTGAAGCTGCATATCCTTTTAACCGTGACGTAAATATGTCATGATTTTAACGGAAATACGAGTGGCGTACATAAGCAACATGAAAATCGGCAGAGATAGAGCACATACTTTTCTAAGTAAATTAAGACTGTTCTTATTCATAAATGGAATTATACTAGTACATTTTCCTTAAGCTAGCATATTCAATGGCGATCCGTGCGACTCAGAAGTATTCCTTTTAGCGCATGCGCAAATTAGCTGCACTACGTAACAGAACGGGGAGTGACATACCTCATTGGTCATTCAGGTTGGAGTTCTGGTCACATGATGACAGAGTGGGTGGAGTTATGGTAGGGAATTTGAAACCCTGAGCAAGAGGTTTGGTACATGCCTTCCCCTACGAGAGGTGGGCGCGGGGTAGCTCCGTGAGAAGCCCAGCTCTTTCAAAGGCAAATGTTAGTCAGCAGCAGGAAGCTGCTGAGAGACAACAGGAAGTCTTTCAAGATAAAAAATGAAAATTATAATGAAAATACATAAATTAGCCACTTTTGCATATACAACTCTGGGTACAAAGTGTGAGAAAAAGTAGCAGCTTATACACCAGTAATTATAGTAATTTGACTATTTTAACACGGACATGTAACTGTTTTAAATATGAATAAATACAACATTTTAATCCAACATAATTAATGCTTTAAGTTGCAACATACTAAACAAAATGAGTTAACATATGCATTTGAGTTACCATATCATAATTGCTTTGGGCTCTTTAAACTCTTATCACGTAATTAGATAAACTAAAATAATTTGACTTTCAAAACTTAAACCAATCTGTGCTATAGGTTTCCCCATTGAGTTAACTTGTCAGGTTTTACAGTGCGTTTGTTTCACGTCATCATATTTCATCCTCTTTTTGATCAGCAATATTTCCTTTTGTTTAATTAAGTTAAATAAAAATGAAACTTAAAAAAATATATATGTATGAACATTTAATAAAAGCAAAACAATATATCAGAATGGCACAAATGGAGTAGAGTTAATATAAACCTCCCAGTAGCATCACTGAGTGAGTCAGAGTAAATTGACCTCGGTACCAGAGTGCTAACAGGAGCAACCAGTCATCTTGTCAGAAGTCCTGATTGGCTCATTTAAATACCGCTCAGGTGTAATTGGATGGCAAATTAAACTGTCATTATTGGACAGGCAAAGAGGGAGGGGAAAAAAAGCAAAGAGGAGTGGCAAAACAAAATGGATGCTATTTTCTCATGGGAAAATGTTGGAAATAAGTGGAAACACTCACCAAGGAACCTGAATTGAGAGTGCACACAGTATGATCTGTAAAACATTCACAAATGACTGAAGACATAATTATCTTTTTAATTTGCTGGTTTGAAGTTATAAGCAGCTAGTGTCTTACCTGCAGCAGGTGTTGTTAGAGCACCCTGTATATGCAGACGCATGGTGGGAGGCTGATGGTACAGCTAAAATAATCACAGTTACAGTCAAAACAGGAGAAAAGCAACATTTACCAACTCAAATCACAAACAACACAAACATTGTACATTATATAGATAGGTTTACTAAGGGATAAAACTGACTTTTTGACAAGTGAAAGATTATACCAACAGTCTGCGGCCACCAGATAACCCCAGTCTGAGGTCAAAGTGAAGCAGATCTGAGACACTAAAGTTTGTTCATGTGCAGTCAAGTCTACGGTTTAAAGCTTCATTTGTTGATTCAAATGATTAAAATCATTAAACAAATGGACATTCAGCTTGAACAAGTGATATACTTTGTATAAATTCATATTGCTGAATATGTGGAATTTACAGTGCTTGTTTACAGTAAAATAAATAGAATAATGTTTTGCCTTTATAATAATATTAACAAAACTAAAATAGTGTGTGTGTAAATCTGCTAATGGTAATAAAAACAGAAATGTTGTATATATTATATTTTATCATTTTTATTTGACAACACTTTATTGGCAATTTCACCAAGAAAACCATATTAATGTGTGACACCACAGGAAAAAAAAAATGTAAATGATCACAATGTGCCAATTTAGTTTGGATTTATTTAAATAAATACAAATAAATGAAATTCCTTGCTGACAACAATACATTTACAGAAAAATTATTATTGGATGTTTCCAAAAAGAAAAACTGAAAAAATAAATTTGGATCTTTCCATCTCGTTTCTTTTCAAGTCCGCAATCGACTTGTGTCTCGGGTCTTGACTTGTATATCTCCTTCACCATTAGTAATAAAACTGATGGATGGAAAGTGACCAGAGCTCCTCCAGGTGAACCCTGACCTCCCAAAGCATGTGCACGTGTGTGTGTTTGTGTGAGCTTGTCTGCTTGACGGCAGCCCATCTGTGTGGCCTGTTAAGAGCCCCTTTCTCTCTTCGCCCTTTTTCTCTGACCCACATCCTCAGCGGTCAACACTCTGAGCACTCAGACCCTGGGGAATAGTATCTTTGTCTGAGTGTGTGTGTGTATTTATGAGTGTCAGCACATGCCGGGGTGAGTCTTTGGAGGGTAAACACACAAAAGTACACACAAAGAGTTTTTCATGATCTCATCAATGGATTGTGAATACAGTATTAACGATGGCTGGGTGGCCCCTGGCCACTACTTACTGAATCAGATATGTGACATCTGATATGGTTTCAATTTGAAATCCATTTGTAATGCAATATAGCAGCGTGCGCCATGTGGAGGTCAAGACCCAAAGTTGGGTTATTGAGAGATCATAATTATGTCCTCAAAGAACCATTTATTGTTTTGGAAAAATGAAGACCTAAATAGGAGTCCTGTACTTTCAACGTGAAATACCCTACTATTGCCCAGGAGTCATAATTGCTTTGGATGTTTTCTTGTTATTTGAAATTTATAATTTTTTTTAGCATAACTAGAAGGTACATGCTGATGAATGGATTGATATTTTTTGCTTACCATTTAATATCAGAATTTTCAAAAT
>NC_056515.1:34672399-34673790 GCF_014905685.2 Nematolebias whitei | reverse complement strand
GATATCCTTTGATCTCCCTTTTGAAGTTGCAGTCTTTTAAGTTTTCACACTTTACTTTGGAACAGGAACAAAATCAGAAGGAAAAAAAGTTGGTAGAAGAAATAAAAAAAAAAAAAAATAGAAAACAATATTTTGACATGGCTGAATTTAGGCTATATTGTACGGTAGTTAATAAATTAGTTTTAGTAATTATGGGAAGACAAAATTCTCAACAGTTTTTGTCTTTTATTCAGTAACAAAACTGAAAATAGATAACATGTTTTTTAGAATTATAAACTTAAAGTTCTTCCACCACACAAACCTGAAGATCATCTTCTAAAGATGAACCCAAGAATGACCTTTGTACCACAGAAATCTGGAGCAAGATTCTTTAAGGCACAGTATGCTTTCATCTTTGTACTGAAAAACTGCCCTGTGGCAAGTTGCAGTTGACAGTGAAGTTTCACTTCATATAAATTTATAAGAACTTCCACAAAGCTTAAAAAATAAATAGAATAAAAAAACTATTTAAAAAAAAAAAAGGCTGCAACTCTTTTACAATGTGGAACAAAAACTGAAAAAAACTACAATAATTCTTATTTCATCTTCAGACATGTACAAACAAAAACAACAACACAAACAGCTTTAGTGTCAACTATCGCTGAGAAACTGTCAAAAAGTTGGCAGGAAGCTCACACAGAAAAACTGCTGGACAGTCCCAGATATCAAAGAAACCAACTGCCAAGAAAGACGAGAACTGGCAGGAAGAAAAACTAAAACCAAACAGATGATTTGTTGTGGATGGGTGTTCTGACTGGCAAAATAATAATAAAAAAAACAGAATAAAGGTTTATTTTTCTTTTAGATGTCAGTCAAAATTGAAGCTGATGTGCACAGAAAGAATACAGAATTGTTATCTGTAATATATACCTTTTGATCAGAGTAAATTTCCAAACATTTTCCTCTATTACTTTATGTAAAATATATACCAAGGATGAAAAGTTAAATGTTATATATATATAATTTACAAAAAAACAATTTTTTTACATGAATACAGGACATGCTGAATTGATTAAAATAAGTTAATGCAAATTGTATAAAGCGTGTGCTGCCTAAAAAATAATTACTGTTAATATTGGTAAAAATGTGCTGCCTTAAATGAATTACCAAAAATTGTAATAAATAAATAAAGCTGCATCATCTAAAATGGATTGACTTAATTTTTTGTAACGCTACGCTCCCCAAGTTACCACAAATGCAAAAAAAAAAAAAAAAACTGCCCTTCTTAAAATTAAATAATTATAAAAATAAAAAAAAGAATCATGTAATGTAACTATTAAAAAAAAATAAAATAATAAAAATAGCTAAAAAAAAAAAAAAAAAAAGGGAAAAATGTAATTCAACTGAAATTT
>NC_056515.1:34670845-34672299 GCF_014905685.2 Nematolebias whitei | reverse complement strand
TATTAGGAGCGTGTTGTAGTGGAAAGTCTGGATTGGCTGGTGGTGGTTCCATACTGGGCAACGTGGCCCTACCAGACATTGCTGTTACCACGACGACATGTCCTCCGAATCAATGAACTGACAGCAAAGGAGAGGGAAAGTAAGTGTGTGTGTTTGTGTGTTAAGATTCTGACAG
Organism: Nematolebias whitei; assembly: GCF_014905685.2. NCBI lineage: Eukaryota > Metazoa > Chordata > Actinopteri > Cyprinodontiformes > Rivulidae > Nematolebias > Nematolebias whitei. Next base: position 34,672,124 of record NC_056515.1, on the reverse strand, counting down.
AGCAAGTGACTGAGAGAGTAATAAGGTGATTAAGATCTGTCTAAGGTGACTCTCTGAAGAACCTGCAGCTTTTACTGATGATCACTCACAGCACAACCAAGCGGCTCGGGTGATAAACTATTTAATTTCTGACACTTTTGCACTTTGACTTTACAGTTTAGTGTTCATAGTGTTTAAATACAATAAAAAAAAAATAACAATCCAGTTAATTACCCCCAAAGTAAATTAAACTGAGCATTATTGCCATCAAATGCATGCTTGTTAAAACACAGCTGTGAATTAAAAGTTAATAAAGTAAAAATGAATTGCAAATAATATATATTTTTTAATTATTATAAACTTGTTGGACAACATGTTTGATAAAAATACCCTTTATTTATTTCACTTACTCAAAGAAGTCACACTCGAGGATATTAGAAGATATTTAACAGGTTTTACTTGCAAGGACAGACTTTCACAACATACAGATGTACAGAAGTTACATGCATGGAGCCCAGTCATGTGAGGTTTGTTTTTATAAACTTATCAGCTTCCAGCTCATAGGCAGACTAGTGATGTTGGCCTTCCAGCTGCACATGCAGAATCAAATCGGCTCTCTCTGAGAGAGAAAATAACTCTCTGGTAACTCAAACACATGGTTCATGGGCAGTTAACATTCTCAGCCATAGTAGTTAAAAACACCATAAACTTTGACCAAAATTCTTTGACACATCATAAAAAAACAAACATGATTCTTCATTAGTCTGCTGCAAAACTCATAATCCTGAGACTGTAGGTTTGAGTGCAGGTTGGGTGAGAATGTGCATCCAGTTTAAAACAAATGCCAATGTGTTCATGCAAGTTTGCTCGCTGTGGCAAGAAGGGAGCAGCCAAAAGAAAAACATTACTCATTAAGTCACTCATACTTTGGTAACATATTTGAGTATATGAAACTACTGTACAGTAGTCCCTCGCTCCTTTTTGGTTCGTTTAACGCAGACTCGCTCCATCGCAGTTTTTCAAAATAAAATTGGACACGACACACACCTGGCTGATTGACGGATGAGCCGCACGATCGGCATGCGATTTTTATTTAAAATAAATCATTTAAAACTATTTAGCACCTGCTGCACCTTTTGTGCAGCACATACTGCAGGATAAACTTCCTCCTGCAGCTGATCAGCTGATCTCCGTGCAGAGTGGAGAAATGGGCGTGGCCTAGAGCGCTTGCAGGTTTCAAAGAGCAGAGGAGGCAGGGAGCTGAAATCATGACATTCTGTGCTCTTTTAGAGCATTTAGT
>NC_056515.1:34669326-34670745 GCF_014905685.2 Nematolebias whitei | reverse complement strand
CTTCAGGTAGATCCCCCGTGATAAACGAGGGACTACTGTAGTTACGTCAAATGTAAATACTCTTACTGGTTCTTTTAAAATACTATTGGCGTGTGTCGTTTCCATTCCTCATTCATGTGTTGTTGAACGTTATTCATGCCTGTTTTACCGTTTGTCAGGTCTGGCAGATATTATGAAGCGGCTGTTGACGAAGTATGACAATCTCTTTGAAGTTTCCTTTCCCTACTCAATGGGCTGGCACGGTAAGGAAAAGATCAAAATAAATAAATAAATAAAAATAAATTGTGCATGTGTGTTGGGATGGGAGGTGTGGGGTTCTGGGGGAAATGAGGACCGTGTGGTGTGGACATTAAAAATAAACACAAATTGGTTTTGGCATGAAACTGACTGAAGGCTGCTTGGGGTGTGTTTTTATTGGTGAAATTAGTAAGAAACAGATGGTGGAACAGAAATCTTCTGGGTGGATTAGAGAACTGGAGTGGAAGATTGCTGCTGCAAATAAAATGCCACTGCCCTATTAGGTCAGCCTTTAGCTAATTCACTCAGTAGCTTCGGAGCAACATGCTCATCTGTGACTGTAATCAATGTTGTGATGGAAACTCTTTTAATCCACTACTACACCGAATTAAATGAGCATAAGAGGATTGAGGGAAGAGGTGCTTTAACATTGTCACACCTTATTTAAGGTTTTTGTGACAGTTGCACCCCACTGGTTTTTAACATGAAAAAATCCCCTTCAGCTTTCAAGTCACTTCATGCTCTGCATCTTTTTCCCTTTTTTTTTTTTTTTTTTTACCCCACAAGCATTAGAATAAAATATCTTTACCCCCTTCTCAGGCCTGTCTTCTGCACTCTTTCCATTTTTTTTTTTTTACTCTTGATAAACTTTTTATTTTTATTCATTTATTGTGTCATTCATATTTTTTCCTCCCTTACAACTTATTTGAAAAATGATGTTACGTGTAGATCTTTCCACTTCTTCACGGTTCATTCACCTTCATAGTTTTGCAATGACACAAACATCATACGTGAATGTTTATATGCTTGTCAAATGACATGGAAATTTGTCTGAGTCGAGGTGCAGCGTGTGTTTTTGTGCAAGTCAGACAACTTGTTGCATTTCAATCATCTCAGGTGTAATAAATTATATGGGAACCTCTCATCTTTGATGTCACCCTCATACTTAGTGTATTACCACTTCAATGCACTCTCAGAAGGGCCCGAATATTTAATGCGTTAAGAAAGCTCTCTCTTATGTAAAGCAGGAGGTCTCGCACATAAAGGGCACTCATTCTGTGGCATAATTCCAGGCTTTTAGAGCAGATCAAGCAGCAGAGCAGACACCTGAAATGGCAATGCTCTTTTTGGATATTTGAAATTTCAGGCACTTTTATATTAACGTGTTATTATTTATTTATG
>NC_056515.1:34665457-34669226 GCF_014905685.2 Nematolebias whitei | reverse complement strand
ATATATATTTGTTTATTTATTTTCTTAGACCAACTTACCAATACCAATATTCTCCCCCCCCAGACCAACTTACACAGTCTACATAGCTTTCTCTGCTGTGGAATTTAAATACTACATTATTCTGCATGGTCTTTGTCAGTTTGGCCTGCTACCAAATGAAGATGCTGTCAATAATGTAAGACTTCAACTTGGATCATGTTTAATGTCAAATTTATTCATGACGTTTACTCTGTCTAACACAATGACAACACTCGAACAGTGCAAATTTGGAAATTTTCACAAACCTAAACTCAACGGCGCTCGTGATAATGTGCCGGCGCTGCAGGCATCCTTGTCACTGGGTTGTCATACAAAAACAGCACCTTATATATCGGCGAGTTATTTCGACGGGATGGCCGATGTCCGATATTCCACTTTATCACTAATATCGGCCGATTCCGATACCGTGCAGATAATATCGTGCATCTCTACAATCCATATAAAATATAGAGCCCAAGTACAGTTAGTTTAGTTTTACTTATGTTCTTTTAACAGTTCTACAAGTGAACTCCAATAGGTCAGATTTCTCAGCATGGTGACATGCATTTGAAAACTGTTTCAGTTGTCAGGAACAGAATTGCAAAGATATGACTTAACTGACAGTTTTATCCAAGTCTGAAGAGTTTTTCTGTCACATGCTTTATCAATGAGTGTAATGGTCCAATATAGTTTCCATAACTGCATGCAAACAATACAAAACCCAACGGTTCACACTGCATAGATAATATAAAAACAACATGCTTTTTATTGTTTTTATCTCATTGATGTTTTCAAAGCGAGGACTTACTGTTTTTTTAACAGTTATTGAAGACGGCATTATAATGGTCAACTGTATTCTGCTAATGACATGGTCCAGTGAACCATCTGTCTGGAGACTAAAAGGACAGTCTGTCAGAGGTGATGCTCTGTGTGCAGAGACACATGAAAAACTCACACAAGCACACTGGGTGCCATTAAACGCTGTTTAGGGTGGAGAGCCTTTACTTGGTGTGTGTGTCTTTTTGCACACAGCTCAGACAAATGGGTTCAATCCCTCGACAAACTGCGTGCACGTCTCAAAGCCCCATGCCCCTGTTGTGACATCATCTATGAATGTCATAATTGAGGGTCGGTAAATTGCCGCTTTTCCCTGCTCAGCGTCGCCCCATGTGTCAATACTGAGGTTCAAGGTGACGGAGTGGATCGATACTCAGAGACAGGAGCCATCCGCTGAATTTACAGCCCAGTAACAAGAGAGCCATGAAACAATGCTGCAGTAGCCTTCAGCAAGATGCTGAACGGGACGACCGCAGCGCTGCCGGACAGAATTTGTAAAACATGCACACCAGTGATGCTCTTAGGAATTTAGTGTAGTTGTTTGGGGGAGTGATTTTTGTTTGAGTTTTGCATCAGTCATAAATGCCTGTGCTTTTTTTATGAAGCATGAGTTTATTTTCTCAGATGTGCTTAACTTTTAACAAAAAAATAAAGGACAGTCAAAAAATGGCTATGTTATCTGCAGATCTGAAACAGTAGTGAAATAACGGAGTAAAAGGCATCTATTACACCTGTTGTTCAACATTGTTGTAATGCTTATGTAAAATGGAAATAGAAAAAATAGTGCATGAAATGAATCTGAATTCTAAATTTGTCTTGAATAGCCCAAGTGTTAAATGTATAGTTTTATAGTGGTACTTTTACTTTGTTGCATATAAACAAAAAAGTAAAACATAACTTAATGTGTTCATTTTGATCATAAAGACCAGGGGAGTCCAAAGTGTGGCCCGAGGGCCATTTGTAGCCCGTGGAGTGATTTTGTGCGGCCCACGATTGCTATTACAGGATGGTATAATTTTGACCCACAGGCTTAAGAGGTTGATGCAGATGTAGACCTTATTTAGATTTAATGGCAATACATTTTGAACTTTTAGGTTTAACAGCAAAACATATTAAAATACTCTTCTCAAAATGAGCGATATTAAATACAACACAAATATTTAGCTATAATTAATCCCTTTATCCTACACCAAACCTTCACTGACATAACAAAAAGTAGAATTTTAGATAATTCATAAAACAATTTTTTAGGGATGAACAACAATATCTGCATGGTATCGGTATCAGCCGATATTAGCGATAAAGTTAAATATCAGATATCGACCATCAAAATAATTCACTGATATAAAAGATGCTGTGCTTTATATATATATATATATATATATATATATATATAGTTTATGTTTTTAAGACTGTTCGAGTGTTGTCATTGTGTTAGAGTAATTGTCATCAATAAATTTGGAATTAAACAAACCAAGTTGGTGTTACATCATTTTCAATCCCCTTTTTAGCATCTGCATTTGGTAGCAGGCCAAATTGATAAAGACCATGCGGAATAATGTAGTATTTTAATTCCACAGCAGTTAAAGCTATGTAGTCTCAGTAAGTAGGGCTAGAAAAAAAAAAAAAAAAGGCAGTAATGGTATCGGATATCGGCCAAAAATCATATCGTGCATTCCTAGTTTTCAAATAAAATAATTTCAGCCTACTCCTGCTAAAGGTTTCTTCCTCATGAGGGTGTTTTTCCTTTCCACTGTTGCCTTCATGCTTGCTCAAGATCAGAGTTCTGCGATGGAGTTAAATTCAAAGCAGTTTGCTTCTCAGATAAATAGTGTTAAATTATTATTTTTTTTAAATATGAATATTTCTGTGCATTGCCCTTTGATTACTTCTGTTGTGACTTGGCGCTATATAAATAAACTGAATTGAATTTAATTGAATAATCGATACGTATAAATTGGACATTTTTCAAAGAATATAAAGTGGTATCATCGACATACAAGTTGATCAACTTTATCATTGTTCCTTCAAACCTTGCATGAATCTGTTTTAATGACTGCCAGCTGGACGGTTTTTCAGAACTTCAATAACCTTTTTGGGCCATCCATTGTCCAAATGGGTGAAGCTTCACCTCATTTTGTAAAGAAAAGTTACTAATTTTAGGCATTTGTCTCTGAAAATAAACATAAATGAACTTTTCAAGCACAATAAAACAAATAATAGACACCCCCCCCCCCCACACACACAAAAAAAAAAAAATCTAATAAATTATATATTTTTTAATAAATAAATAAGGCTAATATTTATGAGGCTGCCTACAAAATTTTAAAATACAATTTTTGCCTTTCTCCTAAATATTGTTCAAAATGGTCAGAGTTTAAAAATTAGGGGGAAACAACGCTTTTTAAACTTTTTTCTTCTTAAATTCAAAATTTTCTGAGCGGCTTCGGATTTTATCAGTCCATTAAATGGCCGATTTTCTGGCCTCCAAGTTCTTTCATCGCTACAGTTCTGGCCCACCTATGAAATCGCTTGGACACCCGTGATATAGACAGTTATGTCAACACACATTTATCTCATTTATAAAACTTAGACATTTGCGACCAGTAACAATAGTGTGCCACAGACTTCTGTCAAGTTAAACAAAGTTTTGTTTATGTTTGTACACACGTGTACATATGTGCATTTAAAACTTGTGCTGGCTACAGTATCCAGCAGACATTGATGTCAGACAGATAATAACTGAGCTGTGAAGGTGACGATGCCTGACATGCGTGTGCGTTTGTGTTTCAGGAGATGGATTAGCTTCATTTCCAGCATAACTCATGTGATGTGAGTGAGTGAGAGTCTGAACACTTGGAACGAAAGCAGCAGGACAGAGTCTAAGTGATGTGTGTGTGTGTCTGCTTAACCA
>NC_056515.1:34661263-34665357 GCF_014905685.2 Nematolebias whitei | reverse complement strand
ACCTACTGTGTTTAAAAGGTAAAAACACTTGGCTTTACAATAACTAGAAAAGAACAAAAGAAAAAAATAGTCATTTTGAGTGCTGTTGTGTGTTTTTGTAATAATTTCTAATTCTTTATAGTCTTTCTTCATGAATAGAAATGAAGCAAGTTGTTTGTCAAATGATGCAAAGTACTCTGTGTCCAAAGTGTTTTAACAAAGTCTTGGCAAAAAAAAAAAAAAAAAAGATTTTAGATTGGTGAATTTAACCAACAATTGAAAATCTAAACAATCTTATGATGGTACATGTTTTAAAACGTGCTAGTAATGGTTCCCCACAGCATAAGGAAACTATTTAAACCCATTTCCCCAATAAAAATAAAACTTAAAACTCCGAGTTAAGTCTTGATTGTTTAGTCAGTAATCTTGTCACACTCAATGACATTAAACCACCAATTTAGGCTCCCAAGTAAAGATATTCATATTTTTTTCCACAACAAAACTATTTAAAATGAACAATAATTAGTGTTTAAACTTGGCTTTTTTTCCAGTTAAAGTGATTATAGAAAACCTTCAGCAAATTAAAAAGGCCAAAAAATAGTTAAATCCCTTCCAAGTCACCTTCTTTGAAATCAATGAGTTGCCATTTTGAACCACATACATCTATATTGTGTTTAACAGTTTAGACTTCTTCATATTGCAAGAAAACTCTTTGTTGTTGGGTTCATATGTGAAAGGTGCATCCCTACTTTAAGAACTTAAAAATTAGCTCAACACAAAAATGATGATTTTAAATCTACTTTCAACACAATTCACTGTTATGCTTATAAAACGATTAACACCATGAAATGGAATAATCAAAGATAATAGAAGTGCATGCAACATGGTAACATTTGGAAATCCTAAAGTATCATTTCCTCTAGAAACTCGAGAACAGCTGGCCAAATTTGAACCCCCAAGATAATTTAAATGTAAAATATTGTGTCTCTACTAATTTTTCTTAAAAGAAAACTGATCATCATTTAGTGTAGACTTTTCTTGCCGGCTGGCTACATTTGAAGCATTCTGTCATTATTGATTCTGATGTGGAAAAAGTAACAGAGACAGGCCAAACTCTTGTTGATGAACCTGCAACCAACAAAATATATCAGGTATTTGACTCGAGTTAATGTATCAGCTGAAAGTGGCTCGGATAAAGTTTTTAAATGTCGACTCATTTTGGTAACGGAGTTCGACACCCCTGCTCTAGAGTCATTGATCTGCTCAGTTCTGAATAGCAGCCAGTGAGCAGAGAGAAAGTACAAGTGTGTGTGTGTAGGTAAGTGTGTCTTGTTTCAGTCCCTCTGAGTCCAAAACAAGGCAAACATATAATAATAACATCTTCAGAATGTATCTCCCCATCTTTCTCCCTTGAGCCAAACAGCCCACACTGCACAAACGTCCTCCACACATCCCCACCTCCTCCTCCTCCTCCCGGCGGTGCGAGGAGCGTCCGGGTGTGAAATGTAAAAGGGAGAATGCTGTCGTTCAAACTGTCCCAACCACCAGTATCGCCCTCCCTTGTGCTCGTGGTTTCTCCTGGCGACTCTTACTCCTCCTCTGTCACAGTCTTTCTGTCGCACACTCCTTGTCCCCCATCCCCATCCCACCCCCCCCTCTCTCAGGTGGGCTCGGCGCTGCAGGTTGCAGGTGCGCGGGACCCCTCAGCCAATGAAAAATGAGTGCCTTTTCACGCCTTGACTTTGATGAACTTCACTGTACGTCAGCCTATCACTCTTCTCCATTTGGCTTCCCCTGTAAAAACTGCACACACACACAACCCAACACCCCCCCCCCACACCCACACCCACCCTACCCCGCCCCCACTGAGAAGTGGCGAACGCTCTGGACCAAATATTTGTCTTGTTGAAGGAAGATGCTTCGCTCGGGTAAATACACGGTCAAGGAGCCTTTTTGTTTGTGTGCAGGTGTTCACATAATACCCAGAAAGTGGTGAACATATTTGTAAAAACCACGGGTGGAAGTAACGAATTACAAAAACTCATGTTACAGTAATCAAGTAGATATTTTTGGGTACTTGTACTTTTAGAAGTATTTCTTTCAAGTGTGTAATTTTTACTCATACTTGTACAATTTAGACCATGTAATCCACGTCACTACTTTTAAAACCAGAAGTCACTACGGAGTACGGCCGCAATTTGAATTAACATTCAAACAGTTCGTCTGCATCTTTGTACCAGTAAGGCTCTCAGATCATAAACGTGCCATTTACCTATGATGTAAGCAAAGGACAACTCCGGAAAGTAGAGAGTCATTTATGGACAGAAGAGATGGAGAAAAAGCCACAATGGAGACAGAGGACAACACAAGGTAAAGGATGAGGACGAGTGCCCGTGGTCATACTTGGAGGAATTTTTCATGTAGAGAGTGAGAACAGGAGACAGCGTCCAGATGCAAACTTTGTTTGATCTCTACGGTGATAGTTTACAAGACTTCAGCATCTAATCTCAAAATCGTATTGCGGTATGCAAGGTTTCACAACTACCTGCACGCTATAGTTGTTTTTTTTGTTTGTATGTGTGGGTTATTAGTTTGGCTAAGTATGCAAAGATCTTAGATATTGTCACTGCCATCCGTTTGACTGGTCCTAAAATAAGACGGAGCTTCTGAGCGTCTGAGAAATGAGCTTTGAATGTAACTATTATATACAGTAAATCAAACTGAATGACTTCTATTAACACAGTAAAACATCAATCAGTTAAAAAGTAATTAATGCTCAGTAGATTTTGAGAAGAGTACTTGCTACTTTTACTTAAGTATTTTTATAACACCAGTACTTTTACTTGTAATCGAGTACAATTTCAGCAGTGCAACAGTACTTGTACTTGAGTACAAATTCTCAGTACTCTTTCCACAAAACTATAACAAAACAACTTAATTCAACTTTACTGAAAACTGAAGAGTTTGCAGATGATGAATAATGTGATAATTCACATCCTAGTGAGTTTGATGCCCTCTTTTTAATGACGCAACTGTGCAATTTAAAAATGGGATTGTTGCGTCGCAAAAATATTCTTGCTTCCGAATGTGATGTTTTATACTCGAAGTGTAAAAACATGCATGCACCTTTTCTCTTATCTGCATAAAACACTCTTAATGTAAGTGTGTGCCGATCGTACAAACCTCGTGTGTCTGAAAACCACTGTGTGAACAGCCAAAGGAGTCAGGGGGCTAATCCCTCCCAGTTGGTCCCTAATCCGGTTCTAATCCCTTTAAAACTCTCCATCAACCTCCAAGGACCTTAACGGGGTTAATTCTTAACCAATCAAACAGCAGGAAAAAACAACCTTGTAATCAATCACACAAAATTTGAGTGTTAAGACTTTTTTTAAAAAGTGAAATAAGATTACCGGCACTTGTTATGTGAGATTATGTAGATGGGTTCTCACAGCAGGTTGATGGTGAATCTTTCCTCTGTTTATATTATTGTTCTACATTTCCCCTCATCTACCACCTGTGTCTTTGAAATGAAATGACAAGGTGTGTGGGTGGAACAAATTTAAAACAAATACTTTCATTTGCCGTGCACACCGTTTTCAAATCCTTCAGAGGATGCACATTTTCATCAGAGCTCATATCCCAGTAGAGTTGAAGGCTGAATGATAATCCAAACATTCATTAGCAGACTCGTAATGCTCGTTTAAATCTAAGAAAGCAGCAGATTAAAAATGACTTCTGTGAGTATGCGTTATTTTCATTTATGCTTGCAGTAAACGCTCGCACAAAGAACATTTGTTCCAGATGTTTGTAGCATGTTTTAACCAAAGCAGCACTGGTTTAAACAGTCTGTTAATGCAGCGTGCAATGCAACAGCAAGGCTTTAATGTTCTAAACAAAACACTGTGTGTGTGTGTGCACAATTTTCTGACACTTATTATGAAACACATAAACAATGTAGCCACTTTCATTCCAAATACACACTATCTTTAATCCTCTTGTGCTCCTCAGCTCCCTTCCTCCGCTTCCCAAACAGACAAATGCATTACACAAATGAAAAACAAACGGGAGGCTAGAGGAGAGGCAAGGTGTGTGTGTGTGTGTGTGTGTGTGTGTGT
>NC_056515.1:34658922-34661163 GCF_014905685.2 Nematolebias whitei | reverse complement strand
TGTGTGTGTGTGTGTGTGTGTGTGTGTGTGTGTGTGTGTGTGTGTGTGTACACGTGTTGGGAGGATGGGGGGTGGGGGTGAGATTTTATTTAAGTGTTCTTGTAAGCCATCTAAGATATTAATGTTGCAAAGCTACTTATCAATATTTAAGAACATAAAAGGAGTTTGAGGGCGGTGTGTGTGTGTGTGTGTGTGTGTGTGTGTGTGTGTGTAGAGAGAGAGAGAGAGAGAGATAAAGGGGCAAACCAGGAGGGACGTGCACTCTTGAGGTGTGTGTTGTGTGTGTTTGCCATGCCCATAGAGCAACAATCAGAGACAAGATGAGGTCTCTCTGGCAGTTAGAGAAGAGGAATTGTTCGGTCTCCATCCCACTAAAAGCTTTCCCACTCAAAATGTGCACGCACAAACACACACACACACACACAACTCAGTATATGAGCTGTGATGATGAGGATGGTAAATACAACTGCTAATGCACCATAACCACAACATCCTTATTTTATGTTGTGGTTAAAATGTGGTTATTTACGTTTAAGTTTGTTATAAATGTACATGTAAACCTATATGTGCACGTTGTGCACAACTGTCGTGTGCAGTCCGACTGTACTGCTTGGATTCAGACACTTTTTACTCATTTGGAAAACACTTGACATTTTTTTTTGGCCAACGTTTAAAGAAAAGATCGACAAAAAGCCTTAATACATTTTGAATTTGCTCATTTGTTTTAACAGAATTAAAACTTTAAAGCTGAGGCCTTTTGGACCCAATGGCAGCACGGGGGTTTATCACAATTAGGATTCATATAAAATATTAAGTTTGTTCTATAGTACAGTTCTATGTCCTAATGTGCACAGAATTCTGTTCATTTTTGAGCATGTTTAAATATTAAATTTGCAAGTTTAACAAGTGATGAGTGGAACAATGACTCATAGTACACTTGCATCACTCATATTATGGGAATTCCACCTGTAGGTACTATAGGTAAAACCAAGGCTGCTACTGATTATGCCTTTATGAAGACCCCTCCTCCTTTTACAGGGCAAACGAGTGGCAATAATGGGTTCAAGATGGATTAAAGGTCCAGTGGGAGCAGTAATTTGTACGGTTGAGTGAAGAAAACTGCAAATGTTTTGTAAAACTACTAAGACACAAGACAGATTTGTCCCAGCGTGTATGGCAAAACAAGATTTCATCTGTATTAAAATTCCAGAGGTGGACAATCAGGATCAACATGCACACAATCTTTCTCTTTCAGCTCGTTTTCTTGTGTTTTACCTCCTTTGTTCCATGCCAAAACGATGTGAATCATAAATGAGATTTAACAGATACAAACACTGCTTCTACACCATCAGTTTTCATATTCAAAATGATTTTAAAAAGTCCTCAAACGAGAGATTTTGTGATAATACTTTAAGAGGTGGAGTATGAGCAGCATACTGCCGATGTCTGTAGCTATCTGGCACACACAGACAAACACTCCCACACACTGACCTCTGGACAGTGTTTTGTCTTCCTGTGTCTTTTCATGTCATTTCTAGTGTTACACATCCAAAACACTTTCTGAACACAAACCACTAAATGATGGCTGCAGGGTGGAAGAGATGTGTGTGCACTCAGGTTGGTTTGAGAGCGCAGAGAAAACAAAAGGAGCAAGATTTTGTGTCTGTGTGCGAAGACCTCAGGCAGGGGGAGATGGATGGACGCTCTGACCTCCCTACAGGGGTACAGGTACGCTTATTTACACACAGCACCCTTAGGTGTGCATCTGTGTGTTTGCTCACATGTGGGTGGGTGTGTTACAAACTTCATAAGTGGACATTTTTTACAGTTTACTTAAAAAAAATAAAAAATAATAAATAAAGACAAATATGACGATTTCCAAGAAATTAAAATGCAGAACGCATTTGATTTATTTTGATTGGATGCTTCATTTTAAAAGATTTTGGCTCTCACATAATATTTCTTCATTAGGGTACATTAAATATATATACATTTATATATATACAGTAGTCCCTCGATACGTTGTGATTCGACTTCGCGGACTCGCTCTTTTGCGGTTTTTCGAAGTAAGACTGGACATGATACACAATTGGCTGATTGATGGATGAGTCACACGATTGGCATGGATTTTTACATTTTAAAATAAATTATTTAAAATTATTTCGCACCTGCTGCACCCGTGTGCAGCCCACGTGTGCAGGGAGAAGCTCGATCCAGCAGCATGTCAGGATCTCAGCTCTG
>NC_056515.1:34642370-34658822 GCF_014905685.2 Nematolebias whitei | reverse complement strand
ATAAAATTCTATTACTTTTTGAACAATTGCACAAAAACACTCCACACTACTATTGACATAGAATAAAAGGAATCGTCAAAACTAAAATTCTGGGTGAATTTGAGGAAATAATCCCAGTTTGTTGTATAAATAATGCTTTTTTTTTTTATTTTTATTTTTTAATCAAAGTGAGGTGTTGAAAATGTTTGCTCAGAATTCAACAATTTTTAGTCAGGTCATCTGTACAGTCTTTTTTTTGTGCTGAAACGTTTCATCTTCCATCCAGAAGGCTTCATCAGTCAAGGAAACACAAAACTGATTCCTCCCTCAAACAGCTTACTCCAAAGTGGAAAAAAACAGTTTTGTTGGTGCTAAGATTGTGTCTTTGGCACGCCCCCTCCTCCGGTGCTGGCCCTCATCGACAATCATGTCAAACTAGTTCAAAACCATCAAAGTCTATTAATAATTCAAACGTTTCAGCACAAAAAAAAAGGAGCAAAAAAAAAAAGAGACTGTCCAGATGACCTGACTGAAAATTGTTGGATTGTATACCTGGATTACTGAGCATGGACTTTGTTGGTTTGCTCAGAATCTAAAATCAGTGCAACACATGTATAAGTTTTTTTGTACAAACATGTCTAGCCTGACCTCAGCCCCATTTTTTCCTAAACTTGCCTTTTCATCCTGCCTCTTGAGGCTGGTTGGGAGTGAATTATATTTGGGTTGCAGAATAATAAAAATTGTTTTAGAGAGATGATCAATAATTATGTGTCAGTGTATAATTTGCAGCTTTTACGACCATCCAAACTGGATCTATGAGTCTGAACATAGCTTGTGATTAACCCAGTTGTTCTTGATTAACATTTGTTGTTTGAACATTTTATTTAGTTTGAATATTTCCTTTTTATTACACAATATATATTGTTTTACTGCTTGTGATCCATTACGTTCTGTTTGTTTTGAACAGCGCAAAGTGTTATATGGATTATCAACATACGTCTCTGTGGAATCTCATTCTTTTCCCTTTTGCATCAACGACTGAACGTATTTGTGTGAATTTAACTTAAGCCCTTAAAATACCATTCAGCTCAGCGGCAGCCTTGCTCGAGATTTAAAGTATGCTTGAATAACAACCTTGTCTGTTTTTACGCTGTATGGGAGAGAATTCCTGCTCCACAGCCACATCACATTGATTTGCCTCTAGAAGGTGAATAAATTGTGCATGTGTTTTATGGAAACAAAAATCCATGCTGCCGTTTACAGTGTTTGCTGCTTCTGTAAATCAGAAGGTGATCAATGTGTGTATTGACTGATCCATTGCCTGGGTGTGAGTATATACTACTTGTATGCAGAAGCGAGCACTCAAGTGATTGTGAATAGGAACGTTACAAGTATATATATATATATTCCGCTTTGTTTTCTATTTGGGTATAATCCTCCAGGCGTTTGTGTTAAATCTGCTCAAAAAGGCATGTGGTGTTATTCTCCTATTTGTGTGGTTTGTATAAATGTGTCTTTCCAGCCCTGCAGCGGGGTCATTTCTGTATTGACAAGCTGCTTGTCCCCGTCATACAGAGAACATGAGTAGAAAGGCCACTCTCATTTAGCATTGTAAAGCAACCACTGTGTCATAATGACCTCTAGCCATTTATAAATCATACTTTAACATGAGGGAGATGGACCTATAACCGCTGACTGATTGCAGAATTGATCAGGATTACTCATTCATGAATCAGACTAGATGTTTTTTTTCTTTTCTTTCAGCATGCTGAGTACATTCTCACGGCAGTTTTAAAAGGCGAGACGTTCGCAAGGGAAATAAACAGTGCTTACGACACGGCAAAACTTGTGGTATTTATATTTTGTCCAATTTTTGTCTTTTTGTTTTTATCAGTTCATCCAATACAAGTACCTAATCTTCAGTATATCCTTTTTTTTTATCTGTCCTCTTTCTCTCTCTTTTACTCCAAGTTCATCTTCCCTCTCCTCATTTCAATCAACCACCTCATATTAATCTGCATAGGAACAATCAGCAGCTCATGTTTACTGATTCGCTCAATCAGGTATCAGTTATCCCCAGGGGCTCAAGATACCCCGTCGGGAGCCGTTGAGTGTGTGTTGCAGACAAAAAAGGGGAACATCCCTGGGAGAACCGAGCAGAACGTGTTGATCGATCCTCAGCAATTACAAGCCAATCGAAATGTGATTTATTTCCCCAGAAATTATTTCACTATGAACAGAACTGGCCAGTTGATGGGAGGGTTTGTGTGTATGTGTGTGTGTGTGTGCATTTCAAGGGAGATATGCTGTCAATAAGCTACCATTAACTCTTTTATTCTTCTTCTCTTTGTCTTCCTGTATCTCCATTTCCTCTTTATTTTATTTTTAATTCCCTTCTTCTCACTGCGACTTTTCTTCACGCATTTCCTCGTTTCTAGTCCAGCACTAACTTTTCTATTTCTCCTCCTATTCCACTACATCTCTTCCAGTTTCCTTTACTTTCTTAATATTTTCATGTTTTTTTTTTTTTTACTCTACATCAGTTTCTTTCTTTAGAGAATCTTCATATCTACCAGTTTTTATACGCTCTGTCCCATTCCCTCCTCCTGGCCTCCCACTCCTCCTGACCACTCCCCAGTGAGGCTATCATTCTGAGGCCTTGTCAATACAATCAGTCAACCAAACAAAAAGACCAACTGACCAATTGAGATATTTTCACTCCTAATCCCCCTTTCTCCCCTCCCTACCCTCCCCCTTTCGGTCGTTTTCACCACCGCCCTCCTCTTCTCCTCTTCTCTTGTTGTCCCTTTTTGTTGCACTTAATTAAGTCACCAAGTGGCTGTCAGGAATAATTTTTTGCCGCAGCGTAAGGCTGGGGGCCGCGGCGGACTTGACATTTGATAATATTGCGTCTCCACGTTGATTGAAATTGATTTTACGGGGGAGAGAGGCCCCCTGCTTGCCACCATTGTGATTGTTTGACAACTCTCAGCCAATCAGCCCCAAGGACAGCCCATGGACCCCCATTTTCCTTTCCTCCACATCTTTGGTGTGGCAACTCATATTCCAACGAGTGATGGCTGGCCGCCTGCTCGTGTGTGTGCGTGTGTCAGGATACCAAGGGTCAGACATGAAGTACCATCGCAGGGTCACACAACTGGCAGTCACAGATCCTATAAATCAGCTAAGCAGTGCAGAAATGTACATGCATACTTGTTTCCATTGTTGTTTTTGGAACTTGTGTACTTTTAACAAAGTAAAACACAGAAATTTTATTTTGGACTGCTTTTCTTTAGCGACTCAGGCTTCTTTCCCCCCTTGCAAGCTAATAGATGGTATAATGTTAAATGCAAATGGCTGCTTTAATTGTTGCCTTGTTAGTGCAGAGTGGGGGCATTAACTAAAGAACATCATGATGAAATGCCACTCAAAAACAAGCTGCAGTCACAATCAATCTTGGTAATTAATGAGGAACTGGAACACCTTCACCAGTGTTTCCATAATGTTTACAATCAAACTCTTCAGTGTTTCCACTTCTCTTCGCTCAGACAAGAGCCTCAGACTGGAGCTTCTCATGTCCCGTTTTGGTTCAGAGTATTTTTTTTCTGCTGTTCTTTTCTTCTTTTAGTCGTAGTCCCAGGGCAACACTTAATTGATGCTTTTGCTGTTTTTAAAAGATAAATCAATTTGGAGCACTTTTCCTAAAGAGCACAGGCAGAGCAGTGATTGAAATTATTTGCAAGAGTGGTTTTAATTAGTTTTGACAAAATTTAAAATGATGTTTGACAAATTATTTAGTGTTCAATTATATTTATATAAAGAAGTGTCCCTTTTTACTATTTATCTGTTGGACACTTTTTCTTATTTGAGGTTTTGTAACTTTAATGAAAACTGCTAAACACAGAACAGCATCATCCAACTTCATCAAGCAACATTATTAACTTTTTTAATGTAATATGTTCTATCTTTTTTTTAGAAGCAGTGCTTTTGTAATGCTGTTGTAACATTTGTAATAAAGCAAGGAAACAGTAATTACATTGAACCTGAATAGTGAGGTTTTGTTCGTCTCCATACATAATAAATGTAGAGTTACCAATCAGCCTATGCATGTTTTTGGTATGTGGGAGGAAACCGGAGTACCCGGAGAAAACCCACGCATGCACGGAGAGAACATGCCAACTCCACCCAGAATGCCCCCCTAGCCGGGATTCAGACCAGCGACATTCTCGCTAATAAGCGGCAGCTCTACCAACTGCGCCACCATGCCGCCCGCAATTTGCATGTTAATATTTTTAAAATTCATAACTTTTCTTTTACCATTATATGGTATGTTATAAGGAATATCACAGATTCCTCCATTTATCTTATCTGAACTTCTCCCATGTGTGAGTTTAATGTCCAGCAACACATCTCTTGAACTTTTCCTCAGCTGTAGTGTTTCTGAGGTCAATTTGATCTTCTGCTGTTAAATATTTTACTGTATTTATTAATCTACACGCAGCACACAGTCAAGACAATAAACAGGAACATGCAAATTTATAGTAGAATAAATTCATGGACTTAAAAACAAAAACAAAATAGAAACTGTTTATTTTTTATGATGCAGTCTATTTTTCCATCTAGCTGGTTTCTAGTATTTCATGAAGTGTAAACTGGATTGTATGGTGAGTTGATAATAAACAAACAAACAAAAAAAAAAACTTCATAAAACAAAGACTTAGCTTGCAATTCTAAATGTGGAGGTAAGAAATCCTGAAATGTAGTTTGACAGTTAAAAACATTACTTGAGTAAAATGGTGCAATTAAAGCTTTAATTTAATTATTTGTTCAAGATTATTTTTTTTTAAGTTTATTGTAATTAATCAGATGCATATTTTTCTTTGTTAACACATATTTAATTAATGTTTTAAAAGTTTCCACAATTATTATTTTTTTTTATTAATTTTATCATGGTGCTTAAATTGTTTAGATTTGTTTCAAAACAACAGTAATCACAAACATATCTGGTTTCTGACGCTTTAGTCATTTTGATAATGTGATTGAATAGAACTGTACACAAACATATTTAAAGAGCTCATTTAAAGAGCAATTTCAGAGTTGGATGTTGGATAATGATGTATTTTAGAATATATTCATCTCCATATTAAATACATGGGCATGCACACATACATAAGCACCCCCCCCCCCACACACACACACACACACACACACACACACCAGGGTTGACAGAACTGGGCAATGAGCTGTCAGAACAGTTTCTCTGCATCACACAGGTCATTGCCTGATCTCTGTCTGTCTCTTTCAAAATGTCTTTGCATCTACTTTCTTTCCTCTCTGTCTCCTCCTCTCACTCACCCCTCCCGTCTCTCCCCATTGTCTCATTAAACACAAAATACAATTAAGGTGTGCATATCAGTGGCAGAGCCTCGCTATTAGCACCTCAACCTAAATGGCACCTGGCAGAGGAGTGGATCCGAGCTTCCTCCTGAGAGTCCAACAATTAGAGGCCTCACACAAACAATCACCATCACAGTGCATCAACACCCAACTAACTTGATACGGCACAATATAAACACATCTGTAGCATTTTGCTGAGCTGACCCTACACACTCTGTTTACCTACATAACTGCTTTATTTTTTTTAACAATACGTTTGTGTTTTTATGACAGACTGATATTAGGAGCTAGAAATTATCATGTTATATACAGGTGCTGGTCATAAAATTAGAATATCATGAAAAAAAGTTTATTTCAGAAATTCCATTCAAAAAGTGAAACTTGTTATATTCATTTGTTACACACAGACTGTCATGTTTAAAATGTTTATTCATTTTAATGTTGACGACTATAACTGACAACTAATGAAAACCCCAAATTCAGTATCTCAGAAAACTAGAATATTGTGAAAAGGTTCAGTATTGAAGACACCTGGTGCCACAGTCTAATCAGCTACTTAACTCAAAACACTTCCAAAGGCCTTTAAATGATCTCTCAGTCTGGTTCTGTAGGCTACACAATCATGTGGAAGACTGCTGACTTGACAGTTGTCCAAAATACAACCATTGACACCTTACACAAGCAGGGCAAGACCTTTGGAAAAGGTCATTGCTAAAGAGGCTGGCTGTTCACAGAGCTCTGTGTCCAAGGACATTAATAGAGAGGCGAAGGGAAGGAAACAATGTGGTAGAAAAAGCACCAAGCAATACTGCACCCTGGAGTGAATTGTGAAACAAAACCCATTCCAAAATGTGGGGGAGATTCACAGCAAGTGGACTGCAGCTGGAGTCAGTGCGACAAGAACCACCACACACAGACGTATGCAAGTCAAATATTTCAGCTGTCACATTCCTTGTGTCAAGCCACACTAACAGAGGAGGAGGCCTCAGATTTCCACTTTCAAAAACATACAATGCAACTTTAAGACCGATTCCCAGCCAGTTTTCATACCTGATGAGAACAGAGGGGCCCCATCTGTGAATTAGAGTAACAAAGACCTTAAGAAACCCCTACTGTTAAGAACAAAGCCCATGCTCAATAATCCTACTGTTAAGGTGTTAGAGGTGTGAATTGTCAATCTACATATGTATGTGTATCTTATCTCACTCAGCCTTATAACCTGAACCCTCTCTGCTCTTTGAATTAAGAACGCTCCTCAGATGAGGAGTGAAACGTCTTCTGTTACAGATAAAGTCCAGTTGTTTTTGTGTTGAACATTTTTTTTAATTAGTCAAGCCATTCTTGAACAAGAGATGGCATTAGAAGTATCTCACCTGGGCTAAAAACAAAAAAAGGAATGGACTGCTGCTGAGTGGTCAAATGTATGTTCTCTGATTAAAGCAAATTTTGCATTTCCTTTGGAAATCAAGGTCCCAGAGTCTGGAGGAAGAGAGGAGAGCCACAGAATCTATGTTGCTTAAGGTCCAGTGTCAAGTTTCCACAGTCAGTGATGGTCTGGGAGACCATGTCATCTGCTGGTGTTGGTGCACTGCATTTTCTGAGGTCCAAGGTCAACGCAGCGTCTACCAGGAAGTTTTAGAGCACTTCATGCTTCCTGCTTCTGACCAACTTTATGGAAATGCAGATTTTGTTTTCCAACAGGACTTGGCACCTGCACATAGTGCCAAAGCTACCAGTATCTGGTTTAAGGACCATGGTATCCCTGTTCATAATTAGCCAGCAAACTCACCGACTTTAACCCCATAGAAAATTTATGGGGTATTGTGAAATGGAAGATGCGATATGCCAGACCCAACAATTCAGAAGAGCTGAAGGTCACTATCAGAACAACCTGGGCTCTCATAACACCTGAGCAGCGCCACAGACTGATAGACTCCATGCCACGTCACATTGCTGCAGTAATCCAGGCAAAAGGAGCCCCAAATATTGAGTGCTGTACATGCTCAAACTTTTCATGTTCATACTTTTCAGGTGGCCAACATTTCTAAAAATCTTTTTCTTAATTGGTCTTAATATTAAAATTTTCTGAGATACTGAATTTGGGGTTTTCATTAGTGTCAGTTATAATCATCAACATTAAAAGAAATAAACTTTTGAAATATACCAGTCTGTGTGTAAAGAATGAATATACATTTCACTTTTTGAATGGAATTACTGAAATAAATATTTTCATGATATTCTAATTTTATTACCAGCACCTGTACACGTTGCAATGTCAGCGAATAATATCCTATCTGTAGCTAAAAAAGAAAAGTACATGTCAATCCAAAATATTTTGGTCTACAGATCATCGACATGCAGACATAAAACACAAAGTTATGATACATGATGCTTGTCCAGCTCCGTTTTATTTATTTATTTATTTTTTATTTATTTATTTATTCATACTTGCCTGAGTTCAGTCCTTATAAATGCAATTATTAAAGCCACAATTGAAAGTTGGTATTAAATAGCAACATAAAGGATACCATAAAGTGAAGAATTAAAGGTTCAGTGTTAATGTCACCTTCAAACTAAGATCAGCTCATGATGAAAAATGACAAAATAATGTTTATGTTGGTCATTATGTGCAATCTCATGCAAAACTGCAAGATCTCACTGACTCAGTTATCACTTAAGAGTATGTGTTAAGGATGACTCTCAGCTACTACCACAACAAACTTTAGTCCAATGCATGTAAATGTAATGAATATCCTGATGCATGCTCAATAATCCAGGTAGAAAAATCCAAAAATGTTCAATCTGGTCCTCTGGACATTCAAAAAAACAAAACACAAAACAAAGCAAAAAAAATGTAGATACGTTTCGTCTTTCATCCGAAAGACTTCCTCAGTCTGAGGTGCTGTATTCAGCTCAGTCTCTTAAATAGCACGTGGTCCAGAGGACCAGATTGCACTTTTTTGGATAAATGTAATGACGTTTCATCAATTTGTGTGTTGAATAAAAATTGATTAGCTATGGTGGCCATTATGAAATGGATTGACTCCAAAAGTTATTCCTTTTATAGATGTACAGCCAGCGATACTTTCTGTAGGATTCAATAATATCTGTCCACTGAAATATTTTGCTAACATGACAAACAAACGAGCACACACGCACAGACGCATACAAATACAGACTGGCAAAAAAAACAACATTATTAGCAGGTGATAAAAACTGTTCACCATATTTTAATTATTTTCTAAATAAACAAAAACACATAAAAGTAATATACTAAAAAGAAATTATGACAATGTTTTTCTGTTAGTTGCTGTAATTCATACACACACACACACACACACACACACACACACACACACATAACCCTCCTCGACAGAGCAGCGGTAAATATCTAAGATCTAAATCCTCTTCACAACATTGTCTAATTACTCCCAACAACATGGAGGCTGATTAACTTGTAATTGCTGCTCTGAACGCTGCCTGTCCCTCTCTGCTCGTTAGAGTTATTACTGACTATAATTACCGCTAATGTGCCGAGTTAACGCACACTTCTTAGAAATCCTCACAAGAGCGCAAACATTTATGCAGCGGGAGGCTTCTGCGTAAACACCTGAACACACACAATCTCACAAACCCTTGGACAATACTTAGTTTCTTGGAAACTGTGACTGCACAACGAAGCATTAACAGGGAAATTTAGGCAACCAAATTCATTTTCACCATGTTGTTCCATTTCACCAAAACCATTCACAGCAGCCAAACAGCGTAATGGTCTCCATATGAGTCTCACTGGTATTCTTTAAATGTCATCTGATAAAATATTTTTTTTTTACAAAATAATTATTTCCATGGCTTGATTCTGTCAATGATGCCTTTTTTAATGTTTTAAACCTATTGTTGAATTGTATGAACATTTAAAGAATACTTACATTTACTTTTGGCATCACATGACACGCTGAAGCTTAAATAATGACATCAAGTAAACTAATAGATTAAATTGCTCAAGTATAATTTTTTTTTATTTTTTTTATTCTATCTCACCAGATCAAAATAACAATAAATGTACCAACAAAATCTTACATTTCTTGTTTTGAAACAGTCCAACAAATAAATCTCCAGTAAGGAAATGATTATAAAGATGTATTTTTAATGTTTTAAGTATATCTTGTCATCACAGAGATCATATGCCAAATTGTTTTGATATCCTGCAGGAAATCGGATAAGTAGCGACATATGTTTTGCATTTCCATAAAAGCAACATTTGGGGAATTAACTGAGCAAAACCCTTACAGAGAATTTACAGACGCTCGTCTGTTTGTTTCCTCGCTGAGTTCCCATGAACAAGGCTTTGTTAGTTTGTGCTGTAACAAGAAGGTGATTTCTGGCTGGAACTGACTTTTTCTGAACACAAACTCCGGCTATTAATTTAGCTTGATGGGAAACAACCGTGAACTGGAATCTGAAATCATATTGCCACTCCAGTCTGAATTTCTTTGCCTGCGCTGTAACACAAAAAAGGCATCTTTCTTCACTCCTCTTGTGTGCAAAACAGCTTTTGCTTGCATTTAAATCCAGCTTAATCATAATTCTCCAACTAAACTTGCTAGAGAGAAAGCTACGAGCACAAAGCTCCTTTAAAGTTCATAATCACTTTCTCCTTTAGCCAGAGATAATGGGACTATTCGAGAGAGATTTAGCCTACAGCTGTCTTCCTCTCCCCTGCCCTACCTCACTTGTCTCTTCGTATTCACCCCCGCACCCACCACCCCGCAAACACACTATCTCTCTTTCTTCGGACCATTAGAGATATTGCCGGGCCGCAGACCTCTGTGTTAAGTCACTTAATCAAAAGCAATGGGTTGAAAATCTTGTTTGGCCTCTTATGTCTGATTCATTCCTGCAGACAGGAGCAACGGAGAGACAGAAGGAAGGCCGGGGGAAATAAATGAAGAGCGAGACAGATACAATAAGAGCGAGAAAGGAAGTGAGGAAGTGAGCTCCGAGAGTAAAGAGAGATGGTGAGGGAAATGTGTAAAAAGATGGCCCTATGTGTTATCAGCTAAGCAGCAGCTGAAAGCCCTCTGGGTAATGAGGAGGCCACTGTTTCTCTAACCACTTCTGACTACTGTACACCCCCCCCCCCACACACACACACACACATGCACACACACACTAAAGTCCTACTTCTTTCTTATATTTCATTATTTATATATATATAAAAAAACAAAACTATCTCAACAAAAGTGATTTTCTCACACTCAAAGTCTATCTGAGGCCCTCCAACCTTTTCCGAACAATACAACAGCAAACGTGTCAAACATGTAAAGAACAATCTATTTGGTTTTGCTTTGGAAGTTTATGAAAAGACGGATCCGATTATTATTTTTTTTTTTACAGAGTCTGTTTATGAAGTCTATTGCACATTAAATTCAATCCATTCTAACTTGTTTTTGTTTCAGCTTTTTACTGCTCATCAGTCATTGTTTGTTTTTTCCACTGAGAAATTCCAGTGCAAGATGTAAACAAATAAAAGTGGCGCAGAGGTTAGAGAGGTGGGCCTGTGATCCGAAGATCGCCGGTTCACGCCCCGGCCCCGACAACATCAAAAATTGTGGGTGGGGTAGGTGAAACACCCACACTTGCCCCCACCCTCATTCGCCCCACTCTGGGCCCATGAGCAAGGCCCTTAACCCCCCACATGTGCTCCCTAAAACAGGTCTCTCTTGAAAATGAGTTCTCGTGGCTCAATGAGACTAACCTGGATAAATAAAGGCTAAATGAAAAAAAATTGTGTAGAATTTCTAAAAACTGGTTTTCAAGGTTGACATTTTTCATTTACCTAGCCTTCTTAATGAATGAATTTACCATTTAAGAAAATGTACAATTTGTTTTCAAATAGTGTAAATTTCGTGGGAGTTCCTGTTTTTCTTGCTGCTCTGAAGACACTAGATGGCGCCAACATTTCCACACCTGAAGATAATCTCCTCAACGAGACGCCAGGGGTACAAAAGGCAGTAGAGGACTTCTCCTCGCTGCTGGAGCATTACCTGACTCTGGTCGTCATGCTGCTAAAACTTTTGTATTCTATGATCCTTGAGGAAGACTTACAGTAGTCCTTCATTTATCGTGGGGGATCAGTACCTTGCAGACCCGCGATAAGTAGTAAAACTTATAGAACGAGTCCACAAAAAACGAACCGTGATGTAGCAGGGGACTATTGTACATGTGGTCTTTTTGCCATTTAAAGCATCTCTCCTCGTGAATTTATGCATCTAGATGCAGGAAAAGGACCACCTGCATCATAAAGGACTCCACTCACCCAGCACACACACTTTTTGTCCCGCTCCCCTCTGGAAGAAGGTTAAGGAGCATTAAGTGTAGAACCACTAGACTGAGGAACAGCTTCTACCCTGAGGCTGTTAGACTCATGTATATCTAAAATGTTGGATGTAACTGGGACCCTGTGTACATAATCTCGTTCCACCACATGTACCACATGAGATGTGAATGCCAAATAAATCTCTGACTACAAGTGTATTATTCAGTATGTATTTACCAGGAGTAAATAGACAGATAGTTATATCTAAATTATATTTGGACCTTTCTTTTTATAACTTTGAATGTTTGCTTTTTTAAAGCACAATTGGCAGCACGACAGCTCAGTGGTTAGCACTGTTGCCTCACAGCAAGACGGTCCTGGGTTCAATCCCCGGTCGGACCTGGGGTCTTTCTATGTGGAGTTTGCATGTTCTTCTCGTGCTTGCGTAGGTTTTCTCCGGGTACTCCGGTTTCCTCCCACAGACCAAAAACATGCATGTTAGGCTGCCTTCAGGCCCAGGCCTCTCTTGCAAAAGAGATCTGTGATCTCAATGGGATTTGCCTGGTTAAATAAATATTAATAATAAAACAAATAATTCCCCTCAACAATAAAAGATGGAATTTTACCACTGCTCTAAAGGGAATGGTCAAACATAATTAGAACATGTTGTTGTAGAAGTACAAACGTAAATGGGTATGCATTGAGCATGTAGAGGAAATGATGGGTGATGGGGGTTCTGTGCTCAACAGGGGGGCGAATGAAACATAAGGTGCACCAACCCACCAAACACACAAGTACATGTGCAAACCAACACTTTATTTTCAAAAGAGTAAAGAAAAGTTTGCATCAGTGCAACTGACGGGCGAAATGATCAATCACTTGTCTACTGGAGGATGTGCAACAGAAGGAGGAAACACAAAAGATGATTGTCCTAGTGGATAAAGATTCATCAGTACTCATCTATAAAATACATTTTCAGTAATACATAATGATATCCAATATATCTGTAAAACTGGAAAGAACCAATCTGTCAAAAGAAGCACTTGCCAAACCCAGAAATTACTTTTTGCATTCATGGTTTGGAAGCAGATGGGGGGAAATGCACAACTTTGATTCCCCAAACATCATACCACAAATGCACTCTCAAACATTCATAAAGCTTTTAACATTAATATACTCTGGGACTTTGTCTTAGTTGTAGAAGTTATGAGATTTGTTTTTCCTTCAAAAGTGGACTACTGCATAAAGCTGAAGATCAATAAGATGGTTTAAAAGTCATAAGTGAATTGAATTTTCTTAATTATAGTAAAAGTCCAAAAGTGGAGTATTTAGTCGTGAATTACACAGAACATGGAGGTCAGGGAGTAATCTCACCTCTTAAGATGATCGTAGTTTTCATTTCCTAATTGAGAGAGCGAGGTGGATTGAGAGGTGGATGGAGAGAAGAGATGAAACGGGGAAATTTGTGTAACTCTCGTATACCCAGTGTTTTAATAGTCTTTCATTTGATGCTCTTTTTCTCCGTTCTTTCATTTCCCTTTGCCCCATATGTATGAATGTTTAAAATCTCTTGGATTTAGGACACTGGATTGTAGGATTGCACACTTAGCAGACCTACTTAGTGGAATCAAGCCCTTTAAAAAAAACACCCCTTATAAGCCTCAAATGCAGGGTTCTTGTTTTATCGCTAAATGCAGTTTATTATAAATTTTGCTAAAAAGGGAAAAATAAGATTTCAAGACATTGTTTTGGTTTTGTGGAAACTATTACAAATCAAAAACTCTTCGGTATGCCATAAACATGATGACCCCCCACCCCCCCAACCGCATCTGCTGCTACATTTGACTTTTTGTGAGTGAGATAAAGACGACTCCTGTGATGTTTCTTCACATCAAAAGAACTGAAGAAGCACCTCCACACATAGATGCTGCCGTGTTGCCGCAGGTGCCGAGTCAAAACTAGATGTTACGCACACCTCTTAGACTTCAAGAACACTGATTTTCATTAAAAGTCTGACACGCGCACACGTTTGTATGCATTCAAGTCCGTCCATCCAATCACCAGCCAAACACCTAATCATTTAGAAATTCAGCGCTATTGCTGAAGCTTTTCAGTTCAATTAAAATCACACAGAAATACTTGTTTTGATCTGAGTATTGCCCATCAGCCACAGACACCTGATCCTAGCAGCACTACGGGCCTCTTTGTCCAGAGCACAATGAGGCTAAAAGCGAACATCATCTGGTCGGCAGCAACAACAGTTTTCAGACAACACTGACATCACAACAGGCTGCACATTCAGTTGCGTAACTACGTTTTATATTTTGGAGTTTAAATGTGCATTTTAAGTCTGTTTTTGTTAATGATCGTTACTTCAAATGTACATTCAGAGCTCTGATTAGACTTTTTATTAACAATTCCAATTTGATCAAGCAACCAAACAAAACAGAAGTTGAAGTGGTTTCCTGGTTTACACAAAAAGGACCCACCATCAACGTTATCGTCGATTGTTGCTGTCCATCAGTTTAACCACGCAATAGTTTTATTTCAGACATTTTTTTTTACCAATTTGAAAACAGATTGCCTAAAAATAATAGGCTGTTGTGATGCAAACATACCGTTATTGATTTTAAATAGTATTGTAAAAAGTAGACCAACATTTCTCCACCATTATCAAAAGACATTGATATATATTTTTTTGACAACCTATTTTAGCATTTTGACAGTAAATACAGTAGGCCCTCGATACTTTGCGGTTTGACTTTCGTGGATTAGCTCTTACGCGGTTTTTCAACAATGGTCAACTTTAATGTTACTCACTGAGATAAAAGAAAACGGTCAGGCGCAGACATTTGTATTTTTCTTTCAATACGCCTATATTGTAAGACTTGCCAAAACAAAGTAAGGTGCGATGTGTTGTCATCATTGAATGTTTGTTCCCATACAATGGTAAAACTGGTTCTCTGCATTTAACCCTGGGTACACCCAGGTGGAGCAAAGGGCAGATATGTAAGCACACGAGGAGCAGTTAGGGATTAGGTGTCTTGCTCAGAGACACAGCGACATGTGGGAATGGCTGGAGATTGAACCTGGGACTTTTGGGTCCCGAGTCAGCTACCCGACCCGTACTCCATCTCGGCCCCTACCCAGAAGTCAACAGTGCTTCCAGCTGCTGCTTTCTGCCAAAATGGAGGCGAAGTTTTGCAACAGAAATCTATGGACTAAGGAAAGTCACAAATAATCCTGAAGCTGAACTTATCTAAGTTGTATCTTCACTGGTGAGTACCTGGGCTGCAGCTGATCTAGACTCAGTGTGGCCCCGATCTTGGGGCTGCAGGGGACAGACAGTGGCGGGGTTCAGCCTGGTTCTGGTCGCGCTGTGCTTTTCCAGACCGGGCGAAGTGGTGGACTAATCTTGGGCAGCCTTGGATGTGGATTGTCCTTCCTGGGAGTGGCAGCACGCACACATTGACCTGGATGGGGCCGAGGGCTGAGTCATGCTGCAGGGTAGCCAAACCAGAACCGAGCCTGATAGGAACCGACTGAGCTTCGGCAGAGATGGTGAGTACCCATACTGTAAAATGTTGCAGTAGCTGCTGTGCGTATATACATGTATGTTGTTAAAATTACTTAAGTTTAAAAGTTTACAACATTGCAAGAGTGTGGAAAGAGTTTATACAGGTTTAAAATATATCAAAAAACTTAAATATAGAGTTGCTACTTCGCAGTTTTTCACTCATTGCTGGGGGTCTCGAATGTAACGCCCACAATAAATGAGGGACTGACATAAATACAATTTAGCATTTAATAGGAGAGTGGTAGTGCAGAGGTTAGAGAAGGTGAGCCTGGGAGTAGAAGGTCGCCGGTCTGATTTCTCATACTGACCTCAAAATGTAAGCAGGAAAGGTAAAGTACCCACATCTGCCTCCACCCTCATTTGCTCCACTATGGGCCCTTGAGCAAGGCCCTTAATACCCACCACCTGCTCTCCTGGGCACCCTAGATGCAGCTCTCTGCTCCACACAGAGGGCTGTGGTAGCTCGGTGGTCTGTGGTTGAGTCCGTAAGGGCATTCGGCGTAAAAACAATGACCAAGTCTTTGTGTGAGTTAGTTCATTGCGGAGACCCTTCAAGAAGAGAGCATCCAAACGAAGAAATTAAACTTAGCATTTAAACAAACTCTTAAAATGAAAGTATTAACACAAAGAGCAGAACAACAAAATGTTTTGTTTTTATTACTACGCGGCACTAGTCTCATGCTGGTTTTTTCGGTTTGTCCAAGAGGTGATAGCATTTAGACATGAAAGTAGTGGTTTGTCATTAGAAACAAAGTATTGTATTTAAGAAGCGTTTTGTGTCTCCACATGAATACACAGAACCAAATGTTGCATAATGTAAGGTTAAAGTGGCAAAGCTAACCCTGCTGGGGAAAAAAAAAAAAAAAAAAAGTATTCTTTTCCCAAGTCTGAGGCATTAGATGGGGGCAAATGGCATATACATATATGTGCATGCATGCACACACACTTGAGTATGTGCTTGCAAAAAATCACTTGTGTGCATATGCAGGTGGGCTACACCTTATTCATCTGAATGGGGGTTTATTGGGCAGCCCTTTCCAAATTAAATGCTTTGGGTCAGGTAGATTGCTGTATCTCTATCTGTCATGTTGCTGTGAATGGGATGCAGTCTTGATGCATATAAGGACTGACAAGAACCCCCCCCCCCCCCCCCCCCCCCCCCACACACACACACACACAC
>NC_056515.1:34625925-34642270 GCF_014905685.2 Nematolebias whitei | reverse complement strand
CTATATACAGATATCTATATACAGATATCTATATCTATATTCGCAGTTTTTCACTTATCGCTGGGGGTCTCGAATGTAACGCCCACAATAAATGAGGGACTGATATAAATACAATTTAGCATTTGGCAGGAGAGTGGTAGTGCAGAGGTTAGAGAAGGTGAGCCTGGGAGTAGAAGGTCGCCGGTCTGATTTCTCGTACTGACCTCAAAATGTAAGCAGGAAAGGTAAAGTACCCACATCTGCCTCCACCCTCATTTGCTCCACTATGGGCCCTTGAGCAAGGCCCTTAATACCCACCACCTGCTCTCCTGGGCACCCTAGATGCAGCTCTCTGCTCCACACAGAGGGCTGTGGTAGCTCGGTGGTCTGTGGTTGAGTCCGTAAGGGCATTCGGCGTAAAAACAATGACCAAGTCTTTGTGTGAGTTAGTTCATTGCGGAGACCCTTCAAGAAGAGAGCATCCAAACGAAGAAATTAAACTTAGCATTTAAACAAACTCTTAAAATGAAAGTATTAACACAAAGAGCAGAACAACAAAATGTTTTGTTTTAATTACTATGCGGCACTAGTCTCATGCTGGTTTTTCGGTTTGTCCAAGAGGTGATAGCATTTAGACATGAAAGTAGTGGTTTGTCATTAGAAACAAAGTATTGTATTTAAGAAGCGTTTTGTGTCTCCACATGAATACACAGAACCAAATGTTGCATAATGTAAGGTTAAAGTGGCAAAGCTAACCCTGCTGGGGAAAAAAAAAAAAGTATTATTTTCCCCAAGTCTGAGGCATTAGATGGGGGCAAATGGCATATACATATATGTGCATGCATGCACACACACTTGAGTATGTGCTTGCAAAAAATCACTTGTGTGCATATGCAGGTGGGCTACACCTTATTCATCTGAATGGGGGTTTATTGGGCAGCCCTTTCCAAATTAAATGCTTTGGGTCAGGTAGATTGCTGTATCTCTATCTGTCATGTTGCTGTGAATGGGATGCAGTCTTGATGCATATAAGGACTGACAAGAACCCCCCCCCCCCCCCCCCCCCCCCCCACACACACACACACACACACCTTTATCCATGTCCTCATCCCCTACATCACATTGTCTCTATAGCTCTATTGCTTTACCTCATGTCATTTGTCCAGCTGTAAAAGATGAGGTGTTTTTAAATAAATATTTCAAGACTTTTGCCATACTAAAGAGTTTACAGTAATTAAATCACAAAAAACGGACAACGGTTGCTGGTTTGCGACGTTTTAAGGAGGTTTTTTTCTGTTTACATTTGTTCACAAAATTCTATGCACATCCAGGCATTTAACTGATTGTCAACTCTACAAAACTCAAATTTTATTTTGCATCAGAGTTCTACAACTAAAAAAAGCAATTTTTTTTGGAGGTAAATAAAATGCATCAGATATTTTGCCTAAATAATTACATGTATTTATTACTGGCAATGATAGTACATACTGTCTTTGTCTTTCAGCATGACACCTCAGGAAAGTCATTTATTATTTAAGTCTATACACTAGTTCTTAAAGAGTTGTAGAAGTACCAGTATTTATTTTACTATACCTCTTTGTATCTTATTTTTTCCATCAACATTCATCATTTAACTTATTTTACTTTTAAAAGTTAAGTTTTCACAAAGTTAAAGTTTTGTGCCTCTGTAAGACATATGCAGTCGTACACACAGCAGTTAGGAGTGCCCTCAAATATCCGGCACACATTTCCTTTACTAAAACCAGTTTCTACTTAGTTAGTTTACAAGCAATTTGCAAGACTTCCAGACTTCCATAAGTGTGTATTTCTGTGCGTGCGTGTCAGTTATTACTAAACAATCAGTTCTGTCTGAATTTCCTGTTTTGTGACATTCTGCATCTGCTGTCCTGGTACGCTTCATCTGTCTACCACATCTACGCTCCTTTCATTTCCTACAAGAAATATTATTCTGAACCATAATGATACATTTCTCAGTTAAATTGAGGATTTTATTTCATCATGTATGGAGATTACATTTTGTAACTTTTTTGTAGATGACCAGAAGAAGGTACACGAAATATGTCTGTATCCTTCCCTTTTAAAAATGTATGGTTGCTCACATATTTCTTCATGTTATAGTTTGTCATTAGGAAATGTCCCATTCATGTCCTTTTTTTTTGTTTAAATAAGATGTAACGGTAAAAGTTTGAAAAAAATTAGTCTTCTATATTTAAACCAAATCACCAACTATTCTTTATTTATACCAGCCTTAGATTAAATAGAACAAAATAAAGAATGACATAAATTAAAAAAACAAAAATAAAGAAAAAGAAATAACTAATGAATTGTGATTGTCAATTTTTAATTGTTACATATTTTATTCAAATTTCCATTAATTAATGCGACTTAGTTTGCTGTGGCGACCCCTAATGCAGGGAGCAGCCGAAAGAAGAAGAAAGAAAGAAGAATCTTAGACCTGTATTTTATTGTGCAAAATAAAATAAATTAAAGAAAGAAATAAAAGAATGAAAGAGTGAATGAAATAAAGACTGAAAGAAAGAACAAAAGAAAGAAACAAGAGAATGAAATAAAAAAGTAAAAGAAAAAGAACAAAGGAACAAAAGAAAGAAAAAGAACAAAGGAACAAAAGAAAGAAAAAGAACAAAGGAACAAAAGAAAGAAAAAGAACAAAAGAAGAAACGAAAGAAAGAACGAACGAAAGAACAAAAGAAAGAAAAAGAACAAATGAACAAAAGAAAGAAAAAGAACAAAAGAAACGAAAGGAAGAACGAACGAAAGAATGAAAAAGAAAAAAGAAAGGAAGAACAAAGGAACGAAAAAAGAAAAAATGAAAGAAAGAACAAACAAAATGAAAAATAATGAAATAAAGAAGGAAAAAAGAAAGAAAAAGAACAAA
This sequence comes from Nematolebias whitei, assembly GCF_014905685.2. Taxonomy (NCBI): domain Eukaryota; kingdom Metazoa; phylum Chordata; class Actinopteri; order Cyprinodontiformes; family Rivulidae; genus Nematolebias; species Nematolebias whitei. The sequence goes on along the minus strand of NC_056515.1, from coordinate 34,639,374 downwards.
AGAAAGAAACGAGAATAAAAGAAAGAAGGAAAAAAGAAAGAAAAAAGAACAAAAGAAAGAAAGAACAAATGAAAGAATGAAAGAAAGAACAAAAGAAAAAAGAAAAGAACGAAAGAAAGAACAAAGGAACAAAAGAAATAAAAAAAAGAAAAACGAAAGAAAGAAACTGTCATTGTTTTTGTGAACTAAAATAGCTTAGACATTATTCACTGCAGGTAAGACACTGTCTACTAATAGGTACGACATAATACACTTTTTAAAAGGTCTGCCACATTAAAAAAACTTGAAATATCCTTTTTAAGCTGCACTCACCAGCTGAAAGATTCAGTATATTGGGATAAAATGTATTTGAATTTCTGTCACACACGGCATCTTTATGCTAAACATCCATCTGTATTTGAAGTTGTGCATGTGTGTCTGTCTGCGTATGCGTGTTGAACCGTGTCTCATTTACTTCAGATGCAGGGACTTTTCTCTCGATGAGCAGATAAAAGCCACTGAGCAGTAATGGAACCTGTGTTGAGATGAGCCACCCAATCTGCAGCTAGCAAGAATACACTCCACACAATCATAGGTGCATAGACACACTAACACACACTAACACACACAAACACACACATATATTTGCATCTTGAGTGCCACTAGCAAGTGAGACAATTCAAGATACCATTTAAATGAAGGTAGCATTTGCACAGAGCCCAGAGAGAGACAAGCAGAGATTTTTTTATTTATGTGGTTTTGCGTAGCAGCCATATGCAAATACTGCTCTGCATGTGAACTCTATTTTGAAGTGAGCCTTCTATTTGGGGAGCTTAAATCAAGACTCACTTTGTGTAAACTGAATTAGTTTTTCTTTCTACCGACAACATCAGCAGGTCTTTCCATGCATTTTTTTTTTTTTTCTGGCTCTTAAAAAGCCACACAAATTAACAAAATGATAGAAAATACAGTTAGTCAACCGTCATAACATCAACCACATTTACTAAAATAAATAAATGCATGTAAGCAGCATAAACGAGCATGTTGCTTTATTTTGCACATTGCTGCAAAGGATGCCCATATCTAAAACAACATTTAAGCATCGACCATAAGTCAAATTGGACGATGAAGGACTAGGGAGAGATGTAAAGCCTCTATGCAATCTTATGCGGACAAATAATTTAAAACAGAGATAAAATGTCAACTACACCATGTAAATTGTGAAAATCCTCTTAGTAGAGCTTATTCTGAATCATTGATACTTAACACAGTATCACTGTCACATGTTTCTTTCTAGGGAAAAAAATATATATTACACTTTTTTTCATGTCAAATCACTCCACAGTTGCAAATATTAAGTGCAATTTGTACTTGGTGTGAATGCACTCGAGACCTTATTGTATCAGATCGTTGTCCTTGTGTAGGCATTGATTGTTACGTCTACACATTAACTTTCATAAAATATTGTGCATTATTGCAATCATGCAGTATGCCGTTTGTCTCTGCAGTGAGGAGGGTGGAGGTTTTCATTTTGTCCTGCTGTAAAACATTTTTCAGGCTGCGAGCGTGAATGGTAACAGCTACAGTTTATCACATACAGCTTACAACTCTCAGATAAACTAAAAGACGTTAAAGTCAAAAGGCAGTACTATTGATTATATACAGGTTCACTTACATATGCACTATAACAGTCTGTTCTTTAAACTCCTCTTTGTAGGTACTCCTTTAGAGTTTTCCTTCACTTCTCAAAATCTGGCCGACACTATCCAATATGCACACTGGTTCATTGCTACACTGGCCTTCTGTGACATTTATTGAAAACACAGGTATTATTTTTAATTTTTGTAAGGTTTAATGTAATACCCAGAAAATATGGACTGAAAGGAACATACTTCAAGACCATTAAGAATAGATAATGATTTATTTACGGTGTTATATCAGCAAAGGCACAGGGAGGGACCAGAACCTTGGAGAGTGAGGAGATGGGTGAGTATAGTAAGTTCTGAATATGGTTGATTTTGCAGATAATGTTTCTCTTACAGATGGGCTTTGAGGATTGTTCAGGGAACAGGAGTCCAAAGTTTCCAGGAGTATAAAGGAAGGTCCCCAAGGTGAGTCTGGTTGAGGTAAACAAGTGGTAAGAAGGTAAGGAGAGAGCTGAGGACATACAAGGGAATCCAAGGCCAAACAGGATGAGTTCAAGATCAGGATCCAGCTGAAGTTGATGCCAAAACACGTAAGAACACCAAGATTAGACTTTTCTTTATCTTTAGGTAAAGCATGGTGGCTAGAAGCACAGCTACCATCGGTGTGTAATGCAACAGCGGTGAAGAGCAGTCATCTACAGCCTTTTAAGCTGCTGCCTCTCCTAAGGGGGAGGATCCACATGTGTTGGCACCGTCATGTGGCTTCTGGCTGTGGAGAGAACTGAACTACAATTTATTTTATATTTTTACAATGTAATTCAATTCAAAATACTTTATTAATCCCAAGGGAAAATAAGTGTAGTCATAGCTCATCCTGGTTTCATTCAAGAGTTGTTATAGATGCTGATAACTGTGGGCAGGAAGCCAAAGAATCTGGCAACGGATACGAAGCCGTCCACCCGGATACAGTTTGCTGTCAGCTCCGGTGGGCCTCTCGGTCCTCCTGGGCAGCAGAACTGCCCAAATGCCAGGCATAAGTCCTCCCTGATCAATGGTCACTCCTCCCAGCAGTCTGCCGAGCTCCTCGTTGTCACGGACAGACAGCTCAAGGCACCAGGGGATGATTCCGGTCCACCCGTTGTCACGAGCTGAGTTTCCCATCAGCTCCAGGATTTTGGCGGTCAGATACTCGAGCACCGCTGCCAGGTTGACATGAAGTAGTCCAGGGCACCTCCTTTTCAACTCATTTGGGATTTGGAGCTGTAGTTGAGGTATTTGAGCTTTTGAGATGTTAATCAGCTGCTCCTGGTTGTATATAAAAAATAAAAAAAAACACCTTGTTGCCATGGTTATGCATCATAACAAATGCCCAAAAGTTAAAAGGTTTCAGTAAAAATCCTTCCAGCTGCACAGCATCTGATACCAGAGTAAATAATCATCCCCAAAAAAAGTATTTTACATCCCGAATAAAAGAGGAATTCAAGTTTTCAAAAGCAATAACTCAGAATGAATATGACCGAGCTACTCAAACATGCAGCCACCCCAAGCGGCACATTTCTAGAGCTTAAAGCATATATTGTTGGGAAAACCTACAGTCAGACCTCCTGTACTAATGAGAAAATGTACATTAGTTGTAATTCAATATCAGAGGAACTAAATCAAACTTGAAGTGTCAAATCTTGGCAGAAGCTTTCATCTGAAAGGTCACTAGATATCGTAAACATTAATAATAAAAGGGAAGTTAATTTAAAATATTTAAAAAATGAAGACTTTATTCAATTATGTGGTCATAAAAAGCCCTGCAAATTACATACAGTGAACACAGAAGTTCCCAGCTGTCTCCTAAAACTACAATTTTTGTTTATTATTTTACATTTGGGCCAAAGGTTGCGTGTAAAGTCACAGAAAATGGTTACAGAAGGAGGAAAAGTTGAAGAACACAAAGAATGGAGAAAAAGTAATGGCCACTTCCCATTAGGTTGATAAAAATTCAAAGGCTCCTTTCTTCTGACACCTCTAAACCACTTCCACCCATCCCTCCATCCATCCACCCCACCCCTTCAATGATGAAGCAATCTTGCAGCAGCCACAGCCTCCTCTCCCTGCAAAATTAATTTGACAGGTTTGCATTAAGGCACCTGATCAATACCCACTTAGAGCTGTGAGGGCTAAAGCCAAGAAAAATAACACACTGGCCTCCTCGCCTCTCCTGCTGTACAAGATGAGAAAAAATGAATCTTGGGCACTCCCCACCCCTCACCCCAACACGCCCCAAACCCCCACGCACTTCGCCGTCTTAAGCCCTGCTCTCTATCAGGCATGGACCAACACAGACACAAGTAAACACTCACGCAGACACACAACACACAGAAGCCAAAATACAAACGTACACATGCGGCTCCAAGGTTCGGTATCACCAGGCGGACATCTTGCCATAGATCAGCAACCGTTAAGTTGATAGAGGAGTCAAGAGTTCACTTTGGGACCAACTGAGTAACAAATTATGTCATGCAGGGCAATTATTACATGAGAACACAGCCAAGAACTAAAACTTTTTTTTTTTATATATATATATATATATATATACACAAGCATAATCCAGATGCACTAAATAAATTAAACCACTTATTTTAAAGTTGTTTAGATTTGTTTGAGAACCACATTTTTATAAAGCCCAACACTAATCTGCTCACAATGTAAGATCTTAAATGAGCCGACTGTTTTTCCACTAAACAGTACAAATTAAACTGTTCAATTTGCTGTCACTGAAAGATAAAATTACATTAATGTCAGTGTTGAAGAACTTAGCCGCAGAGGAAAAACAAGGTCCAACGTAAAAACACATTTTCTTCTCAATTTATTCGAAATTAAGAGTTAAAGAAAAGTGAACTCTAGTGGAGGAGGGTTCATATTGGAACAAAAGCTATGCCTCTCCACTTATTCTTTTCTTTCCTTTTCATCCATTTGTCACTGGGTCTTCCAGGGCTATCCCATCTTATCCAGGCAGAAATCAATATGTGGCCCCTGAGACAGGCCCTCAATAAACAGCAGAGAGAGAATCATGGGTCAGCCTGAAGAGCTAAAGCTCCCTGCTCACATGCTGCTCTCCAAAGTAAATGAACTCACTACTTTTTCACCAACTTCATCCAACCAACAACAGACACTCCAGCCCAATGTGTCAGCCTTCAAGGTTGCATTGATAACTCAGTGCCAGCCATTGTTCATACTTGTGATGGCTTGGAAGGCTGCCACTGTAGCTGCAAATATGAAGGGGACACATGCACATATCCAAATGATTGGGAAGTTAAGTATAATGTTTGCTTAATAGTTAGAAAAAAGTAGTTGCATGTTTGCAAAGTTGTCCATTTCTTTACAGTCTCATAAAATCACAGTTATTTGTTGCACAACAGGACTTGTGTTTCCTTCAAATAGTTTTGCAATGAATAAGAATTGCACTTTCATGATTTCTTTATAAGTGAACTCCAAGGAAAGAAAGGAGATGAACAACAAACAATTTTGATTAGTTGCTGTATCTTAAAGATTTAATTACTTCTCAACAATGTCACATTGTCAGAAGCAATGTGTTCGACGTAACAGTACTTCATCTATAGCTACCCAACAGTCACTAATGGTGTTCCACAAGGCTCAGTTTTAGGACCCACTCTTTTTACAGTTTATACAAGTAATGTAGGCCAAAACATTCTTGACACATCCTTGCATCTGTATGCTGACGATACAGTTGTTTATTGCCGAGCTAACACAGTTGCCAAGGTTTTCCAGCTTCTACAGTGTGCATTTGTCATCATTCAGTCAGACTTATTCCATCTCAAACTAGTGATAAATGCTGATAAAGCCGAAGGGAAGTTGTTTTCAAACAGAAAGTGGGTGCCAGCAGCTCTTCCTTCTATCTCATCCATGCATGGTGTTCCTGTTGTGCTTGTGGATTCTTACAAATACTTGGGAATTTTAGTTGATTTGCATCTCTTTTAAACCACATAACGAAAACTTGATAAAGAAACTGAAATTAAAACTGGGTTTCTTTTTTCAGAAATAGATATTTCTTAACTCTGAATGCCAGGAAATGCCTTGTAAATGCAACTTTCCTACTGGCCATTGACTATGGTGACATTATTTACATGAATGCGTCTGCCAGCTCCTTGCAGAATTTGGATGTTGTCTACCATGACATGCCAAGATTTATAACTGGTTTTAACAACCGTACCCATCACTGCACTCTGTATTGGTCAGTTGGTCATCATTGTCTCCATGTAGACTCTCACACTGGTTCATTTTAATCTATAAATCCCTCCTTGGTCTGCTACCTTCTTATATCTCCTCCCATATGTCACATTGTCAGTGCAGTTACAACATGCACACTCAGGACATCATTACCTGCAGCGTTCCCTCAGTGCGGACTGAACTTGGTAAAAAGGCCTTTTCCTGCTCTGCACCTGAAACCTAGCACACCTTATAACATGAGTTGAAGTTCTTCACATTAATTTATTTAGGGGACTTTAAACATCAGATAAGGTCAATAGAAATATAAAAAGCAAATATGTTCTTGTTTTTAGTATTTACCTCGTTTTATATGGCACCTTGATTTTATTGTTTTATAACTACTTTTATTTTAATTGCATTTTATTGTAGTAATGTCTATATGTTGTCTGTCTAAAACAGGTCTCTCTTGTAAATGAGTCCTGGTGACTCAGTGAGACTAACCTTTATAAATAAAGGTTGAAAAACAACAATTATTAATTATTTACTTGATTTAGTATTTCAGCTGATTGCTTATTTGAGTGTTCCTCTTATTTCTTCTAGGTTAATTATGACTGACTTATGTCTGTATCTTCATACTTATTTTGTGTTTTGTGCTCCTATCAGTGAAAGCATGAATTGAAAAAGAATAGATGGAAATGGGATTTTATTTGTGCTAACTGAGGTCCATGCACACAGAGATGCCACAATGCAATTTCACCGTAGTGCTGTCACTTTCAGCTCTATTCATCCCTCCCTGCTGAGCTCCATTAGACAAGATGGGCAGGTGAAGAAGTGCACGTAGGAAACAAGTTCCTTTAGGCATTGCAGAAGCATTAGCCAACCCCCATTGAGAACTGTTCCTCTCCATCCTCACATGGAGCACAGGCCTCCTTCCAATGCAGATTGGAACAGACATCAATAAATAATTTAGAGATCTCAAGACTTTTAAGTAGGAATCTATGCGGTGTGAAACACCGTTTAATCGAGTAATCTTTGACGCTGTATCAATCAAAGTGCAAGAAAAGTTGCAAACGTTGGCACAAAGGAAAGAAACTGGACTTTTTTCCTTTATTTTATTTCCCCCACTATACTTGCAACTTTTTGTTGTCACGTTGATTGGACTTTAGGTGACATGACTATTCATCAATTGACCAAAATGCACAGAGTGGACAGAAGTAAAGGAAAGTAAGTAGATCAAAAAAATCCAAGAATGAACAGATTTCATTAATTGTTTTAATTATTCTTTTATGACATGTGTTGCTGACACCTGGGCCAGGTCACCCTAGGAAAAGAGATATTGATCTTAATGGGCATTACATCTGGAAAAATAAAAAGGTGATGAAGAATACCACCCCCACCCCCAAAAAGCTGATCAAAAGGATCTAGTTTTGAAAATGTGTAAAATGCATTTGAAATTGCTGTTCAAATATGGAACTTGATTTGATCTGACAAACACTTGAACTGAGCCAATTTCTTATAAGAGGAAGAAAATGTAATGAAATGTCAGAAGACAATTTTACAGCTAATTCTCACAGGCGTGGGAATGTACTGATTCTATAAAATACAAAATATTCCTGTGCATGAAATGAGCAGAATCAAACTTGGGCACAGATGGAGTGATTTGAGCAATATTTCCTCCTCCTATATTTGTAGTTCAATTCATGATTCACAAATTGATGCGTTTTACATTTTGATAGCATCAGTCCCTGGACAGATCAAACCAAACTCTGAAAAGTAGAAACAGATATGGAAACGATGTGGTTCTATTACGTGGATACATTTTTAGCAGTTGTTTTACCACAGCAAGACATTTTTCTATTTGTTAAATTAGAAGAATATTGGAGAGTAACATGAACAGGAAAGCTTGAACCGTTAATATATATATGCGCTCACAAAGACAAAAATAAAAATTGAACCACTTCAGATCAAACAATGCTCAATCCTCTGGTGTGATCAGCAGATGTGTATATACCCTCATCTCAATACAATACAGATGAGCTAATAGCCTCAGAGGCTCCCAGCCTGCCTCTGATCTCCATAATATCCCCAAACACACACTCCAAGACAGCAAGAGGGAAGTGTGCCTGTGCAAATCCCATAATATCTCCATATCATCCTGTCTGTGGGGAGTCAGCTAAACCTGGTTTACATTCAGCTACATTCAGAAGACAAATATGATCACTCAGAGACACATTCAGAGACACTCTCATTTGTGTTGGGTGATTACACATATGGGCACAAGCGAGAATCTATATTCAAATGCAAATCACTTACGCACATAATACCACTCCGTTCAAACTGTTTAATAGGTTTTAGGAGCTCGTTTGCGTATACAAAAGGTTGCAACTTGCACAAACTGTACATGATACAAAAAACATGCCTTTTATCAAGCTGACTTATAAGACCTACGTTTTAACATCTTCATGCAAACTTCCTCTTAATATGGACGGAATGTGACAAAAATTAATTAAATACATAATACAAACATACGTAAATGTATAATTTAATTATTAAATACATAAATCATTAAATATACAATTAAATTATTAAATACACCATTAAATAATGAAATGTACCTTTTAAAGTATTTCATGATTTATTTATTTACTTAATTTCGTCACCTCCCATCCTCCAGTAACACCATGAAATTATGTTAACTGTCAGTCTCACTCATCAAACTCAGTGGGCGGGACTAGAGCGGCTCGTGAACAGACCCCGACGCCTGATTGGCTGCTCCTCACAGCAAGCGAAGACAAATCGACCACAGATAATGGATTGATCCACAGCCAAGAAAATATATTCTGAAACTTTAGGAAAAGGAAATTGTGTGTTTGTTTATTTGGATGAAACCTTTTTTCATACCATAAATGTAAAAAAGACACGCTTTGGCTTAAAATATCTAATCAGTTCACAAGACCAAATTAAGGTCCTGCAGGGAGGGAGCTGCCATGTATGAACTGACTTCAGACCAAAGCAATGGATTTCACATGATCAGCGTTAGTCCCGCCCACTGAGTTTGACAAGCGAGACTGACAATTGTTTCACGGTGGAATGTGGCAAAATTAAATAAATCATGAATAATTTAATTTTGCATTTAATAATTTCATTGTGTATCATGTGTTTAATATTTAAATGATACATTTCATTATGCATTTCTTTCATTGTCACACTCCGTCCTCCATATTTTTACTCGCAGTATAAAACAAAGACAACAAGACACTCAGTTATCATATACAATAGTCATGATTGTTTATTTTTGAATCATTCACAATAAAAAAAAAACTGTACGTGTATGCAAAATTAAAAAGGTTTTTGTATAAACTCAGTCAGGCCTTTCTAAAACAAGTAAATAAAACCCAAAGTGACTTCCACTGCAGTCTGGGGCTTTGAGAGGATCTGAGGGGATCTGATAATCACTACAGGGATTTGTGCATGTGTGTGTGCATGCGTGTGTAGAGTACTGTCTGATCTCCAGTGCTGTGAGGAAGTACAGGAGGGATACCATTCAAAACACTTGACAAACATGATTGTAGCTATTTAAACAAGCAACACAAACAAGTCCACAATAACCACAAGGGTGCCATCGTCTAGTAATAATTGTGTAATATCTGACAATATAAGGAGCAATTTTTTATTATTGGTATTTAAGTAAAACTGGGAATTTGAAACCTTCCATTAGTATGAAGCAACAAGGACATTTTATCAAGGTAAAAACACAAGCAGGAGACAGTAATCACAGACGTATAATAAAAAATAGTGGGTGAAAATCACAACTCACCTAACTGTGGAGAAAAACAAATAAAGTGCGAGTACATGATTGAGCCTAAATTGCACGTTTTCCCCCTCATGCTGTCAAAATTAAATACCTTGGAGAAAGAAAAATTGAACTTCCTACATTATAAATAAAATATCACATTTTTAAAAGCAATGAATAGCTAACAATAAAAAATAAAATAGTTTCCAATGAGTCAATTCTCATGAATGAGCCAATCGATGTTTGCTCCTTTATTTTCCTCAGGCTGATGTTTCAGAGCCGACATCTGGCAGGTACTACACGCACACTGGAACACACCTTTACAAAAAGTTCCCACGCGCTCGATGTGTAAATGCAAACCCCTTTCCCCCACACACGTGCACAGTCTAACCAGCCAAAGGGCAACAACCTCCATCCAATGAAGCAGTGTGGTTTGGATCAGGAGTATTGGCAGCTTTCACATTAGACCTATTGAAATGCATTCTTGTCGCTGCGACAACGTGAAGGTCTGAGGCAAGAACCACCAATCAATCTATAAACACAATCACATTCTTTCCACCTGCTTAAACTGACAGAAAACAGTACGACTCATCAGGGACATCAAGCTGACCCTTAGTCTTGACCTCTGACCTTTAAAGATGGTGGTCAAAGGATCAAGAGGGAGAAAAAAAGGAGAGATAAACTGACTGACATATGAGGGAAACGGATAAATATGTTCTGACAGTTTGTTCTTAGAGATCATTAGAGTTGACATCTATTTGATTAAACACTAATTTGTTTTTCTCAGATTAAACTTTACCCGTTAATAAAATCCCAGGGCTTTTAGAAATCAATTGTCATACAATACTTAAACTGAACACCACTTCGTGCAGGCATAATGTAAGTCAATTAGACTAAAAACTGGAGCTGTGTACAGTTACTGATTAGTGAACAATGTGTATTGTGTTCATGCTCTTCCAGATATACAGCACATGGGCCTTTGAAGTGAATGGAACTGAAAGAGTACTGTAAGTAGAAAAATAAACTTAGACACATATGGAAGGACTTTCTAAACAGTGAAATCTGCTTTAAATCAAAAACGGTGAACTAATGATTCAAATATTCATTAGGATCACACCATGCTCATATTGCATGTACAGTAGTCCCTCGCTACTTCGCGGTTCGTTTATCGCGGACTTGCTTTATCGCGGTTTTTCAAAATAAGAGTGGACATGCCACACAATTAGCTGATTGATGGATGAGCCGCATGATCTGCATATAATTTTTATTTAAAATTGATTATTTTAAATTATTTAGCACCTGCTGAACCTTTGTGCAGCCTACACTGCAGGATAAGCTTCCTGCTGCAGCTGATCAGCTGTTCTCAGTGCAGAGCAGAGAAGTGGGCGTGGCCAAGAGTAAACGAGGGACAACTGTATTAAGTTTGCACGGAGATGACTGTTACACTTAACTCTCACGTAAATAACTGAGCCAGCATTCACACTACTGTTTACCTATTTACAGTTTTATCAATTCAATATTTTGTAATTATGGTAAACTACTACATACCTTTAACCATTCATACACTATACAAAAGTGTTCTGCTTAATTAGTAGTATTGTACTCTGACTTTTAGTATTTGTAACTTTTATACTTTTTTAAAATATGCATTTCATTCAGGTCCTTCTCAAACATTGTTCTCTGAAATCTGCTTCAGCATACTTGCTCCTTTCTGTCCTTATGCTAGTTTTAGCCTTTAGCTGTTTATTTTATTTTATCTGTGCTGTTAAATTCTCCTTCAAGCAACTGTTTTATAATTTTACTTTTAAGCTGCAAATTCACAGATTTTAAAATTTTGCCAACAGTTTAGCAATTTTTAGCTTTCAGCAACAATTTATCTAACGCTAGCTTTTAGCTACAATTTTGTTAGTTTTCACTTTCGGTTATGGTTTTGCTAATTTTTAGTTTTCATCAACGGGCCTAACATTTTAAGCTTCTTGGTACAATTTTGCTCTTTTTTTGTCCTTTAACTACAGTTTTATTTATTTAATTTTTATCATTGCTTAGCTAATTTGATTTCTGATCTACTCGTTTCAACTTTAACAATTAATTTAAGCTTTTTCAACATGTTTAGCATATCAGTAGTCCCTATTCAATCTACAAGTTTGCAGAAAATGCACTTGCTCTAGTTATTTAGTATGTTTAAAGAAAAATAACATTTTTTTTCTCGTCTTTTATTCTTCAGCTGTCTGTTCCTCAGGTTACGCTGCTAGAAACATGTTTTTTTGTCAAAGAACCCCTGAAGATTCTGTTCTCCAACCACTTAACAGCAGATACACACATCAACTAGACATACGCACGTCAATGAGGGGTGTCTTATGCCCCAATAAAAACATCTGAAGTCTCTGCCCGTCTTTTAATGTATTGTATTAGATCTAGTTCCCCAAGGACCGTGGCGCAGCATCACTCTCTCTCACATCCTTTGCTGGCAGCTCGACACATCAATGTGCATGTGTCATTATGTCAGAATGAAAAAAGGTACTTTAAACAGATTTGTCCAAAAAAAAGCGTAACATCTAAGAAGGTTCCCCCAAAGGATGCAGGAGGGGCTAGTAAACAAGATGCCATGAGCTGGTAAGGACAACGGAATATGCAGTACACAGTATCTTAATTACTTACTCCACACACACATATATCTCATAAACCCATTTTTTCTACCCTGAACCACAGCAGCAAAAAAGCCATATTTACTGTTCTAAAAACAAACATTTTGTGCCAACGACCTCCTGGCTTGCTACATAAAGGCTCACTATTGTTAACATTAACAGAGTTAAACTTTGAGGTTATGACCATTTTAGAGAAAACTTTAAAGGCACACTGGGAATTCTAGTCACTACCACATAGTTATGCTTTCATGACTTAAATATTAGTATTGGTCAAAAATTTGTATGATACAAAACAAAAACAAAAAACTGCTAATATTTTTTGGATTTTCACATTCACAAAACAAGCTGAGCTAAGCTTTAGATTAGTCGAGTTAGAGTCTTGTTGATGTATTCTTGTAAATAAGGTTGTTAAATGTATGCATCTTCTGACATGCTCAGAAGCTTCTTCATGTTTTAATGTCATCACTGTCAAAGATATTGCCACCTAGTGGTTAATTTGAGCCAGATCCTGACAGAACAAGATCCGGGAACTTTCATTCTGACAGGCTGTGTTCCAGCAACTGTTTGCTCATATCCTGCAACTCAAATCTCCGCCACTAAAAGTCCAAAGTCATTGCGCATTTTTATTTTGATTATTTATTAAAAATACAATGAGAGGAGATGTTCTGTGGAGCGGATGTTCCAGCCGCAGCACACGCACCAGCTCGCGCACACGTCTGCCTGCTCTTGCCCAGCAGACGTGGACCACATGTCCCGTGGGGATGAGCACTTTCATCCACCTTCAGCTGTGCGCCCTGCAGACAGTGCACGCTTTGAGCATCTCCAGACAGCTCTGCAGACCCTGCGCCCAACTGCTGATGTGTCTGAACTCCTGCATGATATTTCAGAGATAAATAATAAAAAAAAAAAAATTACAGTAAAATAAATAAATAAATACGAGTGAAATGTTTGATGTGTATTATTCAAGGCACAAATTTGTCAAAATAACAGCGAACAAAATGTTGAAAAGACTATTTACTTTCATAAAATAAATGGATAGATGGATGGATTGCCCTTAGAACTGAAGCACCTGAAGGCAGTGGCAATTGAGATTAGAACAGAACAACGCGCAGGACTGAATTCAGCTGAGAAAAGTTTGTGTCAGACTGTGAACTGTGTGTGTGTGGGG
>NC_056515.1:34570688-34625825 GCF_014905685.2 Nematolebias whitei | reverse complement strand
TTGTTGTTGCTCTCTAAAATAGTAATTTTAATTCAACCTTTATTTATACAGGTTGTTAGACTCCTTGAGCCTCGATGACTCATTTACAAGAGAAACCCGTTTGTAATCAATTTAATTAAATGTTTACAGATGTTTAACAACTGGTTACTACAACAAAATGCAGGAAATGGCATCTCTTATTTAAAATTTTCTGGGGGAGGACCCACAGACACCCCCACCCCCCGCCAGACTGCCTGCTACTGTGTCCCAGCATCAATCAGTTTACAAATTAAGCCCTGACTGACGTGGAATGAGTGTTTCTGCATTTTTGGGGAATTTCTGCTTTTCTGAACAGAATTGGTTTTTCTTCATCCATCCATCCATCATCTACCACTTGTTCCGAAGATGGGTCACAGTGGCAGCAGCTTGAGCAGGGAGGCCAAGACATCACTTTCCAAAGCCACCTCTTCCAGTTCTTCTGGAAGAATTCCAAGGCATTCCCAAGCCAACCAAGAGACATGGTCTCCCCAGTTTTCCTGGGTCTTCCCCAGGGTCTCCTCCCAGTTGGGCATGCCCGAAGCACCTCCACAGGGAGATGCCCAGGAAACATCCCTGAACCACTTCAACTGTCCTCTGAATTTCTCTCAGATAACTCAACTTCTCATACCATCTCTGAAGGAGGACAAGCTACCATGCAGAGAAAACTCATTTCAACTGCCTTTATTCACTTCTTATGTTTTTTTTTTTCCCAGTTTTCCTTTAAAAAAAAAATCCAAAGTAGTGCATCTTCAGTCCTCCTGTTTTTATGTCCTGATTCATGTGCTTTATTTTCAGAGATATTCCGTACTGATAGTTAAATGTTTGATTTTTCCCTTTTGCCCTGGCTGGATAGTAAGCAAATAAAAAATATTGGTATATTTTGCATTAAAATATTGGCATTGGTTCACATGGAACCAGATAGAAAACGGTAAGTGTTGTATAATTACAAAAATAATAATAACTAACAAAAGCATAGACTCAAACACCTCCCCCCCACCCACCCACACACCCACACACACACAGCAGGCCCTCTGCTCTGCAGTGTAATGCTTTACTTGATTATCTCGTTGTTGTCTGTAAGTACAAGGCCAGATTGAATCAGTCTGCGCTCCATTGTTTCTGAAGCTGGTGTGTGTTTGGATGTGTGTAGAGGGGAGCTGGTAATGAATGGCCAATCTAGTCCATCTAGAGAAAACCTTCTCATCGCAGCGCTCCCATAATTACTAGCTCCCTGTGAAAACTATGTGCGCTGCTTTATTACTTGACAATGCAACGCAGTAAACGCTCCAGACTGAAAAAAGATGAGGTGAACTGTTCTTTGTGCAACCATTCATTTTATCTTAATGCCATTTATTATAAGTGAGGCTGCAAGTGAAAAGTGATATGAAACAAAACCTGAATTTCAGGACAAACACTGAAACTACTACACACACAGTCCAACATTAAACATTTCAGTTTATCGAAAAGAAAAATACACAGAAAAACAGCATTTGTGCAGGTGAGCGTTTTTTTAATTAAGTTAACAATTCCAAGATTAATTTAAAGCAGCACATATTTTCTAAATGAACAAAACATGTTCTGACACTGGAGTATTTTAAATAAATGTGTCTATGAAATGTTTTTATTGCTTCTCGTTCAGCTGCTCTCCTCAGCAGGGTTCGTCACAGGGTGGGAACTTGCTTGAAAGATGTGGCTATTGTTTAATGCTGCAGTTTGTCTTCTGTAAAGTAAAGCTGAATAATTCTGCTTTATTTCGATTACCCTTTTCTAAAACTTTAAAAGACATTTAACATGACCCAGACAAACTTACAATGTATAACTTTGTTTTTTATTCATGAAAATCACTTCAAATAGTGTCCTGTCTTTTCAGTCACAGCCACAGAGATTCGTCATTCACACCTCATGTGGTACATGTGGTGGAACAAGATTATGTCCGCAGGGTCCCAGTTACATCCAACAATAAAATGTAAAAGAAAAACTGTAATAAAATCTAAGATATGAACTAAGAAAAATATCTACTAAATAATACACTAAGCACTAGTAGCATGAAAACATTACGTCGAACAGCAGCACGAACATGAGTCTGTGTGAGCAGAGGAGTATGAATGAACACAGCAACATGAAACAGATCAGCAGCAACATGAAACAGATCAGCAGCAACATGAAACCGATCAGCAGCAACTTGATGTGTTTTTTCACAGTTATCCTGATTAGAGATTCATGAGTCTAACATCATCAAGGTAGAAGCTGTTCCTCGGTCTAGTGGTTCTGCACTTAATGCTCCTCAGCCTTCTGCCTGATGGGAGCAGGGCAGAAAGTGTGTGTGCTGGGTGTGTGGGGTCCTTCATGAGGCAGGTGGCCCTCTTCCTTCATCTGGGAGGTGTAGATGTCTGTGGTGGTGGGGAGACTGACTCCAACAGACTTCTGTGCACACCTGTAGAAGAAGGGGAGGACTGAGCTTCCCAGACCAGCTTGTCTCAGCCTCCTGAGGAAGTAGAGACTCTGATGAGCTTTCTTGATCAGGCTGGTGGTGTTGTTGCTCCAGCTGAGGTTGTCATTCAGGTGCACACCCAAGAACTTGTAACTGGTGACCACTTCCACCACAGATCCTCCTATGTTTGGGAGGGGGAGAAGTTATTCCTTCTGAAGTCCACAACCATCTCCTTTGTCTTATTCACATTGATGTGAAGGTTGTTCGTCCTCCACCAGCTCTCCAGGTGTTCGACCTCCTGCATGTAGATGGACTCATCATTGTTTTTGATGCATCCAACCACAGCTGTAACATCTGCAAACTTTACAATACGACACCCTGGATGGGTCGGTACGCAGTCATACGTTAGCAGAGTGAACATGAGGGGGCTCAACACACAACCCTGGGGGGAGCCCGTGCTGAGGGTTATGGTGGAGGAGGAGAAGTCCTGTATCTTCAGAGACTGTGGTCTGTTGGTTAAGAAGTCTAGGACTCAGTTGCATAAAGAGGAACTTAGTCCTTTTATGATTAGTTTGTCCATCAGGACAAATTTTGATTTTAAAGTGGAAAAAAAGTGTCTGGTAGCTATTCCTGGGATCAATAGACCAGCATGAGGCGTTTGATAATCATAAAAGGAAAGACATAGGATAAATGTAGAGAGGCGCAGAAAATAAAAACACTGAAACCTAGAAAGTTGAAGCATAGATTAAAGAGCATGAGTAAGCTGTTGAAAGGAAGAAAGTGCAACAAATGGTTTGCAAACATCTGGCAAAGAGACACTAAAAATTTGCCTTGTGGCTAACATGGGTACATTTACATTTAGCCTCTTTAAACATTGATTAATGTACAATATATTCCCTAGAATAAGTAGAAAGCAATAAACCAACAGTTCTGTCTTTGAGGATTTACCATCTGTTCATTCCCATCCATTCACGGTATTCCAACTATGATACTGGAATGTTCATTTATTTGTGTTTTTTTAATGAGAAAAGTGCTTTTGGTTTATGCTCTTAAATTCAATGTCTAAGTCTATAACAGTAAATAAATGGAAACAATGAGCACTGCTAACAATTCGCAGAGTGAGGTCGTTTGGGGCTCCTTAGGTGTATTCAAATGTTTGTAATAGTAGTGATTAGTGCATAGCCAGGATGACAAATAGCACCTGAGACAGGGCGTGATTATAGGCTTTCATATGGGCACAGACAGTACTGGGACTGAGTATGATGGATGATGCCTCGAGCACAGTGAGAGCCGGCTCATAATTAGACCTTGATGGCATTAGTTGCAGTTCCTGGTGGGCATGTCACAGCGAATGTGCCCGAGTTGTTAAAAACGGACACATTGACATTTTGAATTTGTATCGTTTTTGATTTTTTTTTTCTCTCTTCCTGCAGGCTGTCAGGCATGAGGCAGAGCATTTTTAATAGCATAACACTAATGTATTTTATTTTAATAACTTTCTGCATCTGAATTAGGTTTTATTCAGAGCACAACATGTATACTTTTTCTTTTCTTCTAAATGAAAAGACTGGACATGATCCCACAGCAGATCATTGACTGATTCCACCTTTTGTTGTGTTTGTGTCATACGTGTTCTGTCGCACAGCTAAGAGTCATCTGAGCTCTCAAGGTTTCTGTGAGCTGAGGTAATTATTACGAAATGTTACACTGTGAAGGTAAGGTAACAGAGTGGAAGGTAGTAGTATGTACAAGAGGTGGCTCAGGTGATGTGCTGCAGGTGTGCGTTTCACCTATCTGGCTACATACCTGAGAAGCAAGTGAAAGTCAGTCTGTGTGTCTGCATATGTAAGCATGAAAGAGGACAAACCTTAAATAAATCATATTTTTAAAACCAAATGATAGAAATTAGGCAGAGAGAAGAAAATAAAATCCATGCATTTATTAAATGTGGACTTTATGAAAGAAACAAGTTGTTTTTGCAGTAAAAAGGTATTTTATTTAAAGATTACGTCCAAATGAATTCAAATTCAAAGTAGGTGTAACCCTGCTGGCAGTGCAAACCGCAATTATTATTAGGAGTGGGGGCAGCGTCCACAGTGGCCTCACTTCGAGCAGGATTAAAAGTTATGACAAGTAGTTTAGTAAAACTGAAGGAGAGATGCCTCATTGTGTGTGAAAGTGAGACAGAGGAAAAAGGTGGTGTTGTTGTATTTTTCCCAAACACAGAGGAATCATCTTCTTCTACCCTTGTGAGTCTGGCTGCTAAATTAGTCAGTCATCGGAGATCATGTTGCCAGTCTAGTCATTACACAGTCAGGCCAGACAGGTCAAATACCTGTTCAGATAACATGCCGTGACCTGTTACCGTTATTTTACATCAGCTTACCAAGAAAGGTAACTCAACCACTCAATGCCTGCTGTATCTAAAAGCATAAAAAAAATAGATTAGGCAGTCGTAAATCGGTGTCTCATCAAGAGACTTGTAGTTTTTACTAATGCTCAAACATGATAGCGCGAATGCATGAGCCCTAAAAAAAATATCCAATGGAATAAGCTTTGGTCTAAATATTTGCTTGGTTTGATTAAAAAAAAGCACAGTCATTAAATCACACACATAGAAAATAATTTTAGTTAATTGTACAACAAGCAGCAACATCAAGTGCTGTGAAAGTGGTTGGTCAGTGTTTTGTTCTTTGGGTATATTTTTAAAATGTTTTTAGAATTAATTTGGAAAAGGAAAATACATTTTTTTGGAAATTACCGTACTTGCCGCCGTACAAGTCACATCAGTCCAAATATGTCTTCATTGTTTAAGTCACATCTATTATGCGTCATCGCTGACCACCTGGAAATGTGGGCCGGTGTTGTGCCAAAAATCGAATGGCTGCCAAATAGTGACTGCAGGAGCATTCACGGGGAGACTCTAACAAGAGTAACACTTAAAAAAATGTTTTTGCACAAAATTATAGTAAAAGGCGTGTCAGTTAAACTTTTCCTTAATAAATGCACTTTAACAGTCAAATCAGCTGCCTTTCGTTGCGCCGCCCAGGCAAAATGCAGCTGATTTGACGTTTGCTACAGGAGTTCTGGAGCAAGATGAAGGTGGTTTGTATGGCAAGCCAAGCATCTCATTAATAGCCACTTTACCTATTAATGAGACGCTTGGCTTGCCATATTGCTCGAGGGACCTCTAAAGGCTGAAAATGGTAGTGTTCAATATTTTCCACATCAGAATGAGTGAAATTGTCAGATCTCAGCTAAAAATTGGGTTATAAATACGGGGGGAAAAACGTACATTAGTCGCTTCGGTGTATAAGTCGCAGGACTTAGGTGTGACTTATACAGTGAAAAATATGGTATGTTTGAATTGCTGTGTTACTTATATAACAGTAGAACTATGATGGTTGCATAAGCATACTGTAAAGAAAAACTCTTCAATTTGAAAAGAACTGCAATATTGTATTGCCCCCCTTCTTTTAATTAAGTTAGCTATTTCAGTGCCATTATTCAGCTAATTCGTTTCTCATAGCTCATGTAACACAATTTATTGTCCAAAAAAAAAAAAAATAAAAATAAAAAAAAAAAAAATAGAAACACCTGGGAATAACGAGAGGTCCAAAGCATGTTGTAGTGTCTTTAAATATACCGATAAACCGACAAACTACTACTTATTTAGGATTGTTTGCTATGCTCCAATTGATTAGATAGTTCTGTTGACAAAAACAGTTTCTTAGAGAGCAGTTCATTTTGAGCAAATCTACATGGACGTTTTGGTGGGCCCTCATCTAATCCTTGCGAGCAAATCCTTTAAATGTGGTGGATATAGTGATTTTTGTATCAGTACAGTGAGTTTTTAAAGAATATAATACCGTTAGCTCATCACAGCTCACATATACATATGCTCACCACAATAATTATAGTCTTTATAATAAAAGTAAATCAAATCTCCATATGAATATTGAACTTTGTTTTTCTTTACAATGACATTTTTATCCAGATGAACCAGTCATCCTGCCATCCTCTGTTTTGTCATTTGTAATACAGTCAAGTTTGTGAGTGTGTAACTCTAGCTCAGTGACAAACATAGTAATTAATTTGGTGGCTTCTGATTGCCAGGGTTGTTTACTGGTTGCAAACACAAAATCATGGGTGTCAGATGCCAGATTGACTTCACTAGGTTCACATCTAAACAACACACACACACAGCTATAAACACACTTTTTTTAAAAAAAACAGCAAAGACCAGAGTGGAAGAAAGATTAAGAAAAAAATATATTATAAAAACAATGTCCACGTAAAAAGAAGTTATATAAAAAAAAAAAAACAAGATATCCAAATAGTACAGAAGAAAAGAACACAAAAATAAGTCCTCCTGTGTACTTGTTCTCTTACAGTCACACACACACATTCAGTTGCTGGGTGAGTGACAGGGCCTTATTGCAGGTGCAAATTGAAGTTGTGAGGTGTGTGTTGTTCATTAAAGCAGGGTGAATCTCTATTGGTTTTCATTAAGGAGCCTGACCACACAGACTAAATGGTTAATCTAGACAGCTTCGCTCTTCCACTCACCCTGTCGCCATTTCTCTTTAACATGAACACACACAAATAAACCTTAAATCTTAACACACACTCAGACATGCACTTATACAAACACACATACAAACCACATTCTTATTTATTAAGCAGAGGTGACAGGTACTGAATAAGTTGTTTTCTGGTACAGTGTATGGGTGTGTGTGTGCCTGCAAGAAATCAAGTTGGTCTCCCTGCTAGCATTACTGTTTAATGTGTGCATGCCACATGCATTTATTAGTGCTTTTGAAATTTCTCCACATAGATATGATCTTGTGCGTGTCAACTAACTGCATGTGGAGGTGTGTGTGTGTGTGTGTGTGTGTGTGTGTGTGTGTAGGAGGGGACAATTGGTGTCTGTGGTTATGAGTCAAGTGTATTTCCAGGAGGCCTGTCCTGAGTAAACAGAGCTGACACAGTGCTGCTCCGACCAGCTATCTGTCACTGAAAATTAGATCCTAATACGCACCGTGAGATATGAGCCAATACCAGCACCCCCCACACACATGCACATGCTTAGTGCACACAGAAAGTGTATGAGAGAAAGAAAAAAAACAGTGGTAGGGAAAGACAGAATCAAACACAGATGTCTCTTTCTCTGTCCAACATGCACACACAAGACTCAGCATTTGACCAAAAGTATCAGAACCCAACTCTTGTTTTATCATTTCAAAGCAATGAAGACAAACAACTCAACAGCTGTGGTCTGTATGAGTTTGACATACAGTAGTTTGAATTTTCACATAAAAATACTGATGTAAGTTAACATCAACAGCTAAACTTGTCAGAAAACCAGACAGACGGACAGACAGACAGACGCACGCTCCTGGGACTCTGCCGGGCCAAGCCGGGGAAAAAAAAAGAAAAGAAAAAAAAGAACAGGAAGCCACCTACAGGTGGACCCACCACCTGTGGAGAGGTCCGTCAAGGTCGGGTTCTGTGCATGCTCCTGGTGGCATAGACAAGCTCAAGGGATGTGGAACATCACCTCACTGGTGGGTAAGGAGCACAAGCTTGTGTATGAGTTTGCGCGGTACCAACTAGATATAGTTGGACTCACCTGTACACAGAGCTTGGGCTCTGGAACCCAACTCCTGAAGGTAAGCTGGACTCTCCAACTCCAGAGTTGCCCAGGGAGAGAAGTGTTGGGCGAGTATGGAGATACTTGCAAGCTCCCTGCAGAATGCCTTGGTGTTGACATTTTCCCCGGTGAACAAGAGGGTTGCCACTCTGTGGCTTGCTACGAGGCCACCTTAGACCAAAGGTTGATGATTGATTCTGTAATTGTGTCGTTTGACCTGGGGCCCTATATCTAGGACACTAGGGTGAAGAGAGGGGCAGAGCTGTTAACTGATCACCGCCTGGTGGTGAATTAGATCCAGTGGCAGGGGAGGCTGCCAGACAGACATGGTAAATCCAAATGCATAATGAGGGTGAACTGGGAAAGTGGTCAAGTCATTGGTCCTTGTGGCTTTCAACTCTCACCTGCAGCAGTTTTTCCACATGTTCCAGGGGAAGCCAAGGGCATGGAATCTGAATGGGCCATGTTCTGGAATTCTATTGCATATGTGGCTTCCAGGAGCCTGAATGTCACTAGTGCCTGTCGGTGCAGCAACTAAAGGATCCCTCATTGGACACCAGCAGTGATGGAGGCCATCAAGCTAAAGAAGGAGGCCTTCAGGCCATGGTTGTTCTGGAGGACTCCTGAATCATCTGGAATATACAGGGTGGCCAGAACTGCAGCTTCAGTGGTCATGAAACTAAAAACTTGGGCATGGGAAGAATGCAGGGAGGCCATGGAGAAGGACTTTTGCATGATCTTAAGGAAGTTCTGGCAAATGGTTTGGTAACATAGGAAAGCAAAGCAGACCCTGTCCCAGGGTGTTCTTGGTTTGGGTCAGGAACTGCTGACAAAAAAATGAGTATATTATTGAGCGGTGGAAGGAACACTTTGACAATCTCAATCCATTGACCATGTCCACCTTTGAGGAGACAGTCTGAGGACTCTCTGGAAGACAAGTCCATTTCCATGGCAGAGGTCACAGAGGTAGTCAAAAAGCTCTTCAGTGGTAGGGGTGGATGATATTTTCCCTGAGATGCTGAAGGCTCTGGATGTTGTGGGGCTTTCAAGATTGACATCTCATCAATGCCACAAGGAAGACTTGGACAATGCTGTGGAGTGGCAGACCAGGGTGGTGTCTTCCATTTTTTAAAAAGGGAACCAGAGAAAATATGCCACCTATTGTGGAATAACACTTATTGTCCTCTCCAAAAAAGGTTATTCCAAGGTGTTGGAAGGGAGGCTCCGACCAATCGTCGAAGTTCAGATTCAGGAATAGTAATGTGGTTTGTGTGCTGGTCGTGGAACAGTAGACCTGACCTTTACCATTGTAGAGTTTCTAAGGGGTTCATGTGCATTTGCTTCTCTGGTCTACATGTGTTTTGCGGATCTGGAGAAGGATCATGACCGCATTCCTCAAGGCATTCTCTGTGGTGTGCTATGGGAATATGGGGTGCCTGCTGTCGCTAGTCTCCGATCCTGTTTGTGATTTTCATGGACAAGATCTCAAGGTGCAAATCGTGGAAAGCATCTAATTTGGGAACCTTAGGGACTCACCTCTGCTTAAAAAGGAAGAAGAAAGAGGAAGAAGAAGGATGAAGAAGGAGGAATAAGAAGATTATTAATAATAATAGTTTTTGTTGTTGTTATTCTAAATAATTTGGGGATTAGATATTAAAGAACACGCCGTTACACAGACACTGGAGCTCATTTAGCGTGGGTGGGGATGTGTCAGAACTGTGGAGTGTTTACAAGCGTCTGTTTACAAATGTCTAACTCAGTTGGATACGAGGAATCCCAGCCTGTCTTCTTATCTTATGATTTCCTCTATTTCCATCACTTTTACTTGCACAGGGAACCTTTTACGAGTGTGTAAGAAAGACGGATTATAAAGTGATCAGAAGTACCTGGTACTGCAGATGGGATCACGGTAACAGCGTCTGATCTTGGTCTCCCATTATTCCAGTTCAGACACTCTGCCTTTTCAAGTGGTCATGCAGCGCTTTTAGCCAAGCCTCAGTGCAATCATATCAACCTATTGTGTGTTCTCTGGAACTATCCTATCATGCTTTCAAGCTTTGAACATGCAGCCCCATCCACATACACTGACTAATGGAGAATATTAAAATTACATTTAGTGAAGTATATTTTGTAAGAGTTGAGCCACTGTATCATTGAATAATGACAAACTTACATGTTCCCAGAGGATACAAAAATATTGAATGTTTGCCACCGATTCTGTGGAAACTGATGAAAAACCAAAAGAAAGTGATTTCAATACTAACTGATTTATCTTGAATGAGGAAATATACTCGGTGCTCAACTGAGTAGCTCAGCTCAACTCAGTGTGAAATAAAACCCATTAGTTCAGATACTTTCATCTTCAGATTAATCTTGAAAGAGAGGTTCTTCACAACAAAAAAAGGTCCAACGTACAAAGATGCAGTTTATTTTTTTGTGGGGTGGTGGGGTAGCTCCCTCTTGCAGTGGTGGTCACAGGGAGCAAACTCATAAGAAAGATTTGGCATTACATAGTTTTTTTTTTGCCATGTGCCCTTCCTTCCAATGACAGAAAAAGTTAATTTAACAAATATATTCATATTAGTATGGACAGGGTTTACAAGAGTCATAGCAATCTTTTGTAACAAGCTCACCTGCCTCACTTATGCTACAACATTTGGATATTTTACTACTTGATTCACTGAGACAACCATTAAAAGGTTTTTTTTATTTATATAAAGTGGCTGTATGCGTTTCAAGAATATACAAGAATCCCAAGAATCAGATCTGTTTTTAATATCAAAATATTTTGCTCAGCTAAATTTTGCATCGCTGGTCTATAATCATGGCACTTAACTGTTGGATACTGTAGTTGTGTGTTAAGTATTTTACCCATGCAACTCTTATTTCTGACTGTATTAAAATAAACCACGGTATGCAGCTTTGTTTATTGTGAGTTTCTGAATCATATATGTACAATGATTTTAGCCTATAGAATATAAAAAAAATGCTTTACATCTGTTTGCAAAGCCAAAAATGGTGCAAAATTAGTAGCTTTGAATATTATATATAAATCAAAGTAACAGAGAGATTGTGTTGGGCTAGGGATGCTTAAAAGTGGATTTAAGGAGTGTGCAGACAAAAGTGAGTGTGTGCGTGTGTGTCTGTACACATGTATTCCCAAGGCCTTGACAGGCTATCAAGCAGCTATCCATCCTTTGTAAGGATCAATATTTATGAATCCCTGAGGATCTGTGGTATGAAGCATATAAACAAGCAGTGGAGTAGAGCGCAGGCCACCAAACAAACACACACAAGAACAGCAATATATTAAAGTGCACAGTGCACACACAATCACACACAGGAGGAATTAAAGCAACAACAAAGGTTGGGGTTTGGCAGACTGTCAATATAAGTCAGATAGGTTCATAATTACAAAGAATATTGTGATTAGTTTCTGAGAATGCCTTTCAGTGTTATTTGTTTTAAGAGTCAACATAAAATTAGGTGAAACTATGACTATCGATTATAATAATTCTGCATCCCCACTGGTGTTTGAAAAACTAATTTACAATATGCTTGCACATGATTACCACTAGTTTTTTTTATTATTATTATTTTTATGTGCTGCATTTTACAGAGTTTGATGAAAAAAAAAAAAAAAGCAGTTCAAAAGCTTACTGAAACTGTAAAATCATCCATCTATCCATTGTAAAGATATCTTAATTTCACTACATGTAGTAAATTATTACTTTTACAGGAACATGAAAGTGTATTACTATACATGCAATTTGTGATTTTTCAACTTTGAAAGCAATTAGTTCTTATGTACGCACTGATTAATATAATATTTTAATCATTTCAAAATAATCCTTTATTCACATTAGCTACCAAAAAATGGAAACGCAAAGCAAAGTCTGTCAACTGTTGTACCAATACAATGAGGATGATATATAAAATGACATGATCGTAGCTCTATAATTTGCTTGTATACAAACATCTGAGTGTTGCACAGTAGTGCAGTTAGCACTGTTACATCAGTACAAAAAGGTAATGTGCTTGAAAATTGGCATTACATGAGGATGAATGTTTGTTTCCCCCATGTGTGGATGAAAATTTACTTTGTTTCTGAGCTGTGGGAGGAAACTAGAGTACTCATACATTTAAAGGATTAATTGGTGGTGTAAATTGGCCCTGGGTGTGAATGTGTGTGTGTGCATCACTGTTCATCACAATGTGTTCCTGGGATATACCGGCAACCTGTTCAGAGCGGACCACACATCTTGATAGGTGGATTTGGCACGAGCTCCCTGTGAGGCTGCACAATATCATATGTAGAAAATAGATTGATGGAAAATCATTTAAACATATTAATAATAAAATACATAGAAGAAATGGAAGTTATAGAATTACCCATCAACCTCTGCCAGTAAAACTGCTGCTGCGTTCACCCATTTTGACCACCTTTATACAGTTTGGTTAAGTTGCAAAAGCCAAAAGAACTAATCAGATTAGTCAGGGGGTAGAAAAAACTTTTTTTTTGTTTTTCCTGTAGGCAAAGCCAAATGATCTGGTGCACAAAAAGGACTTCACACCGATAGAGTCCTGCTTTCAATGTGTGTGTTGCAGGTGGAAATTTAGCTTGTAATTAACATGTCATAATCAATGTGGGGGAGTTTGACACCTTGTAATCACTGTGTGGAGATTAGTACCCATAGCCCCAGGATACACACATGCATACACACACAAACAGTTGGATAAAGACGTGAACAGCTTGTCCACACATGGAAACAACCGACTGAAGACACACACACATACACATCAGTGTACACAAATACATGTCTATATCCAGCAGCCTGCTCAGCTGATCAGCCTTGAACACACACTAGAACCACACACATGTACACACAGTGGGCCTGTTTAATATCATTTACATAATGAGAGAGCAGCCATGGTAATAGCTTTTCCTTTCTCTTATTATCATAATTTCACTCTAGGCGTCAAATGACAGAAGAGAGAGAGAAACACAGCAGAAGAGTCTTCTTGTCCTTGTTACCCTGAAACAAGTCTTTGTCAAAGTCAAGGCCACCACACCTGATTGTGTCTTTTTGTCTATTTTTCTTACATTATCAGTCTTTTTATTCACATTTTTTGTCTTCAATAGTGCAGTAAATGGTTTACATTACTGTATAGGGACTAGAGGTAAAAAAACAAACTCCATTCTATATTTGTGAAGTAGAAAGAGATGCTTAACCTAAATTCTTGCTTATATGACTTTATAATATATATATTTAGATTTTTTTTTATTCAATAGCGACTGCATTGTTTTCAGTGGTAAATATCTTCTTACTCTAGTTTCATTCTCCTTTTTGTAGTTTCTTACTGCAAAACCACAACAATCTCAAAACACGGTACATATTTTTTTTAAATCAATGTGTAAATGTCTGTGAACTTTTACAGAAGCCCAGGAGGAAAGTGGGGTCATGTTCTACTGAAATCTAAAGAGTAAAAGACACATTGGACTCCTGTGTCTGCGTGTCTGCTGAACGTCATTGATTTCTGACAAAAATAAAATAAAAAAGACCAAGTTTCATCCGTAAAAGACGGATCGAGTGTTACACACCGACTTAAAAAAAAATAAGAAAAAAGACGAGGTGGGAGGAGAGAGGGAGAGGTTTTTACCTTTATCTCGTCTTTTTATTGCATCATAGTTTATTTAAAATAAAATGTTTTTCATTTTACATGTGTCTTTTTCTTCCCACCCAGGTCCAAATAATTATTTCCACCCTTTGTTAAATCTAAATTGCAACATTTTTTTCCACCCCTAATCTTCATTACTTTAAAAATCTTCTCTTTTACATTCATCTCCCTCCATCGTCTCCTTTTTGTCAATCATCTCGTATTTGCCCTCCCACCTCTTCCCTTCCTCTGCTGCTTCGTATTGACAGGAGGTATGCATTTTGCTAAAACATCGGCTGATGAATCATTGATGTTGGTGTTGAGGTTTCAGTGGTGCGGGGGCAGCCGGATGTAAATAAGTGAGGACTAGACATGGGGTATTGCTAGCTGATATTCAGCCCTGCCTGTGTCTGAAACATTGATGAGATATGCTTGAGAGTGTGTTTTTGTCTATGCACATGCTCGCAGAACTCTGAAGGATATTTAAGAGGGCCAGATATGACAGTTGTTTACAATAAGGGATAGATAAGAACCAAGGAAGGAAGATCAGACCAAAGAGAAAACAGGGTGACACATAAGGAAACGCAAGGAGAAAGGTTAAGATAATATTACTCCTGTAGAGGACAAATATTAGAATTTAACGACATAGACCAAAGATAACATCATTCAAAGTGACAGGAATATCCACATCTGGAGTAATATTTTTAAGTTTGCAAATGCCCACAAATTGACACCCCCCAAAAAATTATAATAAAAATATATACATATTTCAATAGTCAAAGGTGAACAATTTTCCAAAGGTAAATGCATAATGTGTAAATCATGAATCTTTTTATTCAGCTCTTTACGTTTTATTCCACGTACCAGCTAATTTAAGTCTCCAAGTGCCACCATTATATACCAGAATTTCTCTAAAGTCCTTTCCTGACCATGAATCCAAGCATAGAACCTTTCAAAACCGTGTAAATAAATCTGTCTCATTAAAAAAAAAAGATTTTCTAATTTATTTATTTACTTTTGTTTAACCAGGCAGATGCCACTGTGATCACAAATCTCTTTTGCAAAGGACGCCTGCCCCTGAAGGCACCCAACATGCATGTTTTTGGACTGTGGGAGAAAACCAATGCAAGCATGAGAAGAACATAAACTCCACACAGGAAGATGGTGACCCCCAGTCCAATTCGGGGATTGAACCCTGGACCTTCTTGCTGTGAGGCAACAGCGCCACTACCTCATTAAAATCAACTTGCAGTACATGTACTACATTGAGGAGAAAACTAACCAAGCAGAGACATTAACAGTTAAAGTTCACTGTAATTTAGTTGAAACACCTCGTTCTGTGTTGAAATGGGGCAAATGTCACAAAGAAATGTTGGCAAAACTTTCCACAAAAGTGATCAAGTCTGCTCTGGATGGTTCTGACCTCATGCCAGGATCACATTTACACAGCGAGTGATATTGACTCGTTTGGTTAGCCTCTGACAGACGCACAGGAAATAACCGTCTGCCGTTTGATTTGGCATCGCAATGCCTTCCTTTAAAGAAGAGTAGATAATCCGTAAGTGTTTTCGCTTGATGGAGATTCCCTGGCCTTTCTAGACATTTTAGACTTGAGCACACACAAACACTCTAGGCAATCTCTGTTCCACACCTTCACTTAAAGCATTTTTCAGACCTCTTAGTCCCTTCCTCCCTGCATTGAGCACCATTGATACAGTCATTTAGTGCACTAATACATCAGTGTGGTCAGTGCTGTTACATTATGCATCAGTTGGGGTCAGTGTACAGTGAACTGTGCTGGTGTTCACTCTAACCACACATTGTAAAGACATTATCTATTTTCCACAGAAAACACTGACACAGTAATGGGTAGAGATGTCCTAATTAAGACTTTTTTTGTTCTCACAATACCTAGTCTACTCATTTTAGATGAAGTATCTGCCAAGACTGATTCTCAAATCTGACACAGTTTCAAACTGCACCCCATAATTACAACATGACCAATACATGCATTTTCATGCATATGTCCCACTGTAGCTCTACACTGCTTTAAGGGTTTTTTATGTTTAAAGAATGCTATGGTATTCATTTCACACTTCCATGCTATATAGCAGAAAAAAACAAAGAAATACATTTTAATTCTGAAAAATCTGTGCAAGTTTTAAATAGCTGTATTGCTTTTACATTCAAATAAATCTCTCTAAACTTCATTTTACACCACTTGAATTTAACTGTTAATGAAGTGAACGTGAAGGAAAATTACTAAAAAGGTTTGACAACGGATTAGTACAACTGCTTCTTTGGATCATGCTTCAATAGAAGTGAATTACTTGTTTTATTAATATCAGTAGGGCTTAATTTGAGCCATATCCTGCCGGAACAGGATCCGGGAACCCTCTTGTTTTGACAGGGTGCGTTCTGGTAACTGCTTGGATCCGATAACTTCATTATTAGTAAGCCTGAGAGTTATGAACAAATATGACTGCCTTGAACAAATAAAACCTATATTGGATATGTATTCTGACAATAATTACATAAACACTCATTTTAAACACAACAGCCAATTACAAGCTTCCTAATAACGCATAAGAGCTCCCCCTTCAAGTAAGCATTGCCACCCCTAAAAGTACAGTCAAGAGCAATTTAATTAAAAACACAAAAAATATAATTAAACAGCACAACTAAATTGCAAATCAGCTTTACAGTTTAAGTGGGTCATTAATAAAATTTTGATTTATTAAAAATACAAGAGAAATGCTTGATAGGTAATCACGTGGCGTATGCCACGTATCAAAACAATGGCACCAATTTGTAAAAAAAACAGCAACCAAAACGTCGAAAAGACATTCCAATTTACTTTCTTTTCTTTTTTAATAAGTCTCCTCATTGTACAACCAAACAACTGAGAATTGAAGCACATGAAGGCAGTGGCAATGGAGATACTGGAGCAGGTGCGAGGACGCTTGAGAGAAGCAGAGTGTGCTCTATTCACACAAGGCGAGCTGTTGGTCAGGCTACTAAAATAGTTATTGAATCAAGTGTTTACAAGTTTGCAAATGTAGGAAAATGTAGATGTTTAACAACCTGTTAAATACACCAGAACGCAGGAAATGGCATCTACTTTATTCAAAATTATCTGGGAGAGGCAAGCACACAAGCAGGGAGTAAATGGTGTTCATTTATTTAATGACATAAGATCAGGACATCTTTGAGAACTTGTATAAAGATGCAAAGCTTTTTCAGTGCATCTAACTTATCAGTGTAAATATTTAAACACAAGCATTACCACTCAAACGCAGAGGTGGGATCCTGGATATATATATAGTAATGATTGGTCAAGAAGCTGACAGCTTAAAATGATGATTACAAAATGAGGTGAAAAGAATAAAACAAGTGCTCAAATGTGGGACAAATTATGAATGTTTAAACAGTAAAACAATTATACTGAAAATGTTGATGCACATTAACTTCTTGACTTATTTTAATTAAACTCATTGCAACAATTTACCAACTGGATTCACAACATTGAACTAAAAAAAACCTAAAATAAAAACATGCAACCCTTTTCATGTTACTGTGATTAAATAGGAGCTTGACTCAGAGCAAGCGCTTATAATTTCATCTTCACAAAGAACCTTCAATTTCCCTCGTGGCACGCCTGGCCCACACCACTGTGCTTTATGTAGTATGACACTTTACCAATTAACTGCACTTTAACTCTCATTAACAGTGTGTATTTGTTTAGCATGTAAAAAACAACATCATGCACACATGCGTACAGCCACACATCGCTCTTAAACACCCGGTAAAACCCCATTATCTGTCAACCACAAAAAACATCCGAGTCATAAAGTAAAAAAAAAAAAAAAAAAACTCTTTCGAGCTTGTTAGCTATTCACCACAGGGCAAAGCACTTTACTGGTGCTTTACTGTTAACCACAGTTGCTAAAGCACTTTACCTACTTACCACAATTTGTATGTGTGCACGTATGTTTGTTTGTGTGTCTCTCTTCAGTGTGTCCCATGTCTCCATGTATATGTGCATTTTGGACTTTACTGAGCACGTGTGTGATTGTGTCTTACCGTTTCCTGGCTCTCTGTGTATATACATGTAATATGACACTTTAATGAAAGGAAGAGAGAGACAAAGATGAAAGAGTAAGAAGCACTAGAGAGGAGAGGATAGACCACAGAGATGAACACTACGGAGTGAAGTAAGAGATTCAAAAAAAGCAGACTATGAAATGTATAAATATCAATAGTTTTGAACCACAAAGTCAAACTAGACTCACAAGATTGTCGTCAGTAATTCACTAGAACAAAATAATAAATGAGTAACATCAATTTGGTGAGCCAGGGCCTTCAAAGAAACAAAAAAGACAAACAGAATAAAGTAACGACACAAAAAAAAATCTGAAAATACAGAGACAATAAAATATGTAGGTAATAATATTAAAATAAGCAGAAGAAGAAAAGAGACAAAGCAAAAGAAGGAGAAGTGAAACATCGAGTTAACAGTGAAGATCAAAGAGAAAAACTGCGACGGGGCGGCAGCAGTACATCTTGATCAACAGATGACTGATCATATCAGGGCTGGCCATCTTTCACCAGCCGCTGCTTGACGACACCACATGACCCCCCTTGTACACACACACACACACACACACACACACACACACACTTTGCACACACATTCATTTCCCCCGACGTACCCCGAGGCGGGAGCATCAATAACGAATGGCCTGGCCAGGGGCCTCCGCTCACACACACACACACACACACGCACACACACTTTCATTCACTCAAATACACTCCACATGTGACACATTCACATATTCATGCATGCATTCAAACAACCACAGACACACACAAGATGGTAAGGTTAGTGGTGAATAACAGGGGAAACCATTGGACACACAGGCAGGCGTGCGTGCGTGCGCACACACACACACACACACACACACACAGAAGTGCAATATGGCTCTGTGCCCTCAGGCTTGAGGTCGTACCCCCTGCCCAGTACCCCATGTCCTCTGCTGCCCTGCTGCAGTTCCTCTGTGTTTACTGATAGCAACAAAATGACAAAGAAAGGCAAATAAGTTAGATTTATAAAAGTTAAAATATATACACGATGCATGAAAGAGCAGATCAAAGAAACAAAAATGGAAACAGAGAAAAATAAAATTAATTGAGCAAAGGAAGAAAAGGTTTCTTGGGATTAGGCCTGTCCTAACACATTTTGTTGGGTGATTAATTGCCTCAGAAATTATTGCGATAAACAATAACATTGTTTGAAATTTGGCAATAATTAGTAATTATTGTCAAATTTAAGATTTTTTTTGTGTGTAGTACGTTTTTTTGAACACCAGATGACAGTATAAGACTGAACCGAAGGATGGATAGTGAGGGGGCGAGCAATGTGTCTAAGAAAAATGGGAGGAAGGCCCCTTGACGTGACATGGGCTGCCTCTCCCTCCTTGTTTTTGGTTTTCAAAATGGCGAACGCTTGGTGTTTGAGCAAAGATAAACAACTTTTTACACAAAGGCAGGAGTTTCATCCATGAATTTTGGAGCTTTGACAATACGGAGGTCCCCCCCACCCCCACCATCGGCCTGTTAGCTAAGTTCATAGCTTAGCTTCTCAGCTTAGTTGCTTTTAGCGAAGAGACGATAATGCCAATAAATGAAAACGAGGTAGATAATTTTCATTTATCATTCAATTAATTGATTTATTGTTTATCACGACAGGCCTACTCGGGATGTTTTTGTAAATACTGTATACAATTTTTAAATCTACAAATACAAGGAGACTATAGAGAATTCAATAAAAAAAACAGCCATTTCTTTGTATACATTTGTTAATGTGAAAACATATTTGGATTATTTTTCATAAAACAAAATGACTAAAACTGAGATTAATTTATTGCAACCAAACACCGTCACAGCTGCAGTTAAGTGTTAAATTGGCAACCTTTTCTTATTAAAAAAAGACAGATTTCAAAAGTATTTCTTACACAAAATGACCCTCGCATGAAATAGAAGTGAAGCTTCAAAAATATCTGCATCAGTAAATCAATTTAGCTTTTATTCAAATCCATGTAATGAATTCCCAGTTCATGCATATCAATAATGAACTGAGGGCAGACTGCAAAAGAGGTAAGAGCTGGAAGTAGGATTAAAACCAGAACAAAAGAACTTATTGAAAGAGCATGAGATGAGGTCACGAGGTGGAAAGACGGTGGCGTTGTGTTTCCTGCCTTATGTCTGTCAACTCCTAAGTGTAATGGGGGTGTACTTTAACACCTGAGTCCACATTCGAACACACATCCACATGGAGCTGTGTTCCTTTGCTCGCTTTCATCTTTCAGTTGCATCAAAGACTTTGTCTCTTTAGTTTAATTCTTTTTTCCCCCCATTCATTCTTCTGATATTATTAAACAAACACACCTGGTGTTCAATTGTTGGAGGCTACACGTGGCTTCTGTTCATCCAACATCAGATTACTGAGCATGCTTCAGGACGCCCAAGAGGAGTTCTTCTCAGTGTGCACCCAATCATCCTACATCTCCTTCTTATTACATTGATGCATGGCTGAAGTCCACTTCACTCACGATGTAGTTACTGACCCTGTGCTTCAGAGCAATATGAAGTGTTCAGGGTGTACCCACCACGCCCCACACAGTGACTGATGGAGATGAGCACCAGCTTCCTGCAACCCGGATAAGAGTACAGGTAAGAAAAATTTATGAATGGATCATTTTATATTCAAGCCTTTGGATAGCTTTATAGCTGTTGGTAGAAGTAATACAGTTTGTTTCGGTCTTGCGATAAATTTCACAGAGGTTTTTTAGTTTAAGTAAAGTTCTACATCCAGTACTTTTCTCCCACTTCTTTCTGTGAGATTCATGGTGCCAAAAAGTCAAATGTAAATGTAACAGTTTATAGCACCTTTATAATCTCCCCAATTTCAGCAAATACCTTCTCACTTACTCGTTCATTTATACTCCCTGTGCTTTTATTTTTATATTTTTACACATTGTATGCACTTTTTATACTCTAAATTTTACAGACAGCCGAGGCGAGCTGGTCTGGGAAGCTCAGTCCTCACCTCCTTCTACAGGTGTGCAGTGGAGAGCATCCTGTGCTCCAGCATCAACGTGTGGCATGGAGGCTGCACAGCTGCAGAAAGAAAAGCTTTGCAGAGAGTGGTGAAGGCTGCACAGAAGTCTGTTGGAGTCAGTCTCCCCACCATCACAGACATTTACACCTCTAGATGCAGGAATAGGGCCACCTGCATCATGAAGGACTCCACTCACGCAGCACACATACGTTTTGCTCCTCTCCCTTCAGGAAGGAGGTTGAGGAGCATTAAGTGTAGAACCACTAGACTGAGGAACAGCTTCTACCCTGAGGCTGTTAGACTCATGAATCCCTAACCAGAACAATCACTAATGCCACTTTAAATGGAGATTTATCACGTTATCTGTGCTGCTGATTATCCATGCTGCTGATTCTTACCCATCTGCTCACAACAGACTCATGTTCACACTGTATTATATTACATTATTTTTGTTTAGTGTACATCTTTTTATACTTTGTATTTTTGCTATTGTTGGGTGTAACTTGGGACCTTAAGTACACTATTTCGTTCCACTTCATGTACCACATGTGATGACAATAAAGTCACCTTGAAATCATAGGTCAGTAAGTGTACTTTTTTTTTTGGGGGGGGGGGGGGGGTACAATGTTTTGCCCAAAGACACTGGCATGCTTCAGGGACTGAGGACTGAACCCCCAACCCTCCAATCAGAGGTCGACCAGCATCTCTTCTGGATTACCCTGTTGTGCTCCTAAATGTGACACATTGTATTAAAAAAATAAATAAAAAAACTCCCTAATGAAACAGATATTTGTGATACTTTGAGATCAAAACAGAAAACATATTCCCCCCAAAAATTATATAAGAAGTGGGAGTGAACAACAGAAAAGAACGCAAAAGGAAAAACTTTTGAAAATCACTGCAAAGCTCATTTTTGGAGGAGCACAAAACATACATGTTTCAAAACACACGTGTAAATAAAACTAAACCCTAACCCTAACTGATCACTATGCAGAGAATCCACATAAGTATTTTCCATTTACCGATTATTCATTTGTGCATTCATTTCATCTTCCTTTGAAAGTAGGGCTCATCCTGGCTTATATAACAGGAAAGAGGATTTTGCTGTGCATAAAGTTGTCTTTGCTTCTTAATTGGACTTTTTAGTTATTCCTGTTAATGTTAAATACTGTCGCTGAGGGTTTAAAGACTCATTAAGAGGCAGAGATTCACACTTACACACACCTGGAGGTGTCTGGTGTCACACACACACACACCGGAACAAACGCACAAAACACAGGCTGGTGAGCCATCACCAAAACACAGTTTAATTATTGCCCCCAAAAGCTTGACACGTCCACCTGGCATTTCTTAAAGTGTGTACCTTTTGTGTTTAATTAAATGGAATAACTGTCAATGAACTTTAAATTAGTCCAGCGTAAAATAATAATTTCTGAAGAGCGTGTGTGTGCACGAGAGAGAGGGGAGGGGGGTGTTCATGAGTGTGTTAATAATTAGCAGGCAGTAAAGCAGCTGTGTTAATTGCATTTAGTTTCCTGCCTGGGGAGGAAGGGGGGAGAGCAGGAGAGACAGAATGGAGGAGGTAAAGAAGCAGAAAGAGATCGAGTGAGCAAAAGAGAGCGACTATCTCTCATCTCTTGTTCCTGAAATAGAGAATTCCCATGTATTTTGAGATATAAAATGGAGCATGGAGCCCCAGGAGCAGAGAAAACACACACACGTGCAGGCTACCTCACACACACACTTTATGCTCACGCACACACTCATACGTGCACAGCCCCTGGGAGGATGGCGCTAACCTTAATTAGCCTAACACTGTGTTGAAATTGATTGAAATGCAGAACATCAATTATTAAGCCTAACTGTTTTCATAACCCCACACACACCCCACCATGTAGCGCACGGAGGGGGGAGGACGGGGATATTAGAGGGGCAGAGGTGTGTGTGATAAGAAAAGAATGGCTGCAGTATGTTTGTGTATGGGTGCTTGTCATAAAGTAACGTGACAACATGACAACAGTGCTTATAACAATCGAAAGAGATTAAACAAATAAGAAAAAAAGACTAAAGTTATAAAAGATAAAAAAGTCTAAAGTCTAAAACTAACAAGACAAAAATGGCACATGACAAGTAAATATAAAAAGAGGAACTACCGTATCTTCCGGCGTACAAGTCGCTCTGGAGTATAAGTTGCATCAGTCCAAAAAAAAAAAAAAGAATCAAGAGGAAAAAACTAAAGTTGCTTCGTCGTACAAGTCACATTTATTAAGCATCATCGCGGCACCATCCATCCAACCATCCATCCATCCATCCATCCAACCATCCATCCAACCATCCATCCATCCATAGCCACTAGCTCTCCAGCATTTCTCCACCTGCACCAGCTGAGTGAAGCGAGCACGCACGGGAGTACTTGCTGTTGCAGTTCTTAGAAATTTAAAGCATAAGTAAAAAATTGTGTTATGAATATGAAGAAAAAAAAAGTATAAGTCGCTTGGTCATACAAGTCGCAGGACTGACATTATGCAAAAACTGCAATTTATACGCTGGAAAATACGGTAATCAATTAATGTAAGATTCAAATATTTCTGTCAAATTAAAAAACACATTTAAAGGACGAACCAGGCTCAGTGAAACTTGACTGCTGCACATTTACTTTTCTTTCACTTCAACACTTAGACTGTAAAGATCTTCACCATGAAGGGAAACTAAAATGTGTCACTCAAGCTGCAATAAATTTATTAGTTTATGTTTTATGGGGCTAGAGTTTAAAAGGGATTTCTATGTTTACTAATGTAAAACATAATCGAGGTGTAAATCGTTATGTTTTGATACAAAATAGAATCAGTTATAGATTTAAGCTTCAATCTAAAACGTAGGGTATCCAAAGTGAGGCCCGCGGGCCATTTGCAGCCCATGGAGTGATTTTGTGCGGCCCACGACTGCAATTGAAGAATGGTATAATTTAATTTAATTTATAAAAACATAAAATATAATAAAAAAAATCTTAAATTGAGATTATTCTGGCCAGCGAGTCCTTTCATCTAGACAGTTCTGGCCCACGTATGAAAATGTTTGGACACCCGTGATCACTGGTGCCAGAGTTTCACATCATGGTAAACTTGTTCAATATTCTGAGAACTTTCTCACAGTGAAATAATTTGATATTTTATTGAAAAAAGCACAATAACCACTATTGGCCTCATTGTATATAATAAAACTGCTTTAAAACAAAACTGCATAAGACAGTATCACTGTAGTTTGTCTGTGACCTTTAACAGCAGGTCACACAAATGTAATTTCACCCACAAGCAACCTCTTTGTTGGTTCAGCCTGATGGTCAATTAGCCGATTTATTTATTATATTTTTAACAACAACCAAGAGGAACGCCGGGATCTGCAGAGGGGGTAATCCTTTGCTTTTAAAAGTCATCTCGAGCTGTCCAACGCCTGCCTCTTTCATTAAACGACTGTTTCTTTTGTAAGATGGGTAGAAGGTTTTATAGAAAGAAAAGAAAAGTTTCTGACCTAATCATCCATCCATCCTTAAACCTACTTCTTCCTTTTCAGGTCACGGCGGTCACTGGTCCACATGCCCTGTCACTGTGAGGGGCGGGGAAACCATGGACAAGTCTCCAGTCCCTCGCAGGGACACATGGAGACAAAACGAGAAACTCTCACTCACGCCTAGGGACAATTTAGAGTTACCAATCAGCCTAACATGCATGTTTTTGGTCTGTGGGAGGAAACCAGTGTACCCGGAGGAAACCCACGCATGCACGGAGAGAACATGCAAACTCCACCCAGACCCAGGCTGGGATTTGATTCTGCAGCCTTCTTGCTGGGAGGCAGCAGCTCTACCAACTGAGCCACCGTGCCGCCCGGCCCTATCAGTGTTTCGCTAAATTGTAGAGTGGAGAAGAGTGCCCATAAAGAATAAAAATAAATAAAACACAGATACTTGACATCCCATGATTATTTACAGATCTGCAGCAACATTGAAGGGTTAGGATAAAAAGATTCACGTAGTTGAAACTGCGTTAAAAAATGACTCTGGACTGTATAAAATTAACAAGTTGTAGTCCACACCGCTTACGATGCACTTTCAAGTTTCAACAACTTAAAAAAAAAAAAGAATAAAAGTGCTCTATTAACCAAGACAAGATTAAAAATAAAAAAAAAACATCCTCAAATTAAATTACTAAAAATAATAATAATAAAGAGTAATACCTGCATCCCAAACAGCACTCGTGTTTGTTTTGTTTAAATAACAGTTTGTTAGTTTTCTATTGAATTAATTAACTTTTGATACTTATTTCTAGCCACGGATCAATAAAAGGTATAGAAAGTATTTTCTCTAAGAAAAAAAATACAGGAAGTTTTTTTTTTCTTTTTATAAATTTTTTTTTTTTTACATAATTAAAAAAAATTAAAAAATAAGCAAGGCTGACGGTGTCCCTTGTTGTACCCTTGTCTTGTGACCACGTCACGCCCGACTCGACGGCTGCCTAACCTTCAGTCTATCTTTGTCCCGGCGCTGAAACGATCCACTGAGTCAGTGGAAAACTCATTTAAACCTAATTACATGGGCCAGCCTCCTACTTCTCTCTACTTTCTTTCAGTCAAGAGCCACTTTCTTTCTTACACCCCTTCTCTATTCTCCTTTGCTCTTTTGCCGTCCTTTTCTCTTTGCTCTCTTGTTTCTTCTCTCCCCGTGCTCCAGTTACTGGATCAAGGTAGCCCCGCACTACCAGTCAGCTAAAACACACACACACAGGATATCCAACACTCCAGTGTGGCCAACAGGCCTCTGGTACAAAGGCTTTTAGATGGTGCATTGTTGTGTCCCCTGGGGTCAGCGATGGGTCAGGAGCCAGTCTTAATTAGTTGACTTAACTTATACCCTTCTTCAATTCTCGTGGCCCTAAAACACACATGCACACACACAATGCAAGGGATAAAGAAGGTGTGCACACACCCATATCTCCAAAACACAATCTAATGACCCTTGTTCAGGTCAAACATCAGAGCGGCGCACACGCCGAGGCACGGCTCAAACTCTGTCCAAAGTTAAAAACTAACGAGTCAGGCTTAATGAACCCAACGTCGGATTATCTGAGAAAAGAAACGCGTCGTCAAACAAAGTCTGAGGTCAGTGATCAGGTCGTGCGTCAGGACCTGATTCGTCACTTAAAGATGCTGCACTGGGAATGATAAATGCAGTTTTCTTTACAAAAACAAGAAAACATTTGTTAAATGTATAGTATAGTTATAAAAAAAACAGGAAAATCAACTGATAATGCATTATCAATCCAATGTATATTGATATTTCTGCTTTAAAACTAACACTTAGCTGCAATACATCATGTGTATGGTGTTTTACCAATATGGACTACCAGTATTTGTAAAGAAAGTACAGGAAATCTGTTTAGCAGCCACAACAGATGTATTGTTCCAGAAAGTTTAGCTACTTTATGAGAGACGGTATTAATTTGTTTGGGAAATGCTTACTGGTAATAGGACTCGGGGAACTGGATAGACTCCAAGGCCAAACCATAAGGAAGGCCAGCGAACATCAACAAATGCCTAACGATGTTCGGGTAATGGAGTGGGTAGAGTAAAAGGACTACTCACTCCGGCAAATGAAACCTTTAGAAGTTTGTGCACAACTTCATACTGAAATTAATTTGAATAAAACATGTATTGTTATTGTATGCAGATCACAATGTGATATTCATACACTGTATATTTGCATCAAGTGTTGGAGGATAGATATCAGCAACGGCCAAAGACTGTTGGCCATAAAGTGTTTTGATTTGTATGATGTATTTGACTCCACTCAAACCAAAACAAGGATACACTTTTGTGTCTGCAAGGTGAACACGTGAATCTAATTAAATATGAAACAAAATGTGCAAATGTTTGATCAAAACCAGACTTCTATGATTCTGCTGCTTTAAATGTGCCAACAGTGATTATAAACATGTGCACAATAAAGTGTCACAAATAGTTCCAAATTTATATACACGTTCTAAATTAACACAAGCACGGATAAGTGTACAAATTACCTGAATTAGGGACGTTTTGGTGCAGAACTAATAACATCTATTTGTTTGCACTTAGCGCCCTCTAGCGTCGAAACAAAGTAACTGGCATGGCCACATTTAAACTGACAGTGTTGGTTCCAACTTGTAATAATTTTGATCTGAAAATACTGTAATGCAGTTTTCACTTAATATGTTTGGGATATATTCATAGAGTTCATACAACATGCACGCAAGTTTTGTTTTGCAACGTATTAGCGTGTTTTAATGAGCAAAACGCTGCAGGCCTTAAGTTACAAAAACAAAAACTGTAAATTAGCAACACTAAACATTGAACATTACTACACTAAAACTGTCAATGAAGCTTGGAGTAATTTATGCCAACCAACAGCTTTCTATTATGGCTTAGCCTACCTTGTTTCATTGTAGCTTGTAGACAAGACATGAAACCCAAATATGGCTAAGTTGCCAAATAAAAATAAAAAAAATCAGACTTTCAGCAACAATGATAATTTAAAATGTAACAATTCTAAGGGTGTAACTTTCTGTCCAACACACCTGTTTCCTGTTTGAACTAATTAAAGCACCTTAATGGGCACAGGTGCAATTCATTAAATTAACCAAAAATAAGGTCTACGTTTTTAAATGCATCTATAAAGAGCAAAGAAATCAAACTATAAAATATGGCAACACAATAATATATATATATATATATATATATATATATATGTTTAAATAAGTCAATATTACAAGCCTTTCATCACCTTGGAACGAGGCGTTTTTGTTGTTTTTTTAAATAAAGGAAACATTTGATCATGACATACTATTTTGGATTTATTTATTGCAGTTTTGATCAACTAGTAACCAAAATACTATCAAAACATTTTCCATTTACCCCATTATTATTATTAGATTACCATTCATGTTGCCGTATTTCCAGTTTCGTTTCTGGTCCATTTAATTTCTACTCTATAAGGTTTTATCATAACTTTTGCTTTACAATCTTTAAAAAAAAAGTGTCTCAATTATTGCTGAACAAGTTTTATTCGAAGAATAATACTTAGTGGGAACATATGTCTCCATCTAGCCTAATAGTGAGCAACAGAACTCGTTAAATCGTTAAAAATGTCTTTCTTGCAGAGTGATTGTTCGTTTTAAATCAGTTTACAGGAAGTAAGAACGGCGTAATCACAACCAAAAGCACAAATAGGATCAATTTCAATTGAAGCAAAACAGTTTTATTAGTGTACACTGTAAGAAGTTGTAAATGTAGGATAGCTGGGAAGCCTATGAAGATCAGTGTTTGATGAATACATGAATTAATCTAACGGGCCGCGTTCTAGAGAGTATGCTGTTTGTAGCAAGCAGAGGGATGTACGGAAAACCTTTAAAAAAAAAGTACAGCTATAATACATCACAAGTGACAAGTAGGAACTCCACTTCCACCAGAAAACAAGCCGGTTTCACAGAAATGCACCAGAAAGAGGTTTTTTTTCTGGAATACACAATTGTCATCACAATAAGAAATACATGATCAGGATGAAGGAATGCAAACCTCACAATGCGTTAGTGTCCTTCACAAAACCTCATTTGGTTTCAGCTGTCCTCCCAATGGTCCAATCTAACCTAAAGGTAGCTCTCATTAAAAAAATAAAATAAAAAAAGAAGAATATACTCGGGCTATTGCTGGATCCTGTATGCAAAATGTAAAAAAAAAAAACACAACATTGTATATTTCATGACCAAGAATTGTTTTTTTTGAGTACAGTCCAAACAATTTAAAAAGTCAATGCATAGAACAAGTTGGTCATCAATGACACAACCTTAGTTTCAGCTCGTCAAGCAATGGCTGAACCAACAAAAACACAAGCTGAACAATGGTAGAGATAGAAAATATATCTTTGAATAACCTCCATTTCTTTTAATTGAATATAAACAACCTGGATTGATCTTGATGTGTTAATAGTGATCATCCTGGGTCAAACCAACAGATTCTGGACGAGCATTTGTTCTGAGTTTTCAGACGTGCAAAAGAGTACAAGTTAAGTCATCGATCAAATGTGCTTTCAGATTTTTATTAAATTCTGTTTTCTGCAGGATGCTGAACTAAACGTTCATTGAAATATTTTGTTGCTGATAAAAATATTTAATGCACTTTTTTTTTTTTTTTTTTGCAACAATAGTTAAAACAGAAAAACGTGAGGGGTTAGCATTCAAAAACAAATTAGAAGAAGCAACACACAACATCTGGAATGTGATAGTATGAGCCAAAATGACTGTGGCAAGTACACACCGGGTGTAAAATGATGCGTATTCAGCCGCTCAACCCAGTTTTTCCTCGGACTATTCCGTCTGTGCGTTAATATTAAGCAAAACAAAAAATACTCTTACAAGTACAGAACGCTCCAACAAGATGCGAGCATGTGAACAACTCACGGTAAATTTACAGTGCACAATGATTTACAGGACAGCTGCAGTGCTGGAACCAGTGACAAGATTTTAAATTTGGGATACACCATATTGGATTTTTGGCCGATACATGTTGAAACTTATTGGGCCGATAACCGATACCAATATCGATATATTTCCCCCCCAGATCTACTTGAGACTACACAGCTTTCTCTGTTGTGGAATTAAAATACATTATTCTGCATGGACTTTGTCATTTTGACCTGCTACCAAATGCAGATTACCAAAAGGGGGCTGAAAATGATGCAACACTTGCATGCACATTCTCCTTTGGGATTCTCCACTTTCCTAGCATGCCATCAGATGCAGTTGCCATGGTAGCTGCAATGTGGGACCCTCTGCACTCTTGTGCATGAAGGAGTCTTTTTAAGTTCAAAGGTTTTGTCTATTGTGCCGTGAGACTACCGGTAATCATGCTAACGTCACAGGCTTATCATGTGACGTCATCATTTTGTGCTGGCACTGCAGGCATCCTTGTCACTGGGTTGTCCTACTAAAACAGCGCCATATATATGTGTGTGTGTAAAAGTAAAGAGCCTTTTATATCGGTGATTTATTTTGATGGAATGTCCAATATTTAACTTTATCGCTAATATCGGATGATACAGGTACGATAATATCGTGCATCCCCATTTTAAAAAAGGATTTTTAAAAGTTAAACAGAATTCAAATTGACTCTCCAGTGTCTTAAGCTTTCTGAATCAATACCGACTGCTGG
Organism: Nematolebias whitei; assembly: GCF_014905685.2. Lineage (NCBI taxonomy): Eukaryota > Metazoa > Chordata > Actinopteri > Cyprinodontiformes > Rivulidae > Nematolebias > Nematolebias whitei. The sequence goes on along the minus strand of NC_056515.1, from coordinate 34,595,714 downwards.
GCTACAATAATCAACACCGTTTTGCCCAGTTGCTGATTTATATTCTTGTATCGAAACAAAAAAAAAAACATTCATTTAAGACCTCGACTCTGTAACGACTGAGATATGAGACTGGTAATTCTTACAGCTGTTTAACAAGCCGAGTATACGCCCCAATATATAAATATAACGATTGAGCTAATAAAATTACATGTCTTTGGTCACACCCTTACATTTGGAAATTCTGGTAAAAACAATAACCTTTAAAAGTATCATCATTATTAATTGGTATATTTTAAAATTGTCCTTTGTCTTCTATAATTTAGGTGCCTAAGTTAGGTTTTGACATTTTAAACTGAAAAGGATGCGTACAATTATAAATGCTTTCAGTGGTGAATTCTAGGAAACTGTTAAATGTAAATATCAAGTCGCCATCGAGCTGTAAACAACTCCAACTGTAAAATGTAATCTTGATACCTAAAACAACAAAAAAAAAAAAAAGATTTTCAAGATATTAAATAGATTTGTATATAAAAAAATACTGTTAAAAAAATGTAGCTAAAACCTTTTTTGTAAAGAAAATACTACACAAGAAGCATAACTAGCTTTGGGAACACTTAAAATCTTGAATACTTTAAAAATACCAAAGTACAAGCTGGTTTTTAGATCAAACAGCTCGTAAATATCTACTGAACGTGTCACACCCTTTTTAATTGGGGCGCGAATCAAAAAAAATGGAAACGAGAAGAATTGTGTTGACTCCAAATGGGCTTTCCCACATTCCCATCAGAACAACTCAAAGCAGATTTAATGACGTTGAAGGCAACTTTTTTAGGGTGCATCATTTGGGGCAGTGCAAGTATAATATATAAGCTACTTCATAATTAAAGTCCCTCAATTTAGGACCTTTTCTCTCGATAAATTGTCTACATATGGGAAAACTACATCCGTTCTAAGGAACTTGTGCATTTTTAACAAAAGTTGGAATCTCAGTTAAAAGCATGTCTGTCAGAAAAGAGGAGGCGAAGTTGAAGCTTTGAGCGTAATTCTGTTGATTTCCAGGTCGTTCCTGTTCTAACGCGGAGGGTTGCAGGGACACGACTTTGACTCGCTCCATATTAATAGCAGTTGACTCGTAGTATGCAGTTTTTTTTTTTAACTTATCCATTAGTTGTCTGTGCTAGGTGTTTTGTTCAGCCATGACATACACCACAAACATGGTTGAATAGGTCCAACTTGCATTAAACACGGTAAAGACAGTTTTTTAAAATGCCATGTGTGTACATGTGACAATGTGATTAAGGACTACTTTAGTTTTATGAAGTTTCCCCATTAAAACTAAACACGACGCATTTTAGGGTAGTCAGGTATGATCACAGCAACACATGATGGGATGGGGTACAACGGGATACTTGGTCTCTAAATCCTAAAGAAAAATATACAAAAAAAAAACCAAACAAAAAAAAGAGTCATGCGCAGGTGTGAAGTTGACTTTGGTTCAACATAAAGCTGGAGTGGCAGTAGTTGGTCATCCATGTGTAAAAAGAAACATTCCCACCAAATCAAAGTCGTGCTGCGGTGATTATATAGTGACGAGTCAAGCTGAACTAGTGGTTGGACAAACTGGTAATACAACTAGGTCAAATGTTTGATCCCCAAAACTGCTATGGTGTCCCTGAGGACAGGAAGCCTCCATCCTGCTTCAGGCTCCTCCATTAGAGCCCAGATGTTGACTATGACATCACTCTCCTTCACTATTCTGTTATTAATATTGCAGGTAACACTTGGATTAGAACGCTGCGGAGATCAAGAACGTCACCCCGGCGTTGACCACAGAGCCACCGATGACATCTTTGACATTCCACAGTTGTCTGCGATGTCCGTTCCCCCCAGGTCCATTTGTAGATTTTTTTTAAAAGTTAGTACATTATTTAAGACTGAATGGTGGTCTCCTTTAGGACAAACTGTTTAACGTTGAGAAATGTCAGCATGGACTTTACGCGAACCTCTTTTGTTTAGGACATGCTGGAGCAGCGCACCGAGGGCGAACCCATCTGGGTCAGCACTTTATCCAACCACTGGAGGGGGCCGTTGAGATGCAGCTCAATCCAACAGGGAGTGCTGGTCACCGTCTGGCGTCTGCAAGAACAAGAACAGCATTGGAGCTCGTGCCATAAAGAACAAATCAAAGCATTATTGCAAACAGTTTGGTTAATGGGTTGGCAAAGCACAAAAAACTAGGAGAACAGATGCTTATTGGATAGTCAAAGAGAAACAGATGAATAAAAATAAAGTGTAGCACATATACAGGCTATAAAAAGCACATTAGGAACTGTTTTATAGTATAAAATGTCTTTCAATGAAGGGATTAACAAACATTTTGTAAGAAATGATCCTCAACATAGGTTCCACTTGCTGGTTTGTGGCTTGTGAAATGAAATATATATTTTTTTAACAGTTTTATCCTTTTTAGCTGCACATATATGTAGTGGAATATCTATTTTGTCTTTATGTAATTAAAAATACATGCAAAAAATAAACAAATTTCAAAAGCAATATGATTAAAATATGCAACCAAGATTAAATTTAAATGCACCTTTAATTTAGGAGTGCACTTTTCCCCATTCTAAACATTTCAATCCAACATCCACTTCAAACGATGGTTGTGCAACGATGACAATGAATAAACAGTAAACGTCTCTTATTTTACAAACTCTATCCGACTGATCTCATTTTTATTTGACATAAAGCTTTTAAGTCCATTTTTCTGTAGAATTTAGATGCCAAAAACAAGCAAATATTTAAATGTATGTTATAGCTGAAGTATTTTCCACAAACACACAAGTGAACAAATGATTATTAAAATGACTCGATTAGTATAAAAACAAAACAGCAGTGACAATAAATATGTTCGTGTCCGCTTTCTGTTCCAGATGTTTTGGAAGATCGAACTGGAGGACGATGCGAGGGAGTAACAAACCTGTACTCTGCTCCCCAGCCTTTGACGAAGCTCATTCTGATTGTGCACATTCTGGTTAGCTGGTACACCGCCTCAAAGCCCTGATTTACTGACTGGGCCAGCAGAGCTGCGAACTCCTGGTTGTTAAAAATCTTCAGATTACAACCTTAAAAAGAGAAAAGATTTGTTAAACGTGGACTAATAACCGCACCACGGTGGTTAACTCAGACATGTTCCACCAGCTGACGAGATCCTACAAACTAATGAACTAGGTTTCAGTAGTCCCTCGCTACTTCGCAGTTCAACTTTCGCAGATTCGCTCTTACGCGGGTTGTTCAAAACATGATGAAACACAATTGGCTGATTGATGGATGAGCTGCAAGATTGGCATGGGTTGCTTATTTAAAATAAATTATTTTTAATTATTTAACACCTGTGTGCAGCCCACAGGTGCAGGGAGAAGCTCCATCCTGCCTGTCATGATCTCCTCTGCCACACCCACATTTCTGCTCCATGCAACGATGGACTTTTGTCTTCAAACTCAAAATTAAAAGAACCATACTTGCCGCCGTACACGTCGCACCGCCGTTTTAAGTTGCATCCGTCCAAATATGTCTGATAAAGTAAAAAAAACAACACATATATGTTGCTTCGCCGTATACGTCACATCCATTATGCGTCACCGCTGACCACCTGGAAATATGTGGCCGGTGTTGTGCCAAAAATCAATTGGCTGCCGGAGCTTGCAAGGGAGGACTTTAACAACAATTTAACAAGAGTAACACTTAAAAACAATTAATCGTTTGCTCGAAATTATACCAAAGGTGTGTCTCAATTTTTTTTTTTCCTTAATAAATGCACTTTAATGGGCAAATCAGCTGCATTTCAAAAGCCGATACACGGCTGCGGGAGCGCGCAGAGGAACGACTCGCTGTGCGTTTCTTCAAAAATTTAACAAAATAACCATCTAAAAACAATTATCTGTTTGCTCAACATTATAGTAAACGTGCGTCTCAGTTGCACTTTTCCTTAATAAATGCACTTTAATGATCAAATCCGCTGCATTTTGTCTGGATGACGTGGAAAAATGCAGCTGATTTCACATTTGCTCCAGGAGTTCTGGAGCAAGACGAAGGTGGCTTGATGAGGCAAGACAAGAGTCCCATTAATAGCCACTTTTACTTATTAATGAGACACTTGGCTTGCCATATAACTAGAGGGTCCCCTAGTGGCTGAAAATGGTAGTGTTCAATATTTTCCATGTCAGAATGAATGAAATCGTCAGATCTCAGCCAACAATTGGGTTATAAATATGGGGAAAACACAAACGCGTCGCTTCCATGTATAAGTCGCAGGCATGCTAATTTATGCAAAAAAACTGACTTATACAGCGAAAAATACGGTATGTCACATCGTAAAATCGTCATAATCACAAAACAGAAAAGTGTTAAAAGTTATTTTTAATTATTTTTGAACTTCTACGTTCAGTTGTTACAGTGCAATTGATCAAGAAGTGCATGTCTGCTCCGTGCTGCATCAGCTGCGTGAAGGGTTAACCCTTTGCTGCAATAAACAAGGGACTACTGTGCAACCATTTGTCTAAGCATGACAGACAACTTTAGAACGGTTGATTTTGTCTAAAAGAAAAATAAAAGACAACTAAAAAGAGGTGAAGCAGTGTAAACAGTGGGTGTACTGTCAGCGGTCATTCTCCAGAAGGCTTACAAGCAGCTACGTCAGTAAGATCCTTGTGTTTAGTTTGCATGCTATTCTGTACCTCAGTAATGATACTGTTCACACAGCTCATTTGGCCAAGAATTCAATGTTCAAATTCACATGGGCACAGATGAGTCAGCATGTGGGCGAGTGTGTGATAAATACTGTCACATCGTGGAGCTTCTTTTCAAGCTTGGCTTTATCTGCATCAGTTTGGGAAAATAGGGGGCAATGCACTGGTTATAACAATCGCCTCTCGGTGACACCAAAACCTTGCACGTTAGGGTTATTGGCATCTCTAAATTATCTCCAGGTGTGGGTGAGAGTGTCAATGTCCGTTTGATTTTTGTCTCATTTGTTTCTATATGTCCCTGTGACGGACTCGTGACCTGTCCGCCTCTCGTACAGTAACTGCTGGAGATACAACCAGCTTCCCGCAACCCAGAAAAGAGAAGCAGGTAAAGAAAATGAATGGATTGATGGGGGGGGAGGCGTGTTTGCAACAAGTGAGTGATTGAGTTTTGTTCCTTGGTAATGATTTTTATCACATTTGTTCGAGCCACTAGAGCATTTAAAAACAGAGTATAATTTAATTCTCAACATTTAAAAAGAATTAAAGCTGGATTATTAAAAGAACCACTATTTATGCATGTATACAAACCTGGTGGTATCTTGCAGACAGTGGCTGGGTGCCAGCCATATCGCTGGTTGCAGTTGGGACTCTGGACAAAAATGGCACTGTCACTGAGGCACTCTGCAAAAACCTCCCCGCCGATGTAATACAACCTAACGCCACGACCTGCAGAACCAATAAATAATCATTAAAAAGGGAGATTAAAAACGGTGAAACATCAGTGTTTTTTGGAAGAATTGTTGCGTTGTTCTTAAGCTTTACATTTTTTTTAGCTCAGCGACAAACCGATCTGAGAAAAAAAATAAAATAAAAATGACGATTAAAACACCTATATTTCAAAGACGTACCTATATGTCGCCTTGTCATTTCAACAGTTGCATTTCTGTTAACGTTGCTGAGAAGCCCTAAACAGAAGCGTTCAGAGTTGGAAGGGTCGGTGAAGCCGTCGACGGTCAGGGACGGCTGAGAGGCATGGAACGTCTCTCCGACACGCTGGTTCAGTTCATAGTAGGCTATAGAGCACCAAAAGGCCGGTTCACTGTAGGTGACTGGCTGAAGGTCTGAAAAACAAATAAAGATAAAGTTTTCTCAGACCTGTAAAGCAACTTCAGAAAAAAAAAGTAGAGAAAGCACAAAAACAGCACCCGATCTTACCCAGGCCGTGACTAACAGGCGACAGGTTGCTGGGTGACATTTCTGCTGGTGAGCCTGATAAGAAAGCAAACATCTGGTTGTAAAGCGTCATATTCAGTAACACTTGGATAAATAGTTTATGTAAACAGTAACAAGGTTAAGTTGGGTCCTCTGGATGGATTCTTCTTGTTAAGATTTGTTGTATGTTATTTTAAACACCAGCCCAAACCCACAGCAGTGAGATAATCTACCTGATTCCATACTTTGATTCATTTGCTGGTCATTGGTCTCTCCATCCTCACTCATGTAGCCAGGTGGAGGAGTGTCTGCAAACAATAAATACATATAAAAAAAGACAATAAACAAGAAAACAAGACAGAACTGTATAGGAGGTAGGTATGTTTTCTGGCAAGTATTGGATGTATAGATAATAAATTGCTCAGTGAAAAAGCCCCTTTGAAGCAAAAAAAAAAAAAAGCACTCTACTCTTCTGTTCATTTAGTATTAAATCTATACAAGAATCAAATGTTTTCTTTCTTGTAGAATCACTAAAAAGTGATGATCATGTTTTAATTGCCTAACGTAATCATTTAATATTCAAAGAGACACCTCAGAACCTCCTTTCCACTCAGCGTGTTTCTAGATTAGCCAACAAGAGGCAAACCATAGGATACGGCATATTTTTCCTGCTCACATGGGCAAGGATGGCAAAGTGAGAATAATCATCGAGCTAAATGTCCTTAAGTCCAACACACTAGAACATTAAAATAAGTTGAGATAGATAAAGACACAAGCAAAAACATTAATGTGACCAAAAAAAAAAAAAAAAAACTTCCCCTGCCCTGTATACAAACCTGGTATGTAGTTATTAGGAGGATCGATGCCTGCCGGAAAGTTGGTGTTTTCAGGAATGGAGTTCATAAGGTCATCTAGAGGCGGAAGCTCTGTCAGAATCTCTGTGTGGCGCGGCACCAACACTGGAGGCAGTACTAAATGGAAAAGTAACATAATAAACAACAACAAATGGGACTCACTGTTCATTTAATGCAACATGCACTTAATATACATATGGCTATTCATAAAATGGGCACATTTAGACCCGCTTCCTGCTAAAACTACACAAGACTCCTAACAACTTGAGACAATCCTTTCTTACTGTATTATGTTATCAAAAGGATGTCCTGAGAACTATGCCCAACACACACAAACACAAACAAGATTAAAAGAAACAATTCTCAAGAATCATTACCAGGTGTCTCTACTCTCTGGTAATGGTAGGGATTGACACACACTTCATCCTTTTTAAGGTTGAATGCATATTGACATGTGTCAATAGCCCTCAGCTCATGGTGGCTGTGAAGATCCGGCCATCGCCACAACCGGCAGTAAATGACATGGGGCAGACCCTTACGATGAGACACCTGAAGACGCCCATCTAGTGACCTGAAACAACGAGGAAAAAAGATGGCAGATAACTCCGACATGCATCAAAGTATACAAAAACAAACAAACAACAACTTCGATCCATTTTGATCAATACCTAAAGATGTACTGCTACGTTTCTGATTTAATTGCATGTAAGTCAGCAATATATATTTATGTCTTTGTTGGATTAAATATTAAAAGTGATGGCAATGATAACATAACACAAGTGATGACTTTATGGCAACGAACATAATAAAGAAAAAAGACCGGACAGCTGTTGACACTTATACTACAGATTGCAAAGTGACATATAACCATGAAAACAAAATGTCTCAATTACTTTCTGCTGCAGACATTGTGCAGGGTAAAATGAATAGATGCATGCTCCATAATCCAACAAGGTTGAGTTAGGTTCTCGGGACAGATTCCTCTTTGTTGGAATGATTTATCTTTTATCCAAAAGACAGTCCAGAGGGCCTGACTCAACCTTGTTAGATTAGACGTATAGTGATAATGCATTTGAATGTATTCACCTGCTGTGGTCAGGGTATCCGTACATGCCTGCAGAGTCCCACTGCTCTATCGTATGGCCTGAGCCTAGACCCCAAAGTTCTGAGCAATTGCTACAGACACACACAAACACAAAACACACAAGACAAGTGCAAAATAATGATCAAAATAAAAGCAAACAGATGGTAAAACAGGTGTTTCAACTTAAGATAAAGTCACAGATGTGTACATTTGTTTTACCAATGACATGAAAAGCAGAAATATATTCTACCGTCTGCTTTTCACTTTGATGAAATGAATGATGAATGTGATGCATGACTGTGTGACAAATTCAAATCAGACAGACGGTGAAGTTGTGCAAACAGGTGAAGAGCAACTAGATACCAAATGCCAATCATCTTGTAAAAATAAACATGATACACTGTACCAGAATAGGTATATTATTTGAAATAAAAATATTTTATTGCTCTTTAATTAAAAACTAGGAGGGAAGTAAAAAGTAAAGCCATAAAATAACTCGAACATCTAGGAGTGACTTTGTATTATTGTTGCAATGGCCAAAGAAATGCTTGACATTTAATTTTGATACAGGAAAAAGCAACAAAAATAAAATACCAACCCCTGAAATTCCTGAGTGCAAGAATATATTTTTTTAAACATTAAAGAAACAATTCACATTTAGGTATTTTTCTGATAAAACAAGTGTGATATGAAGAAGGTCACAAAGGACACGCACAACGATGGGTCAATGAAAACAAAGAAATAATAAAAATTATAAATTTGGCCAACTACAACATTTTTTTCAGCGCGTTAGCGCAGCCAAAAGGAGCTTCTGTTGTCTGATTAAAGTAACTGCCGTGCCTGCATGTGCACGACTTTCTATCTTGACACATCCACCTACACAGAGCTCTGCAGCTACAAGTGCAAAGTGTCTCACTAAACATAGATAATCTTTCGCCCAGTGCCTTGCTCAGTTAAAGATCAAGAATAAAAACCACTCGTCAGCCCGTCAAAAGAAATCCGTGCATGACTCTGAATATTCATCTTAAACCCTGTAACTCAACTGTGATGAAAGCTAGGAAGCAATCGGTGGTTCACCTGTGAATCCATTGCAATTACTTTTTGTAAAACAAGGTTTAAAGTATTATCTTGTCGAGAAGCAAATCAGATGTTAATCACTTCTGAAAAAGCTGCTACGGCTGCCTCAGTAACAGGCAGTGGGTGGAGATTTCACCGTCTACTCATGTGTCCGATACAAAGATTACCACAAAAAAAAAAAAAATCCATTCCCATTTTCGCTATAAGACCTAGAGCTGAAAGCACCTATGCACGTGTAGTGTTTACCTTGTTTTATTGTCATACATGTCGAGGTTTATGGATTTTCCTCCATTTTTCATGACTACAAACGTACAGAGAAAGTGTTATGGAATGTTAAAAACTAAATTTCAAAATGTATTTTGTCAGGTTGCCCCCTCCACCTCCGCTACTTAAGACTGTATTTGTTTGTAGTTTGAGCCAGCATGCTTCTTTATATTTATTTCATTATATTAAGGAATTTTTTTAATGCACAGAGTTAACTTTGTCCCTTGTATTTGCAATGAAAAAGACAAAAGTCTAATAAAACCCATCAGGGATCATTACATATGTGATAACTAGATCTAAGAACTACATTTGAGAATGTAATTAAATTTTATTTCTAATTTAATCTGAGGATTATATTTATTTTATTTTTTTTGTAGAGGGATAATAAAGGTTTATTCAGATTTGGTCTGCGGGCCTCGAGTTTGACACCTTTGCTTTAGACTTTATGAACTAACAGAACCAACAACTGGGCATACAGTTATATAGAGAGGTGGAAGAGAAATCCCATTTTGACTGAATATTATAAGCAGAGTAAACATTAGCCAAGTCGAGAAAACAACAATAAAAAGTCTACCAATGTGAATAGGCCTGTCACGATAACAAATTTTACTGAGCGATTGTCTCAGAAATTATTGCGATAAACGATAATATTGTTTAAAATTTTACAATTAGTAATTATTGTAAAATTCAAAAATAAATGTTTTCTATTTATTTTGCATGTAGTCCCTTTTTCCAACCACCGGATGGCAATATAAGACTGTTTGAATTGAAGGATGGATACAGAGGGAGCAAGCAGCGTGTCTCTAAGAAAAATGTGAGAGAGGCGCTTTGGAGCTTTGACAAAACGGAGGTTTATCCCTGAGGTCGGCCTGTTAGCTCGTAGCTTAGCTTAGCTGCTTTTAATGATCCAAAAACATGATTTTGGATCATTAAAACAGATTTTAAAGAGAAAAGAAAAAGGGAGGTGTCAGTGACGAGCACCGGCGTTGAGCCGTGTCTTCAGTAGAAAGAGACACGAAGAAACGATAAAGCCGATAAATGAAAACGAGGTCAATAATTTTCATTCATCATGTGATTAATTGATTTATTGTTTATTTTGACAGGCCTAAATGTGAAACACCTGCTGGATAGATTAAATTTAAACAAACTTCACCGAGAAATGTAAGGCGGAGTTTCCTACAGGTGAGTGAAAGTAACGTTATTCTGCAAAAAAAACAAAACACCTTTTTCCCTCCTGTACCTTTGTCTCTTTCTTCCTCCTCTACAAAACTGACTGCTGCTTCTGATTATGACTTCATAACTACTGTCATGGCTGTGATATCGGTACGACATGTTCATTAGTGATCAGCGTTCAAACAGTCTGCCTTCACCAACGTTTTGCCACACGGAACATCTATGTGCAATTGTAAATTGTTTATGTTGAGAAACTACTACAGCTTCCTACTCTGAGCCATTAGACTCAAAATGTTGTTGAGAAGACTGCCGCGGTCTGCTATCTCCACTTACTTTATATGTCATTTCCTACCTCCACTCAAACAGAAATGTACAAAGCTCTACACTTGTCATCACCTCACAGTCCTTTAGATACCCTTTGACATCTCCATCCTGTAAAAGACAACCAGAAGACAATAACCAGGGCAACCGATCTTAATGTTTATCAGTCAAACCTCCTTGCGTTCAAAGGGAAGTGAGCTACGCATCAAAAGCCTGGATTACCCTCTGCTGAATGCTGTTCTTTTAACTACTACATCCTGATCTTAAAAGAAAGGTTAACTCCACCATGTCGGGGGATTTTTCCCCAAGTCACCATCAATCCAGAAACACTTGTAGTGGTCATAAATCTTTAGTGCATTTACCATTGTCCTTTTTGCAGCACAAACATTACAGATATGAACAAACCCAAAACGAAAGTCATATGACTGAACTCGAGGAAAAACAAGTAGTTACTTACCCTGAAACCAAGTAAAACAAAAACACTTAATTCTTACAACTGACAGAACAGATGTATTGAAGTCACGTTCTTCTTAGGTAAACACCAAAACCTATACATTTTAAGTACCGTATGTAAACAAGTGGTACGCAGATGTCCCGTTACTGAAGAATATAAATTGTGAATGTTTGTAATTTACAAGACAAGATTTTCTGGACTGGATTTGAACAGGTAAAAGGTTTATGTCGGCTGCTAACTTCTTCAGGGGTTGCCACAGCAAGCGAACTTGCATGAAAGAGTTGGCAATGTTTTTACGCTGGATGCCCTTCCTGACACAACCTGGGGTCAAACCTGCAACCTCAGGATTACAAGAGCAAGGCACTGACCACTGAGCTACAGCAGCCCCTTTGGATTTGAACAGGGAACACAAGTTTTTTCATGCATATGGCGGTGGCCACCTTGGATTTTGATGTGGCATCTTAGTTTTTGATGGGAAACTTTCTAACACATGAATGAAGCCACACACCAAAAACGAAGTTTGCCCGTTGCTTATTTTTCAAGTTATCCAGCTCACAACTTTTATATACAGGTGCATCTAAAAAAATTTGATGATGAAAAAAGTTTTTTGTCTGTCATTTCAGAAAGTGAAACTCATTACAAAGAGTGGAATATTTCATGCCTTTATGTCTTGTAAATTTGATAATTGTGGTTTACAAATAATGGGGAACAAACAAAAGGAAACTAATAGATTACATAGCCAGCTTTTGGTACCTCTGGCAATGTAGGCAGGTGCCAAGTCCTGCTGGAAAATGAAATCAGCATCTCCATAAAGCTTGTCAGCAGAAAGAAAAATGAAATGCTCTAAAATGTCCTGGTAGATGCTGCGCTGACTGTGGACTTCAGAAAAGCCAGTGGACCAACACCAGCAGAGGACATTCAACCTTTATTTAGACATGTTAATCCCATTGAGCCTCTGGGACTCATTTACAAGAGAGACCTGGCACCCCAAATCATCACTGACTGTGAAAACTTCACACTGGATTTCAAGCAACATGGATTCTGGACCTCTCCACTCTTCATCCAGACTTTGGAACCTTAATTTCCAAATGGCATGCAACATTTTTTTCATGTGAAAAGAGGACATTGGACCACTGAGCAACAGTCCAGTTCTTCTCCTCAGGACAGGTAAGACTCTTCTGATGTATCTGGTTCAGGAGTGGCTCTACTTGAGGAATGTGACATTTGTAGCTCATGTCTGGGAGTTAATCAGCTGATTAGGGTGGGACACGAGGGGTTTACAATATTGAACCTATTCACAATATTCAAATTTTCCGAAACACTGAAGTTTTATGTTTTTCATTATATGCAAGCCATGATTATCAAAATTGAAACAAAAGCTTGAAATATTTCACTCTATATGTAATGACTCTATAATATGAGTTCCACTATCTGAAATGATTGACAAAAACAATTAACATTTTCCATAAAATTCTAATTTTTGGGGATACACTTGCATATGATGGCAGTTACTTTGAGTTTTAACCTGGCAACCCAATTTTTGAAAGGAACCTTTCATACACCTAGATATAACCACACACTAAAATGGAAGTCTATCTCACTTATTTTTCAAGTTATCGAGCTCACAACTTGTATGAACAGAGAGAAAAAGGGTATTTCCAATTCCCCATTTTTGCTCCACAACGGGGGATAACAAGGTCTGGAAACACACAAGTCTTAAATGGATTATCTTTTACTCTGTCAAACCTTTAAAAAGTGTCTTTAGAAGCCCTTGACATCCATTCATCATATGTATGCTCAAATTTCCTAATTAAGCCATCATACAGTTATGTACTACATAAACAAAGCAATGATGAGCATCTTTAAGTCACCTAGAATAAACAACTTTGACTCTCTGATGACTATAATTTATTCATTTGATCAATCAAATAATTAGCAACACAATGCTATAATGCGTACTAGTTTACTAAATGCAAGTTTGAGCAAATAAGCTAGTAAAAAAATGCACAGTACATGTTGAGAGGAAAACCAAATGTATTTTCAGCTTGCAAGTTTAAAAATATACCACTGTAATACAACATGTGGTATAATATCACACTAATCTACGATCAACTGGGAATGACAAAAATTAAATTCTAAAAAAGTATTCAGCTCATATTTATAACACTAAAGTTCAGTTGAAAAAGCCAAATAAGGTCAGCATTGTCTTTTGTGGACCTCATACCACCTTTAGAATACTTCAAAACAATAATACATACCATGGTAACTTTTGCCACTAAAGAAATTACCACAGACTGAACATCAATACCACTTCTGTCGACCCTGAACCTGGGACATGTCTTCTCACCTAACAAGCAGCTTGTCTGGTTCACAAAGCTTGTCCATAAAATATAAAATAGGTGAACACAATGCTGTAAAATTAAGTACCGGTACACTAATGGACTGTCTAGCCAGAAGCATACCAGATTTATCCAAATTATGATGGTAAAAATAAAATGTATTTTAATCAGAAAAATTTGTATTTTAGTGAAAAATGCCATGGCAAGTGAACCCACTTCAGATCACTATGCATATGCAGTAAGAATAGATTCTAACATTCTCTACAACAGACTACAAACATAAAATAATAAAGTTTTGCTTGTTTTTTTCCCCTCAAGACAAAGTTTCACACAGTATGGTATTTTGTTTTGCATACCCGAGTTCTCTGGCTACTCTGGTTTCCTCTCACAGAACAAAAACATGCAAGCTAGGTTACAATGTCCATTTGAGCGAGAACGTAACTGGTCGTTCATTGTTATATGGCCCTGTGGGTCCTGTCAAGGGTGTACACCGCCTCTCACAAGAGACCACTGGAGATAGGAACCAACTCCATGATCCATGGAAAAAAAAGCGGGTTTAAAGAAAACAGATGGAAAATAATGTTACAACCACTTTAATGTTTATCAAAGCTTTAGATTATGAGGCACACTTACGCTCCTATAGCTTCATACCCCCCGATCATCAACTCCCAATATCTAGTCAGGATGTCTTGCTTTTACTGACTCTTGTCTAACTATACCTCCTAAAACTCTGAGCAACAAGTTCTACAGATTGGCACATTTTACTTCTGCTTTGTTATTTTTTTTAGATCTGGTGCTGGCATGATATATTTTGCCAACTGCAGCAACCGAGATGAAGTAATAACCCAAACACCTACTCAGCAGCTAATACTGCTCGCGCTGGTGTCATGACATAATCAAATGTGTGGCAACAGTTACGCTGTAGCCCAACAATCATTCAGCACTTGCCTCGGAAAAGAAAAAAGGTTGATAGCGAAACCAAAAAATAAATAAATATTGGTGCTAATTTCAGAAACAATTATTGTTCTCTTTGCAGTCAATTGACATAGTTACAGTTACTAACCCACACGAGTAAAGTCAGGGCCCACAATTCCAATACATTCGTAGCCATTTCTGGTATTCAAGGTCGGCATTCAACTCTAGTTTTTTGGTTTTTTACTCCTCCTTTTCTTTTGACTTTAATAAATAAACATGTCTAATAATTGTTGTATTGGTATTTTGATTGTAGCGGAATGTCCTCAACTTGCAACGTTGCCAGAAGTTGAAATGACAGCAGAGCACAGCCAGACATGGGTAGATATGAGCACTGTTTTGACTAAGTGTATTAAAAAAAAAACAGAAGTAGGCCTGATGAATATATCTAGACCAGACCAGTGGTTCCCAACCATGCTCCTTGAGGAACGCCATCCCGTATGTTTTAATTGTTTCCCTGTTTTGCTACACCTCATTTGAATGAATGGGTGATTAACAGGTTGTAGAACTTAAGTAATTAAAATCACTGAATCAGGTGTGTTGGAGCAGAGAAACAACTAAAACATACAGGGTAGCGTTACTTGAAAACCAGGGATGGGAACCAATGAACCACAAAGCACTGCAAAATACCTACACCACTGAGCACGCACAAGATTAACTGTAAAAAGGTCCATTTCAGATTCTAATGAGCCAAAAGAAAAACATCACTTCAGACAGGCCTGATACACATTTGTTAATAATTATTATAGTATAAATAAATACCGTTTTTAATCAAGTCAAATAGTATTTTGGTAGATGTCACGTGTAATACATCTGTTTCCTCAAGTAAGGTTTCACTTCTGGTGCCTTCTGATGGCACAACACTATGGGGAAGCGGACCTGAAGTTGTGCAACATCAACTTTACTTCCTGTGACCGCATGCATGCCCAACAACCTTAACATCTATGTGGTTTTACTCACGCACTGTGTTGATCAAAACCAGTGCTATTGTGGCATACTGGTGCATACAACTGCAGATTGATTTGTATGAAAGTGTACTCTGGCTGCATCTGTGTTCTACTTTGTTAGTTTTCATTTGTACGTCCAAGCGGAATATTTAATAAAAACGCTGCATGGTTTGTATTTCCAACATCTGTAATGCGATAAGATTTTTATTTTTTTTCTTTAAACAAATACCTGCTGTGACGTTACCCCATTCTGTGAATGTGTCTGTATAAACATGCACAAACCGCCCCACAAGTGTTTTATCTCTCACCTGGGTATTGTGACACACTTTGTGTTGCTGTTCTGTGTGCTGATTGCTTTCTCCAACTCATCCAGCTGACCCGTCTTCTTAAGCTTCTTCACCAGGCTTTTAACCGCCTTTTCACACCACTTCTCTTCTTGTCCTCCATTCTGCTCCCCGACTCCTCCAATTCCTCCTCCTGCTCCTCCACTTCCTGTTGGAGTCTTCTTCCACCCCAGGAGGCGTTTGACCACAGGCGGAGTGAAGGGAAGGATGGAGGACATGGTGATTTGTGTATGTTTAGTAGATTCGGGGGTCTGGTGGCCCTTTAATTGTTATCAAATTAAAAATTGTGGAGGGACGTAAAGGTACCGGTAATATAGATGAAATAAATTATATAAACATAAGATATGTATATTTTGTTAATATTGTCACAATTAAAGCATTGGTCTTATGTGGTCCTGGCAAGTTTCTGAAGAACTGTAAGTGGGGAATGTAGGAAAAAACCTCCAAGGAAACCTAGAAAATGGAGAAAAACTGTATCAGTCAACATAGAATGAAAGACAGGAAAATTCAAAGAGCATCATGGGATTGTCTGCATAACATTTCCTTTTACAGCCTCTAAAGTATCAACTATGCCTGCACACATTGCATCTTTGCCACAAGCCACAGCTGTCACTTGTGTCACAGCCTGAAGATCACAGCAGCTTGAGAAACACCCACCCTGGAAGTTGAAACACTACAAACCCTACCCTGTGACTCTGAAGCAGGCACTAGATGTATTTTGTAAGCAGGGCCTCTTTTGGTTTTTAAATACTCAGTAGTACATCTCTCCCTTCTCAGCCATAACAATTCAATCTCCAAAGTGAGCAAAATTGCTTATAAAAAGAGTGTCCGGTCAACATGGAGAAACAAATGGTAAATGGTACTTATCCAGCGCCTTTCTATCTCATTAAGCTACTCAAAGTGCTTTACACTACAATCTACGCCCTCATGTACCTCCACACACATTCATACATCACTATACTAGATCTCTACAAAGCAAATTGAGCAAATCATTCTAAAGAGATTAATCAGTGCTTTAGATCATATCCATACGCCAATGGGACACGAAGAGGCAATGAGGGGTTCAGTGTCTTGCCCAGGGGCACTTCAGCATGCGACTGCTGGTGGAATTGAACCCTCAACTCTCTCATTGGAGAACAACTGCTCTAACCACTCAGTCATAGATAACCCCCCGAGAAAGGCATATACGGCATACATAATGTGATTCTGTAAATAAAAAATAGAATAACAAAATAGACCACATTATGGCATTAAACTGATTGTGATCAATAGAATAATAAAATAATTTTGTCAGACTCTGTACGACTTATGTAATTCCGTGAAGACATTCCTGTTATTCTATTGAGGTTAATTAAATTAGTCCTTTCACTTTTTTTTTTTCCTTTCTTGAATTTTTGTTTTAAGGAAAAGGAATAACACGCTACTATACAGTTTATTAAATGCACGTTGCACTACTTAAAAAAACATTGCAAGGCGGCAATTTCAGCCAAACATCTGGCTCCACAGATGTTGAATTTGCGAAAATCCTTTTGGAATCCCACTTTTGAAATATACAGGCTCCGATGCATTTGAGAAAATACAAATGTACCATTCTAAATAGTAAAAGATTAGGACCACCCTGTGTGCCAAATGTTTTCATACATCACTGAATAATAAGTGATGGTTATTTGCATTAAAATAAAGGGGTTAAAATTCTGGTTGGAAGCAAATTTAACCAGATCATACTTAAAAAAATAATAATTAACTACACACATTCTTGCCTAAACAATCTTATTTGCCTGTCATTAAAAGGTAGCAGCAATATTGATCAATGCAAGTATTTTGGATTATTGAGCATGGACTTTGTTATCTGATAGCTTATGTTACACTGAAAGTCCAAAATGTTTCTTAGAAATAAACACACTGGTTTAACCCTTGGACTTCTTACTTAAAATACAGAATTAATAGCTTTCTGATCCAACAGGTAAATACTTCACTACAGCCTTAAAAAGTACTCTGCTTTTTAAAACCATTAGATCTAGCTCGAGTGAATTGATGGGAAAAGGCTTGAATACAACTGGGATAATTAATCTAAAGACTGAAACACAAAAAAAGAGAAAGAACATCCTAAAATAACTAAAAGGGTTTTGTTTTGGAGGGACATGCTGACTGTACGTGGGAGCCTTCAAAGTGAATGTTGTCAGAGAAGCAAGAAGAAACAATGATACGGCTACAAAACAACTCAGCTCGACATTCTGATACAGCTATCAGGGTTTTGTGGAGAACACAAGCATCGCTATTTTGTAAGCAATGTCTGGTTTTGTGTGAGAAGCTCCGTGTTTGGGTTTCGTCTCTCCCAAGAACGTACTCGTTGATGGGAAGAATAAGCTAATGCTACTCACGGCGATCCAAAACAAGCCGTGGATGATGACTTTTGATTTAATTCACGTCAAAGCGAGGCCATTTTATTCTTGGGTGTCATTTGAGCACAGGCACAGGTAAAATATATGTTTCATGGGCCTTAAAACGACATGTAACCCGAACTCAATATTCACTCGCCACCGAAACGAGTACGAAAAAAAAAAAATGCTAACAAGCTTGCTAACTTACTGCCACAGACAAATAAACAGTTGCATATTCAGCCACTCGCAAATTTATTCGTTTTCGGGAATATAAATGCACTTACCTAATAGCTAGGAGAAGTAACGTTGAACACTCGTTCAAGTACCTATCAGAAAAACCTGATTGTTCATTTTAAAATGCACAGAGGGACTTGAAAACTATAATTTTCCCCCTCCGACTCGCCGGAATGATGGCCCCTCATTCATGACGCAACCTAACTTGAGTCGCTTCAGGCGAAATATGAACGTAAAGCGGCTCCTCAATGCCCCGCCTCTTCTTAATTTCTATTGGCTGATCGAGAGACGCCTCTATTCTATTGGTTTAACGTCATGTCTGTCATTCGTTGTTTAGCACAAAGGCATTTTCGTAATGTTTATTAGAAAGAGCGGTGACGGATGGCTGGATGGATGAATACATAGATTTTTACTACTCAGTATTTGATTTAGCTTAATATTTTTAAAGACAGCGAGCTAGAAGTCTGAACACACAATTCTGACTCTTAGCTAATTATTTTGTAACACTAAATTAAAATGTTGACTGCAAACATGCACCTTTAGTGATATAAAAGTCAAGGCACAAGTAAAATGCTTTGATGCTTTTGCAAATTCCCTGCTGCCCCAAATCTGGATCTCAGATGTTTGAACAATGGCATTGTTTATGTAATAACATTTAAAACTATATATGTGGTTGAGTTCATTTCAGCAAATCATGTGGCTTCACCATGCAAATATTAATCTGCTGCAAATGGATGCAAATTAAAATCTGTTTCTGACAAGTGATGAAATAAAAGGATCTAACCCGC
The DNA here is from genome assembly GCF_014905685.2 of Nematolebias whitei. Lineage (NCBI taxonomy): Eukaryota > Metazoa > Chordata > Actinopteri > Cyprinodontiformes > Rivulidae > Nematolebias > Nematolebias whitei. Next base: position 34,576,543 of record NC_056515.1, on the reverse strand, counting down.
CCCATGAGGAAAGGCGCATGCTCAGTGCACACAGGTGGCTCCACCTGAAAATTGTTGCTCGGCTTAAGGATGCACTTTGAGAGCAGACCTAAAGGATGCTCTGTCATGAATATAAAAGGAAATAAACTACAACAATAACATCCATCATTTGATTGCTCTTGACCAGCACAAGTTCACTGAATTGTAAGTAATTTTGAGCTTTTATATTTCGTTCTTAGCCATATTTCCACATGGTTTTGGTAAGAACAACTGACAGCAAATGTCAGATTTTATTAATAGAGGCTGTATTTATTTTCTAAAAGACATTAGGAACAAAAACATACATTTTCACATTTAAGAAAAAGAGGAAAACCCCTATACATATTACATTCTTACAAACAGCTTACAAACCTGTAAGCTTTATAGGTTGATGCTCTGTGTCCAGGCGAGAACAGATAATAACCCCCACTGCACTATCACCAAGGAGACGAACCCCAGAGCGTTGACTGATGTTTGGAAAATCCTATGATCTAGTGTCACCTCAGTGCTTTGTGTTCTGGATGGTGTAAAACAAATATCAGTGAAACATTCATTCTTATCCTCGTGTTATTTTTTTTGTGTGCAGGTGTGTCTGAATTGTAAAGGCAGAAATGGGAAAGTGCTGCAAGTGCAACGGGAGACTGCTGTGCTTGTGTTTGCTGCCTTGCATGATGACCGGCCACCTTGTGATTTACATCTCGGTGTCCATATTTGTTACCATCTCTTACGCGCCTCCAAAAATAATCATTCACTATATTGCTCCAGGGATTTCGGAAAACTCTTCCGCGTCCGCTTCTTACCCACTTGGCCCTTTCTGGAACCTTCGCTTGGAAGACAGCGCACTGTGGAACCAGTTGCAGCATGCTTGGGATCGTCAGTACAATCCAATATTGAAAGGAAACACATCTGGGGTAATGAGGAAGCCAAAAGCTAAGCTTTTGTCTGAAATTGAGGACGAGTGCTTGTCTGACTGCATGTCATACAAGTGTTCTGTCCCTCATATGCATAATTTAAACAGTTTGCCAGAACAAATCAGGGAATTTATCAGGTCAATGCACTGCAGGGAGTACCCACTCCTTATCAACCAGCCTGGTATGTGCAGGAGGAATGATGCTAGCTTTGGAATAGAGTCTCCTATGCTCCTTATGGCAATCAAATCTCAAGTTGGGAACTTTGAAAACCGCCAAGCCATACGTGAAACATGGGGGCGCAGTGGTCTGGCAAGGGGTGAATCAAATAGGAAATGGGTACTAGTGCGCACAGTTTTTCTGCTTGGTAGGCAGGATTCAAGCACAGGTCCTCACCCAGACCTGCAAAACCTCCTGGAGCTTGAAAACCAGAAGTATGGCGATATTCTTCAGTGGGATTTCAGAGACACATTCTTCAATTTGACCCTAAAGGACTTGCTGCTTTGGCGATGGCTCCAGCAGTACTGCCCCACTCCTGCTTTTGTCTTCAAAGGCGATGACGATGTCTTTGTCCGAACGGACGCCCTTCTAGACTACCTGCACAAGAAGAGGGACGAGCACAATCTGTGGAGGGCCTATACCAATGAAACAGACATGGATTTGTTTGTTGGGGACGTGATCAGTAACGCAATGCCAAACCGGGAGCCATCTGCTAAATATTACATCCCAGAAAGTTTCTACAAAGGTACGTATCCGCCTTACGCTGGTGGAGGAGGGGTGGTGTATTCTGGCTCACTTGCATTGCGTTTCAAAGAGGTTTCAGAGAGGGTCCGTCTTTTCCCGATTGACGACGTGTATCTTGGGATGTGCATGCACAGACTCGGGCTGTCTCCGAGCCATCACCCGGGATTTTTAACATTCGACCTCCCTGTTACAGAGAGGGACAATCCCTGCGCGTACAGATCCGTTCTGCTTGTTCACAGACGGAGTCCAAAGGAGATGCTGACTCTGTGGAAAAAGCTCCAAAACCTTCGCAGTCAATGCTGATGCTTATTTGCTAAACAAATAGGATTCATTAGGGGATAGATGACTGCTCTCACCACAGTAATTTGAAATAAATAAATAAAATGTACACACTGTCAACATCCTCGTGCTAAAACACACCGTGTTAAGGTCACAGATTACCTCGAGAATTATTTCACTTAGAAGTAGAAATTGATCTACCTCAAAAGGTCCTGTTTTAACAAGATTTTTACAAAATAAGGACACATACAGTTTTTTTTGTTTGTTTGTTTTTACTGTACAGGTATGAATGTGCAGTTTTTAAACAAAATTTAGTTTTACAATCAGAAAAATACAATACACTGTATATGTGAACATAACACTTAAAATAATATAGTTAGTTTCCAGATTCATTTGTTGTTATTTTTATTATTGGAGACCGCTTACTAAGGCAGCACCTATTATTATCCACCTGACAAAAGGTTTCTTAACTTTATATCTAACTCTTCCATCAACTTTAATGTGGCCCGAACTTCAATGTGTACCCCCACAAATGTATCAAAACGACCGGCTTGGCACCGTGATGTGCGCCATTACTTTTAATGGTGTTTTGAGTTACCATGGCGACATAAGTTGTAAACAAATAGACCATTTCTAGTAGTCATTTTTCATAGACTCTGCTTGCAAATCAAATATCCAAGATGGCCACCTGAGCTAAAAAGGAAAAATACAGTAAATCAGCCATTTGTAGAGATTTTAAGCTGGAATTTGGTGTGGTGGTAGCTCAGACCAATGTTCAATACATAATGAATTTAAAAAATCAAGATGGCTGCCAAAGCTACATTTAAATGGCTTTAACTCAGCTATTTTTACACGTAAAGCTGAAATTTGGTGTGGTTATTGCTGAGAACCTTCCCCATCACATACTGGATCCAAATCAAAAAATCCAAGATGGACACCATGGGTTAAAATAAATAAATTACTTTAACTCATTGGTATTTTGCCATTTTAAGCTGAAATTTTGTATATTTGTAGCTAACACCCCAACACATAGTAATGTCAAAAAAAAAAAAAAAAAAAATGGCTGCCATGTGGCAGTCCCTGTCAAAGTTTCTCCAGGAACTTAATTAGTTTAAAACTTCAAGGTTTTCAGATCCAAGCAAATATTTCCATAGAGTCATTTGTAAACTGTAAATTGCAACTCATTTGTACGTAGATTTTTGTTTTACATTTACCTTTTAACATTTGACTTTAGTTTTTAATTGAATTTTTATTTTAAATAAATCAGGTCTCTCTTGTAAATGAGTCCCCGAGGCTCAATGGGATTAACCTGTATAAATGAAGGTTGAATTCATTTTATAAAGGTTGCGTTAAAAAAAAAATAATAATTCTTAGGATTTTAGAATAATAACAATTAGAAGAAGCTCAAGATAAGTGCAGATTTGTGTCTAAAAAATAAATAGCTTTGACTCTGGAACAATACAGTATACGTTTTAATATATAATTTGAGAATTGTTGTCATGGAGTGTTGTTTCTCATGATAAATAAATAAAACTGTCCCACATCAGTGGTGTAGGGAAGAACACAAGAATACAAAAATAAACCACAAAAAGGAAAGAAAACACACCAAAGATGAGTCTTATATGTTCACATCTTCTTTCCTTCTCTTCTATTCTGGTCATCCTATTAAATTTCATACATGTCTAGCCTTAAGCATCGATCTTGATACTAATACGCAGACAGTGGCTTTGGAGTACAGCATGTGCAGCAGATAAATCCATCTGACGACCACTAAAGGGTCAGTACTTACTGAACTGATGGACGATTAGTAGAAAACTGAGAACAAGAGAGCAGACACTCTGCTTTTACACTATGAGCGCATAGTTTGTTATATCTGTGAAGCTGTTTCAACATTTAGTGTAATGACCTGAATAAAAAGTCAAAATATATAGTTATTAGGAAAAAAAACTGAACATATTTGAACTAATCCATATTGAGAATTATGATAACATTTGACTGATGCAAGTGTAAAATATTTCATGAAAGCCCTAGACTAGTCAATAAATGAAAAATGTTCAGATTACAGCACCATCAAAAGGATATTTGTGATAAAACAACATCATCTAAATGTAATAGAGTGCATTTATTAGAACACGGTGATCAATACATGGTTGGCTTTATTGTAAAATAAATGTAAAAAAAACAAACAAGGTTAGATTATTATATTTCAACAAAGAAGAATAAGAAAAAAAAGATATATATATATATATATATTTTCTTTTACTAATGTGTGAAATGTTTAAATTTAACACATTAAAATAAATTTAATTATGATTAGTATTATAATGAATAGGCAGGATAATTTGTTGTGACATCAGTTTGTAGGCTCTCAGTTAAAATATATTCTATTCCCCTTTGTTGAATTAGAAGCCAGTGTAACTTTTTTATAAGCACGTAAATAAGAATTAGCACATAAAAAAAATAAAAAAAATTGCTGAAAGCAAAAGCATAAAAAATTAAAAGAATGAATGGGACAAAAACAACATTGGAGGAACAGCACCACCTACAGGACATTTGTAGAACTTTCCAGACACATCTGGAAGAGTCTGACCTTGTAGAACTTTCCAGACACATCTGGAAGATTCTGACCTTGTAGAACTTTCCAGACACATCTGGAAGATTCTGACTTGTTTTAATAGATTTTTGAGCAAACGTGAAAACATTGACTGAAATAATTTCTGACATTTTGAAATGTTTTCGTTTTTAATCAGTGATTTTGTTGATGAACTGATGCTTTTTACTGTTAAGATTTTGTACATGCTGAGTTTAAATAAACTATTAAAAAGTATGTTTTGCTTTTATTCATTTATTTATTGTTACGATTATTTGCTTTTAATGTCAGTCCCTTTTGCTTCATGTGAATTAAAGCATACATTTAACTAAAGATTTCAAAATGCAACATTAAATTGTAAAGATCGAAGTGTCACCTCTAGGCACTGAAATACCCTGTGAACTGTTTGAAATATCATCAATTAATGGGTAAAACATTTCAATCATTAATGTTATATTGAATGTGGGGGTCGCTACAGTGAACAAACTCATAGCAGAGATTTGGCCCTTGTTTTAGAGTGGATGTAATTTTTTTGCACAACCTGGATTTGAACCTGCAACCTCTGCATTTAAAGTCTTCAGCCCAGACCACCAAGATGCCCAGCCTCCTCTGTACTGCTTGTAGAGGGACATAATGTTGCAGCAAAGATTTACACATGTCCCAGATTACTTCTGTTTTGTGTTGATGGATTAAAAAAACACCTAAGTACTTTGAGGACCTTTTGTAATACTTGTACTTTTAAAATGTTATTTTCTCAAAGTTTAAGACATTCACTGTGATGCGGGTGAAAATTTATGCAAACACTAAAGTTATGTTAAATTTTGTTTGTATTTTGAAGAAATAAATCACGTTTATATTAAAGATGGTTTATTTAACAATGTTTTATTAAAAAAAAAAAAAGACCTAATTTAATGGACCGACTGTGGTATTGAGATAATAAATCATACTAACATAAATACATTTTTAAGCAACAGATTTATTTTTATTTCCCCCCCCCCCCCCCCCGTCAGATACAGTATCATTCATGTGACATTTCCTGGTTTTGTTTTTGTTCTTGAGCCCATATGAATAAAATTACATAAATAAGGTGCTTTTTGTACCATTATCAGGACAATCATAAAATATGAAATCCGCTAAGAAAAAAAAAATAACAAATGCAGTTTTTCCATTAGGTTTATTCACATTTACATTTGTAGAAACATTGGAATATTTTCTTAAAAAAAATAAAAATAATAATCACACAAAAAACATTATAAACGATCACAACAAGACATGAATCCTGTTTCCAGGTTTGCTCTATGATCTGTCAGGTGTCT
>NC_056515.1:34569466-34570588 GCF_014905685.2 Nematolebias whitei | reverse complement strand
TCTCCTCGTTGCATGGTCATTCAGGTGTGCAGGCCTCCCCCGCCCCCCTCCCCGTCCCTCCATGGACTTTCAATGACATTCTCTGAGTTGAACACTAGCCACCTGCAGGGGTGTCAAACCCACTTACAAAGGGGGCCAAAATAAAACCACCAATTTCAGAATCTACATTAGCTCACGTTAGATGCTAAACATGTTTTCTTGGTTGCAGATTCCACTTAAAAAGCTTGACTAGTCTCATTTGATGTTCACTGATGCATTTGTTTTTACATCATCATCAAATATTATTGAGAAAATTAAAGTGATAACAGTATTTTGCATTTAAAATATCATCTTATGGGCCAGATAAGATGTCAATGAGGGCCACATTTTGGCCCCCGGGCCTTGAGTTTGACACATATGCCTTAAAGGGAGTGAATACTCTGCAATCATTTAGTTTACCTTAAATGTATTTATTTAATTGGCATTAATTTGTAGAAATGTAGTTTATTTCTTTTTTTTTTTTAAGGCTAATTCAAATAGACCTTTTATAACTTATAATAGCAATAAAATGGTAAAACGTCTATGGGGTGAATACTTTTATAGCCTCTGACAACAATGTTGACGATGTATTGTGGACTGTGTCAAACATATAAATTAAATGTTAATCCACCAAACTTTATTTTAACCATTCGCTGTCGGGACTTAAATAACATTTAAAAAGTTGGTTTGGTTTTTGTTGTTTTTTTTACGTTAGAATCATTCAGTCAATTTAGTAATTATTAATATATATATTATTCTATTTAATACTTGAATTTCAATATTGCCTCATGAGTGAAATGTTTTATCCTTTAATTTATGAAATTTCAACCGTTTGTCCGAAATTATAAATGTTCACAAGGTATTTTGTTTAGTGACACTTCCAGTTTATTAGAACTCTCTATTAAAACGTTTTAACTGACATGAAACAAAAAGGAACTGACACTGAAAGCAACATCATTTTTTTTACAGTTTATTTAAACTCACGTAAAACTTGTCAACAAAATCAATGAAAAACATGATGACACATATTTTATTTCAGTCGATGTTTCCAGGTTTGCTCTATGATCTGTCAGGTGTCTCTGGTGGAGCCTGTTGTTCCTGCGA
>NC_056515.1:34568302-34569366 GCF_014905685.2 Nematolebias whitei | reverse complement strand
AGACACCTGACAGATCATAGAGCAAACCTGGAAACAGGATTCATGTCCTGTTGTGATCTTTGTAACGTTTGTTTTTTTGTGTATTTTTTTTTTTCAAAATTGAATATTCCAATGTTTTGACAAATGTAATTGTGAATAAACCTAATTAAAAAAGTTTGGTGGTGGTTTCAGTTATTTTTTCTGAGCTGATTTAATTATATATTTTTAGAATGCTCCAAATTTTATATGGTACAAAAAAAAGCACCTTAAATTGTCAGATTCTCCAATCCTGGGCTCAATTAAGAAAAAATAAAATAAAATAAAAATTCAGGAAGTATTGGCAAACGAAGGACACTTTATCTGAGGCTTTTTAAACAAACTGAAAAAGAAATCCAACATAGTCTAAAAAATGTATTCCAGCTAATATGATTTATTATTTTAACAACTATATATCAGTCTTCTTACATTTAATTATGGTAGGTCATTTTGGCAAAAAAAAAAAAATAAATAAATAGATAAATAAAATAAACTATAATGGAAATGTGATGTTTCTAATTTAAAAACAAATGTATCATAAAATTCGGATTTGCAGAAAAGTTCACCATCATCACAATGACTGCTTTAAAAAAAAAACTTTGACAAAAGAATGTTGAAAGTTCAGTTCAGGCGATCGACGTCCTAGGAGTTTGTTTTGTTTATCCATCAAGACAAAACCGAAGGAATGTGGGACACGTGTAAATCTTTACTGCGACATCAGTTTTGCCTTCTATCTTTACGGTGATTACAGAGGAGGCTGGGTGTCTCTTGTTGGTCAGGTATGAAGACTTTAAATGCAGAGGTTGCAGGTTCAAGTCCAGGTTGTGCAAGAAAAGACATCCGCTCTAAAACAAGGACCGAATCTCTGCTGTAGTTTCACTCACTGTGGAGACGCCACAGAGAAACAGCCAAAAGAAAAAAGAATACAGTTAAAGCTTTACAAGCCTTCCAGGGATGGTTGTTAAAAAACACAATATATATATATATTTTTTTTTCAACATGGTTTCTCTCTTTGCCGCTCTCCAACAAAGCTCAGAATGCTGAAGAAC
>NC_056515.1:34567131-34568202 GCF_014905685.2 Nematolebias whitei | reverse complement strand
TCGCAGGAACAACAGGCTCCACCAGAGACACCTGACAGATCATAGAGGAAACCTGGAAACATCGACTGAAATTAAATGTGTGTCATAAATTTTTTTCATTGATTTTGTTAAGTTTTAAGTGAGTTTAAATAAACTGTTATAAAATGATGTTGCTTTCATCAGTTCCTTTTTGTTGTCAGTTAAAACATTTTAATAGAGAGTTCTAATAAACTGGAAGTGTCACTAAACGAAATACCTTGTGAACATTTATAAATTAGGACAAACGGTTGAAATTTCATAAATTAAAGGATAAAACATTTCACTCATGAGGCAATATTGAAATTCAATAAATAGAATAATATATGTATTAATACATTACTAAATTGACTGAATGATCCTAACGTAAAAAACAAAACAAACCCAAACCAACATTTTAAATGTTATTTAAGTCCCTATATAAATTACTTTGACAGCGAATGGTTAAAATAAAGTTTGGTGGATTAACATTTAATTTACATGTTTGACACAGTCCGCAATACATCGTCAACATTGTTTTCAGAGGCTATAAAAGTATTCACCCCATAGACGTTTTACCATTTTATTGCAATTATAAGTTATAAAAGTTCTATTTGAATTAGCCTTAAAAAAAAAAAAAAAAAAAGAAAGAAACTAAATTTCTACAAGTTAATGCCAATTAAATAAATACATTTAAGGTAAACTAAATGATTGCAGAGTATTCACTCCCTTTAAGGCATATGTGTCAAATTCAAGGCCCGGGGGCCAAAATGTGGCCCTCATTGACATCTTATCTGGCCCATAAGATGATATTTTAAATGCAAAATACTTTCATCACTTTAATTTTCTCAATAATCTTTGATTATGATGTCAAAACAAATGCATCAGTGAACATCAAATGAGACCAGTCGAGCATTTTTTTGTGGAATCTGCAACCAAGAAAACATGTTTAGCATCTAACGTGAGCTAATGTAGATTCTGAAATTGGTGGTTTTATTTTGGCCCCCTTTGTAAGTGGGTTTGACACCCCTGCAGGTGGCTAGTGTTCAACTCAGAGAATGTCATTGAAAGTCCATG
>NC_056515.1:34562409-34567031 GCF_014905685.2 Nematolebias whitei | reverse complement strand
AAAAAAAGAAAAAAGTAGTGAAATTTTAATTGTCAAACATTAAGCGTAAATCACCAAACAGAATCCATTCTTTAAATTTTTATTGACTAAATGCATCCCTTAAGAAACCCGTACAGTGTTAATGCAGTGGCATAAGCAAAAAATGATTTTATGTCTGAAAGGGAATGGGCCTCTGAATTTAACACAGTTTGTAAAATAAATGATGGTTGTGCTGCTCAAACCAGCTGATATTTACTAAACAGCACAGAAACTACAGATTTATTTGACCCACCTCAGGGAATCTCTGTTGCATAAGGATGAACCTTATACGGTTCGTACAAACAAACCAGTCCCACTGGACCAACTGAACTGGCTTCAGTCACACAAAAAAATCTGCAAAAACTATATCATCGTTTGTTCGGGGCAATAAAAAGTTCTAAAGTATCAATTCAACTTTTATTTAGACAGGTTAGTCTCAATGAGCCTCGTGGAGTCTGCGTTGGGTTTTCCCATGAACTTATCAGATGTTTAAAGCCACTTAGAGAGGTCAAGTTCGAGCGCTTCAGATCTTTTTGTAAAAAATTCCAGGAACCAAGAGCAGAGTAGGAGAAGGTTCTTTTGCCAAGTTCAGTTTTCACTGAGGGGACACTGCATGTAATAATGTCCTGAGTGCGCACGTTGTAGTTGCACTCATGCAGTGACATATAGGTGGAGATGTATTAAGGCAGCAGACCGTGAAGTGATTTAAATATGAAAATGTACCAGTGCAAGAGTATGTGTGAAGTTAATGACGACCAGTTAACCAGTGCAAACAGGCTGCATGGGTACGGTAATTAGAGCCAGTTAGGAATCTTAGTGCACCCTGATAAACAGCATCCAGCATCTGCAGGGTGCTTGAAGTGGTGTTCATATAAATGATGTCATCGTAATCAATGGAGGGAAGCAAAGTAGCAGTTACAAGGTGTTTCCGAGCATTCAGAGTTAGACAGGATCTATTTCTGAAAAAGAAACCCAGTTTAACTTTCAGTTTCTTTACCAACTTTTCAACATGGGGCTTGAAAGAAAGACACAAATTGACTAAGATACCCTATTTGTAGGAATCGACAAACTCAATAGGGGCACAATTCAAAGATAAAAATAAAAGGAAGGACTGCAGGGACCGACTTCCTGTATAAAAACATCATCCTTTTGGTTTTGTCAGCATTTAGTACAAGTTTGAGACAGAACAAATCTGACTGGATCACACCAAAAGCAGATTGCAAAAGCTGGAAAACCTTAGCAGCTGTTTTATCTCGACAATAAATAACTGTGTCATCAGCATAGAAACGTAAGGATGCATCAGGGATGCCCTGCCATACATTACCTATGTAGATTGTGAAGTGGGTGGGTCCTAAGAATGAGCCTTGTGGTACACCATTGTTAACAGTTAGACAACTGAAAGAAGTACCAGTTTGTTGAACAGATTGTAAAACAAAACACTAAAATAAAATAAAGTAAGTATTTAAGTTATTTAGTAATATTTTTCTTCTAGAAGCACATTTCTTAGATTTTTTTTAAATTATGGTAATAGTTGCCAAAAAAGTGAGAAAAAAGAAAAATGTAAGCTATTTGACACAGTGGGTTTAAAAAAATAGGAGCATGTTCTAAATGCGCTGCACTGTTTAAAAAAAAATAAAAAATATATATATATATTTATTAATTTATTTATTGCTATCATGAGATAAGAAACAAAGTGTTGCAACGTGTTATAATGTCCACTAGATGGAAGCTTTCCATAACCTCTTTCTTAAAACTCATTGACTTTGGTATTGTAGCACGTGGCCACTGGATGTCACTGCACTTTTAAAGACAAGTTGACTGATCAGTGTTAATTTCAGTTCTTGTATTGCAGACCTTTAATTGATGTTCCTCTATTTTTTCTTGTTGTTTTTATACGTTTTTATTGTGTCACATAATGTTTGTGATGTGAAGTAAAATTTAGAAAAAAACATAATTTATGCCAACCACCTAATCTAGATGCTTCATCGATTTTCTCAAAGAAAAAAGCATATTTTCTTTAAACAATATAGTTGTGAATGTTTTTTTTTTTCAGTTGTTTTGATAACAGTATACAATCTTTTTTTCCTGTTCATGCTTTGTTCATTTAGTCTTAAATAAAAACTGATGTGTGGAAAAATGGGGCAAAACCAGCAAGGTTTCAAACCCACTGCCTTCGTTTCAACATATTCCATCTCTGAAGAACATACGGGGGGGATGATGAAACCTGGCAAACACAACGTCTTGCTGCTTTGGGATATTGTGTCAAGGCTCGTGTCAATATTTTTGACACATAAAGAGAATTTATGAGTTTTCTGAAGGGGAAGAAACTATTTTTTTTTTTACTAGGTGTTCACCTTTGGATGAACTCAACAAACTGGAGGCAGGATAGAAGTGAGAAGGAGGAGGAGGAGAATCAAAGGTAACAAAAATAGAGGAAGGCTGAGGAGGAGGATGAGGAGGAGACAGCAAGGCTCAGCTCCAAGTAAATCATCTGCATTGTTCTCCTAATGCGGCGAGTATGCACCAACACACACCAACACACACACATATCCTGGAAGCACCAAACACACAAATACACACAAAGAGAATCTCGGTCACTTCCTGTCTTACTTCATTCCCTTATGGAGATGTTTTTTAATGCAACATAATCCCCCTCTTTCCCTTGAACACATAAAAGAGATATCCTTCTATCTGTGTAAGTGGTTTTGATGGCCACCAGTTCACACACACACACACACACACACACAAGATGCCAGCTCATCAACATGCAGCTATTCCTTTGGCGCTGGATTCCAGGTTGTTAATTGGCTGCAAAGCAGAAATGTGTGTGTTTTGATTGCAGCACACGTGTGTGTGGTTGTGTCTGTACTGCAGAGCCGGGTCTGCTTAGGAATTCCCGTCACGTCTTAGAGCCTCGATTAAGACGTTGCTCCAGTTTTGAACAGACAGACATGTGGGGAGGAGGGTACGAGAGGAAGTGATGGAGAGAGGATGCAGCAGGGGGGAAAAGATGAGAGAACTCCACAAGAGTGGGAAGAGAGGAAGAGGTGATGAGCCGGGACTCAGGAAAGGGCACACAAAAAAAAAAGTGGGAGGTAAAAATAAGAGAGAAATAGTGAAATACTGCAGTGTCACAGACTGATAACTGATAACACAACCTCTGCTAGCACCTGTCTTATCACCGTGCAGGATTTGCAGAGCAGTGAGTGCATTCCACCTACAGTTAGTTTACAGGACCAGGATTAAAGATTCTGCACCGGTCTGCAGAGACAAAGTCAGGTGTGCTTGAAGTATTTTGAAAACACTGACAGCATCTTGTCAGGTAGACCATGAGAAAAAGCAAAAAGTCTTAAGAATTTCTACTTTAGTGATAAAATAAAAAAAAATAAAAAAAATCTGCTTGCAATTTCTATCCAGTCTGCACTCTCAAATGGTCCTAATAAATCATTAATTGGTTTAAATTAGTTATCGTTTCAGTCTAGTTCGGTTATGAAAAATGATGACTATTAAAGGTTAAACTTATAATAAACTGCTAACAGATTTTTTTCATTCAAACTTTATTTATACAGGTTAATCCCATTGAGCCTCGGGGACTCATTCACAAGAGAGACCTGATTTTAACAAAGAGTGACGACAACAGTATAAAATTATAAAAGGATGCATACAAGTTGAGAATAACAAGTGAAAATAAAATGGTATTAAAACACGTAACAAAAAAACAACAAGGTTGTAAGGCGATCAAGAAAACTAAAAACCGGGACATGTCTACATTGGTTTTTCCCATGAACTAAGCAGATTAAAAACACACAATATTTGATTTTTGGCTGATATCCAACATGCCGATATGCTAAAATGTATATGGCCGATAACCGATACTGATATTTTATATACGTTCCTTTGTCAGAACATAGTCCTCTTATTTAGGCCTATTTGCTACAAAAAAAATGTGTAACAGCTGTAACAGCTGATGACATATATTCATATGCAGCCATATGATATGCATAGCACTTTGACTTATTCTAAATGAAAAATGTTAAATGTTTTTTATTAGCATTACTCACCTGTGATGCTGTCTCACTTCTGGAGGCTTGTTCCAGGTTCCTAGCTGCAGTGTGGGATCCTCTGCACTCCTGTGCATGAAGGACAGCCTTTTTAAGTTCAAAGTTTTTGTCTATCCATTGTTCCATAAGACTAATCATGCTAGTGGGGCTAACACTTGATGTCCAAATGTCTGCGATAAAACTCACCCGAGTGCTATCAGCTATTAGCTTCTCATTGATGTTGGAAATGACGGCTTGTAACTTGGGTAACGTTACGTTGGAAAAACATCTCAGACTGGGGACGATGTAGCGAGGCTCAACATAGTTCATAAATCTTCAGAATCCGTCATCCTCACCAACGGAAAAAAAACTTCCACACCGCCGACATTTTGAATTTCCCTCTCCGCCGTGCACTCACTCACTCACTCACTCACTCTCACTCACTCTCACTCACTCACTCACTCACACTCACTCACTCACTCTCACACACTCACTCACTCTCACACACTCACTCACTCACTCACTCACTCTCACACACTCACTCACTCTCACACACTCACTCAC
>NC_056515.1:34561303-34562309 GCF_014905685.2 Nematolebias whitei | reverse complement strand
ACGTTACGTTGGAAAAACATCTCAGACTGGGGACGATGTAGCGAGGCTCAACATAGTTCATAAATCTTCAGAATCCGTCATCCTCACCAACGGAAAAAAACCTTCCACACCGCCGACATTTTGAATTTCCCTCTCCGCCGTGAGATCAGGTAGGCGCGTGTGACGTCATCACGTTTTGCTGCTGCAGGCATCCTTGCCACTGGGTTGTCATATAAAAACAGCATCTTTTATATCGGTGAGTTATTTTGTTGGAATGGCCGATGTCCAATATTTAACTTTAACGCTAATATCGGCCGATACCAATACCATGCCGATAATATTGTGCATTCTGAAATCAGATGTTTGACGTCACTCAGAGAGGTCAAGGTCGAGAGCTTCAGATCTTTTTACAAGATATTCCAGGAAACAGGAGCAGAGTAGGAGAAGGCCCTTTTGCCCAGTTCAGTCTGCACTGAGGGAACACTGCGGGCAATAATGTCCTGAGAGCGCACGCTGTAACTGCACTCATGCAGAGACATGTAGGAGGAGATGTATGAAGACAGCAGACCAAGAAGTGATTTAAAGATGGAAATGTACAAGTGAGAGAGTCTGTGTGAAGTTAATGATGACCAGTTAACCAGTGAATACAGGGTGCAGTGGTGGGTACGCTAGTTATAGCCAGTTTTGAACCTTAGTGCACCGTGATAGACAGCATCCAACATCTGCAGGGTGCTTTTGACTTTTATCTTCATTTTCTTCTGGGAGCAGATTGATTTGTTCTTGGAATATCTGCTTTAGTTCAGCTTTGGATACATTCATGAGCTCTGAAACAAATCCTTTTCAAACAAATAAGACATGAAATAAGTTAGGTACAACAGCTGGTATAACAGCCTATAGAGTGTAGGCTAAACTGTGGACTTGGGGTTTCTGAGGGTGTTCTGTAGTCTCAGACAAAGGGATAGTCTCCATCCTGCAGGTTTCAAGATGGTGTCTTTACAAGAGTATCCTTTGATTAATTGATGGAGAG